>NC_054404.1:8414081-8739331 GCF_017976425.1 Toxotes jaculatrix | reverse complement strand
GTGTTAATTGTGGGACCTTATATACACAGGTGTGTGCTTTTCTAAACTATGTCCAATCAGTTCAATTTGCCACAGGTGGACTCCAATCAAGTCCAATATATACTCATTTCAAGGATAATTAAAGCAAAGAGGGAACACCTGGGGTCACTCTGAATACTTTTATATACAAGATTTCAGTTTTTGATTTTTAATAGAGTTTTTTTTTAATCCAAAAACTGCAGTTTTATCCATTTAAAATTAAATCTACAACAAAATAAAGTGTGAAAAAAATAGAAGCATAGATAGATAGATAACTCTACTTTTACTTCTGCTTTCTCATGGAGACAATGGCTCCCAGCTGTAGTGAGTGTGAGTGTGTGTGTGTGAGTGTTGTGTGTGAGAGCCTCTTTTCTCCCACTCAGGTCACATCTAAACAACAGGACAGGGTCAAGACCATACAGATTAAACTATTACCATTATGATGTTAGTAGGACTCGAGGGTGGAATCATGACCAGCAGTTATGAATACCAGGTTTCATAGAACACAGTTAAAATGACGTGCAGCTGCCAAAGAAGAAAGGAGAAAGAAAAGGGGGGAGGAGGGGGCTGTGAGGTAGGGGATGTGCGATTCTTGTGTGTGTATGTGTGTGTGTGTGTGTGTATGTGTGGGCCTAAGCCATGTGTGCAGTGACTGTGTGTAGGTGTTAGGGGATATTTTGGCTGCAGCAGGGGGATTCAGGCATGACAGAGGCCTTCGTCATATAATAGGATAATGTTTTATCTCATCGGAAGAAAGGAGGAGGGAAGGGGTGGGGTAATGAGAAGGGAAAGAGAGAAGCTGATTCTTTTCATGAAGCAGATCTGGCATGGTTGTCCACCCACAAAACTTTACAACCTGTTGCACCCATGCTCGCACACACAGATTAATATTATGTACACAGGGTAGTATCTGGTCAGACAGGTTAGAACAAGCAATAGGAACTTCTTTTCATTGTGCAACATCTATTTATGTAAAGAATTATGTGCTTATCCTTTAGCTACAAGAGACTACATGTCTGTCAGTGTGTGCATGTGTGTGTGTGTGCTGTACATGCTGCCAGTTACTTCTTCCTAGAATTTTGTGCCCAATGTAAGTGGGTATAATTTTAGCTCATTTAACCACCTCCATGGAATTGAACATTGAACGCCCTTTTTTTTTTTAATACATAGTCTCTCTGGACAAAGTGGCATGGCTGTGGTAGTGTACTGGACAGGCCCTGGATAATGGTGTGTGAATATGTGCATCTCTACCTCCTGCGGCAAATACTCCTTCAGGCCAGAGCTGAAAATAACAATGTGTTCTTAGTCAACTGGGCCTGCTTGAGTGAGGACTTTAAAAAGAAAAAAAAAAAAAGTATGAGGTTTATGTGTTAGGAATGTTAAGCACTCTGCTGTACCTCTTTTCAGTTTCAATATTCCTTAAGAATCTCAATCTAGGTTCTCATTGTTGTCTAATATTGTTGCTTTAATTTAGTGTTTCCAAACCTTTTTTGGCTGGTGACATGCAATCAAAGTCCTGAGATTACATAGTCAGCATCTTAAACCTCTTGCTATTCTGGCTCCAGAGCTGCAGAGAAACATGTCCCCAGAAGAGCAGGCCAAGATTGGCAGTCTGCCACAGGGCTGACAGGGGAAAATGCCCACAGGAGGCACCATCAACAGCACAATATTTCCCATTCTTTCCCCTTTTCGGATATGTAATCTTTTATTCAGTGAATGGACATTTTTAGTGTAACTAAACTTGTCTACATGCACCTGCGAGAAGCTGAGAATTTAAGTTTCCAATCTACACAACCTGCATGTGTTTGAACTGTGGGAGGAAACTGGAGAAAACCCATAAACTGGAAGAACATGCCAAAACCTGACATGACTTCTGGGTCAACATGCCTGCCTGTCATCAGTGCACTCCTGTGATCTATGCATTTACAGTTATTTCCGACTGCAAACCAAATTTCATTCAGGATGAGAATAAAATAATTAAAATCACAGTTACTTGATTTCACAGGAAAAGCAAATTGATTTGTTAAACTTTGAAACCACAATTAAATCAAATAAGAAACGGTTTCATCTGATTTTACACATTATAACAAACACTTATGTATTTACTGATAAATGTCCCAATTTTTTTAAACACCTTGAATTTTTTTATCTTATTATTATTTATTTATTTTTTTGTAAATTGCAAACTCAGTATTTTCTACTTCCTGGAAAACAATGGCTTATTACTGGTGAGAATTAATAACTCTCAGCAATAAAAAGCTCACTTTTTTTTGGACCCTTAACAAAAAACTACCTTTGTCTCCCCACTGATATCTCTTTGGTTCACAGCTGTGATTAATGCCTGATTTATGCCCCGGCTAAAAATATTTTTCGACTGAAACACATCAACTGTCAGATAGTCTCAACAGTACTGTCTCACTGGGACTTTAAATTTTGGAATTGAGTTTGTCTTCCAAAGAATGAGCGATTAGTTTTTTTGTGTGTGTGTTTTTTTTTTTTCCAAAAAGAAAGGGAAAAAAAAAACTTAACAAGGACACCATTGTAATTTTTCAGTGTCTTTGCTGTGGGTTTTTGTTATGACAAGAACTAAAGGTTTCCCCATGGAGGTTTAAATTGAAACTGAATATACTGATTCCTCAAGCTGAAACAATAACACTAGGCAGCACAATTGGGGCACTTAAGTTGCAGGTTCAAGTCAACTGTGTTCATATTGAGTGACGAGTCACTGACCTTCTTCTGTATGTAATTTTCCTCAGTCAACAGAAAGTCGTTTTGACCCTCATACCCTCCCATTTATAAACACTTGATGCTTTACACGTTGCAATATCTGATGACATGTTTCTGATTAATCAAATGAGGAACTGATGTGGGTATAGTGCTGCTTTTTGGAGAGTGAACACACTTTCAGGATTAAACAGATCCACATGTGGCACCTTTGCCTGCAAAATTTGAATTCAATTCAAATATTTTTACACTTTAAATCAAGTGTAAAAATTTTGATTTATCTTGATTTAAAATTTTTACACTTTAAATCAAGAAAAGTTGTTAGTAAAAATTACAAGGATGTGCATAAATCTCCAAAGAAACATAAATGATCATTTAAGGACAAATCTTTTTGTATTTGTTCCCTAAATTTCCACACGTTGCCTCATTGCAGTGTTGTGCAGTTATAGAGTAAGAAAGATGGATATGCTTTATTACAATATTTTTGTATATATTGTCAATGTTTTTTCTATCTACTAATACACATTGGTGTAATTTAGAGTGGAACAGGGCATACATACAGAATAAAAGATGATATAATTTAGCCATAGAGTGCAGAAAATGTGATTCCAATCTTTGCTTAATGAACAGAAGTGACTGCTTCCTGATGTTCAACACAGAATTAGAAACCAGAAAATGAAGACTGAGGTTTATAAAATATAGTCAGAACAAACACTGAATTATTACTTGAGGAAACAAAGGGCCTTGTGTAAGCTGTTCTGAAACCTTTCCAGTGCATATGTTGCTTGTTGTCACTGTCAGAAGACCTAAAAATTTCAAAAAGCAGGGATTTCTTTAGCCCCTCAAAAGTTCCATAATTCACACAGTAGAGGGTTACATTTCAGTCTAAATTTAAATGGTGATTTGAGTGATTGAGTGAAGCCTCATAAATGCAGTTCATTGTCATGTTGGACTGAACCTGTGAGTTTGACCAATCAAGCAACAAGAAAGAGACGAGAAAACAAGAGGAAACTATTAGCTGTTTGGTCAGGGAGGTGTTCAGTACAGTCCAACAGCTGAGGAGTTGACGGTGAGCAAACAGATTTGATTAAGTGTACGTGTGTGGACAAAATATAGCCTGCAGACCCTTCACTCTTTTCACAAATCACGATAAGAACTCACAGAAAGGCCTCCACTTCCACACTTCAAGTACGAAAGCAAAAGGGTTTTGTTGTATCCTCTGAAGGCCCACTCAGGGTGTCGCCCTGAGTGTTTTGCAGGTGCAAAGATATTTCCCTGATATGGAGGGAAGCCTAATGGGCTTGTCCTTTGAACCCATTTTACATGGAGAGGAACCCACCCAGGGAATAATTGTACTGTAGCTTTAGGTGGCTCAAGGTTATCGTAATATATTTCTTCAAGAGTTGGACTAAATAGTTCAGTTATTATCAGTATGTTCCTCTGACTAGTCCTTTATCAGGAACTGTGTTGATCTAAGACTGTTACATTGGTTTATGGTTTGTAGGATTTGTCATCTTTTTCTGATTAGTCAGTGTGGAGTGATGTTGAAACTCCTTGACCACTGATACTACATTGCTATGTTTCACATGGTGAGGTAGTGACAAAAAAAAAGTGCATCTGAAAAACTAAATTAATAAAGCAACTCGTGACTGTGAATAAAACAAGACTTCACCCTTCAGAGCAGCAGCTAAAACTGGTTTTCAGAAGCAGCAGTAGTGATTGTTAGAAGCGTTTAAAGTAGGGTTTGTCATGTTAATCTCAGAAAATGATTCCTTTCAATTTTTTTTTTATCCTTGTAAAGTTGTAAAGTTTCAGGAACTTTTGTTCATTCTGCCCAGGACTTTTTACAACAGTCTTCAACAACACTGGACCAGTTTGAACCCCTTAAAATCCCCGAAAAAGTTCTGAAATGTGGGATACAGAGGTGTACAACTAGGGTGTCTCCCTCCCGCTCTCTGTGCACTGTGTATATGAATTGTGTTGGATTATCCATCAGGCACAGAGCACATGGCAGACTGCACAAACTACCTTCCTTTTCGATTGCCTTGAGCAAATTCAGGTGACACCTTAAGGCCCTTATCATTTTACTATATGGTTGGTTTAGTGGTGCAGGCTGCCAAACTAATTTTAAATTAATCAAACCACAAAGTAAGTGATCCTGGGGCCTCTGGGGGGCAGGGGCCCTGGTGCTAGTTGTCTGATTTTCCCAGTTAATCATTCATCTTTTGTTGAGGCTAATGAAATGTGGAGCGAAGTGGCTGCATTTAGCGTTGTTATCCAAAGTGCTTTTGTGTTTGCCTCTAACTAACCCATTCACACACACACAGATGGCTGCAAGACGCCCATGCAAGGTGCTGGCCTAACCATTGGGAGCGATCAATGCTTTAGAGTTTTGCCCTAGGACACCTGGCAACAGCTGAGCTATGGTCGCCCAAACCACACCAACTGCTTCAGATGGTGCTCGGTGTTTTTTCACCCTCTAGTGATATTTGAGTTCAAACATATAATACTTTCTAACTTCTGAGCAGTTCACCTGAGGCAACATTTTTTAAAATGAACGTAGCGTCTTGGAATGAAACCCTCCTCGATTTGTGATATTATCTTTAACTTTGTGATAGCATGTCAGCTGTTCTGGTATCTCTTCGATCTCTGATAACACCATGTTCTATTCTGAGAATATTGGGAAGGGTTGACTTTGGAGGGAGTTGCATATGTGTGAGTGTGTGTGTGTGTGTGTGTGTGTGTGCGTGTGTGTGTGTGTGTGTGTGTGTGTGTGTGTGTGTGTGTGTGTGTGTGTGTGTGTGTGTGTGTGTGTGTGTGTACATGTGTCTGTGTCTGTCCTGGCTCCCTGTGGTCACTCTATTGGTCTTCTGAGTGGGTGGTCTGTTCCAAGAGAGAAGCACTGGAAACATTACACCTACATACACATACACACTCACACACACATGCACAGACACACACAAAGGAAACTGGGAATCACACCAACGCAGCACAGCAGAGGGTGGAGCAGGCAGGAGCCTTCTTCCAGATGTGTGACATTAATTTAGTTGATCCAAAACATGAACCGGTAGCTCCCACTCACTCATCACCACTGTGTGTGTGTGTGTGTGTGTGTGTGTGTGTGTGTGTGTGTGTGTGTGTGTGTGTGTGTGTGTGTGAGAAACATGCATCCTAACTTTTTAGTGTTCACACAAAGCAATTCTTCATGTTGCACATGTATAATTTGGAAGAATTGGCGAGAGAGAGAGAGAGAATCAAGATAAGAGAAGAAAGCAACTGAGAGCAACTGAAGCAAAATTTCTCCTCCTTGGTTTTAGGTGGAGTTAAAGATGGAGCTAAGAGGACTAAAGGGAGATGAGGTGCATGATTAAAAAAGGGGAAAAGATGAGGAGCGGAGCAGGTTATGAGAACAGTCTCCACTCTGACCCACAGAGCAGCGCCCCTGGACTTTCATACAATACTTTCCACTGGGGGGGGGGGGGGGGGGGGATACGGTACATGGAAAGACAAAGAGAGAAAAAAATGAAATTAAATAAGAAGACTGGAGGAGGAAGAGAACGAGAGGAGATGTAGGAGGACGGAAGTGGTTGATTGGGTCCCCCCAGAGATTCTTTTGTTTAGATTGTTCTGCATTTCACTTCTTTCACTCTCTCCCCTCCACCTCCCTCTTTTCTGACATCTGAGGTAGATTACAACAGAGACCCTGGGTCACATTTATGACTTAAACCAAGAACATATGGTGTGTGCGTGTGTGCGCGCATGTTTGTACGTCCATTTCAATGCAGTGGGATTCCCCTCCGGTCCCTGAGTGGTGGTCAAATTTATTTTCTTGTCCATTGTCTCTTGCTGAGATATCAAAGGACTATTGTTTGTTGATCAGCAAGGGTGCTGCAGGTTACTTTCAGGTCCTGGACAAGAACGCTTTGCCTCTCCCCCACTTCTTCCCCTCTTATCTCCTTTTGCCGAAACTGAACTTTTAGGTATGTCGGATCTACCGCAGAAAATCCCAGACAGAGGATCAGCACTTCCACCAAAACCCTGTTTAGATTTTAAAAGATTAAGTGTGGTTATGTCTCATTTGTTTCATTTAGGCCTTGACGAGGCTTGTTTTAATGGCCCACAGATGCCACTCTCTATCTGCTCAGTGTGGCTTACCCTTCCAAAAAAATGCTTTCATATAAAACATTTTCATTGGCTTCCTTAAGCCATGAAATTCAGTCATTGTCAGCAGGTAAGAGAGGAAATCTCCCCATTAATTTCAGCACAAGAGCACATCTGTAAAAGTGTCAGTTGACTTTATTGGGATCGGCTTCACTCAGTTGAAGAAAAACAACTTTTGTCTTTGGAACGTTTACCACAGAAGGAAAAAAAAACGAAAGGATTTATAAAATAAGTTGTTGAAAGGACAATATATAAAACAATGGCATCAAAATATCTTTGACAAGAGAACAAAACCAAAAAGAAAAAAAAGGCTCAAATATTTTTGGATGCGGGGCAGTTTCCTCTTTTTTGCCCTTTTGTTTACAAAATAATAACAAAAGAGGAAAAAAAACAAACAAAATCAAGTTATTTACAGTGCATATATTTACATTAAGGCATTGTTGCTGGGGAGAAAGACGGCTGATCTGATACAACCCCCACTTCTACACAAATCAAATAAATAGATTTACCATGATACATTACAGTGCTATATTTTCTTAACGCTACCTGCAGTGAATGAACAAATACAGTTGTAAGTTCTGGCTAAACCACACCACCAAAATGGACACTGAGGTGTACGTTAAAGCACAGGTTCACATTTTTTCAAGTCTATCTTATATATATATAAGAATAATATTCTTGTGTCCATATGTACATTAAAAGGGTGATTTCAATGCAAAATCAGCCGGGACAGCAAACGCTGTCTATTAGAGAGAATTTGAGATGAGATTTATTTTAAAAGATACAATTTGATTTGTATAACTCAGAATGTTGAAGCCTCATATAATAATAAAATGAAGAGTGTTGATTTTGTCTCCCGTCACTCGCATGTTTAAAGCGGGAACCTTATCATGGCCAGAGAAAAGGGAGCAGTAACTTTTGTAATGTACACAGGGGCACGTGAGCATAGTTGAAAGAACGTCTTGAAGAAACATGAACCTATTCTTTAACAAAACACGTGTCCATGTTCGACTGATTGATAGAGCCGCGTTGCGAGTTAGTTGTGTACAAAGTCAGAGAGCGAAAACCCCCAGAGAAAGGACTGACTATCATTTTAATTTAAAAAAAATCCACATAATGTCAGGATGTCCGTGAAGTGGCCTGAGCTGTGCTGTTAAATTACAACGAATGATGGGTAACCTTGTAATTTAAAATACGTTTTCTTTAGCTGAGTCGAGAGATTCAATAGATTCAGAAATAAAAACAGCACCATGCGTGTTTAAAGGACTGTCTACATTGATCACAGCTCAGCTACCACTGAACAAAAACACATAAACCAGAGGAGGAGGCACTTAATAAGGTGTTGATGATGGAGATGATGCTTTGGTTAAAACATTGTAAAGAAGTAAAACGATGGATGAGACAGATGTACAGCAGCTGTATATTGAAGACGCTTAATTTAAGCTTGTGCATCAAATACACTCACTTCTGTTAAACTGAATGAATTCTAGAATATGTCTATGGGCTCTGCTTACATTTCTCTGGCTGGAAATCCATCGAAAGACAATCTGAATAATTCATCACCTAATTGCTGCTCTTTAGCAACCATCCACCTCTCTCTGTTTCTCAGTCGTCCTCAGATCTCCTCTCTCTAAAATCAAAAATCTTTCTATCTCTCTCTCTGCACCCCTCCCTCGTTTTTTTCCCCTGCACTATCTTCCCTCTCTCCAGAGTATAAATGCCTTCAATTTTTAATATCTGAACAGCAATGATTTGTGAGATTCAGTCCAGTAGTGATAATGATCGTTCCAGTGGTGAATGAGATGCATGGGCCAAAAAAGGCTCAGACTTAGATTACCAATTCTAGTGCAAACCAAATGATTTGGTAAAAAATAAAATCTGGATATTCCAGTTATATAAACAATTAAACAAACCATGGAGTAAACAAAGATTTGGTTTGGCTAGTTTTGCAAACAAAAGCTTCTCCTTTATAAAAAAAAAAAAAAAAGAAGTCTTTTCTATGTTAGAACAGAGAAAAAACGTACAAGTTTTGAGTGGTAAGTGCTTTCATTCCAGTCACACACAAGAGTCCAAATGGACTGGAGATACATTTTGGAGCTACCATATTATTTTTGTTACAATTTTTCTTCTTTGTATTTATTCAAAGAAATTTATACCAAGTATATCTGGAGGTTAAAGGACCAGGAGCTTCATCTGGCCATTATCTTTTTACTTTACAACCTCCAAACCGTCCCATTGTTAGGCTATCATACTGTTTTAGCACATGATAGCAGCACCAGGAGGAGCTGTGGTGTCAGTGAAAGCTGCTCTACATCAGGCAGCTTGTAACATTGTAGTTGTGGGAGATGGAGTGAGTGCTTTATGTCTGTCAAGATAGTGCTTGTGTATTTGCAGTGTGTATGTGTGTGTGTGTGTGTGAGTGTGTGCAAATGTTGCTAGTTCTGGTGTCTCTTCATGTGCAGGGCGAGGTGGTCGGATCGGGAAAAGGCTCGTGAACAGACGGCGCACTGGAAGGGTTTGGCGCCCGTGTGCTTCCGATAGTGACGCGTCAGCTCGTCTGAGCGAGCGAAACGCCAGTCACAGCTGTCCCACGTGCACCTGTACGGCTTCTCACCTGTGGGGGGAGAGAGAAAGTCTGGATGAGTGCTGCTGCCCTCTGAGAAACTGAGCTAACAGTAGCACTGAGCTAAATTTCTAGCTCGATCACCTGATCTCCGGCTCTCTATGACAGACCAGAGAATGTCAGTATGTGATTATAGGTAATGATACTACTGATTATTATTAGAACAGACACTGATTTCTTGAGTTACATGATTCATACAGCTAGGTGGATCAACAGGGAAAACAGGCTTTGCTGAAAAGTCAAGTTGTCTAACTACATATGCAGTCATAACACTCTCACAGACAAGTTTCCCACGGACAACTGGTCTGTATTGTCTGCCTTTGCTTCTGTGCGTGTTTCTTTGACAGCTGTAGTATGTTTCTTTGTCACGAAATACAGCCAGTGAGAAGCAGGGGAAGTTGATCTTTGTTCTTCTGTCTTTGGCTTGTCTCTTTTTTGTCCTTTTTTTAATCTGCATTTTAAAAGTTAAGTGGGATAACCTTCTATTTAAATTAACATTTTTTTTTGGCTTATCCGTGTAATTGACTATAGAGTGTCTTAAATGTGAGCCAGAGTGCTTTTAGAGAAAATTATAAAGGAATCTAATGAAAGCTGTGTGGGCTGGTTGGATGTTTTTGTTCTTCTAATCCTTTTTTTAACATCTATTTATGCAATTAATAATTCAGCAACAGTGTGACAGTGCCCTTATTACTCTCTCACACTGTGAACATTTTCCATTGGAATTACCTCTATCAAAGACATAGTTAAATGCCATATTTAGAAGCTCTGTGCACCGTAAACATAATGCCATACAGCTTAACTAAACTCAAGCTGAAGCAGAAATCTCAGAGATGGAAATCTTAAAAACTTGGACAAATAAAAAACAAAAGTGTTCTTTTTGTCATTTGGGTGAACTGACCCTTTAAACCAGCACAGCAAGGTTCTGCAGTGTTGCTAAAACAACCACAGTAAACCTGTTGTGAAATTAACCGCAGCGTCGCCAAAGTTAGAAACACACACCTGAAACTGAACACAGTGAGGAGAGACAATGAAAAGACGTTGAGAAAAAACAAAGAGTGAACGGAGAGGAGTGTTCAGTTCTCACAATAGACTCGCAGACACATGTACCGACGCATGCACACACACAGACAGACACACAAACAATCAGGGTAATGGATGTTGATGGAGATTAGAGTGGGAACTCCCACAGGGACCCAAATGCATTAGGAATCATCTCATACAGATTACTGACAGGTGTGTGTGGACGTGTCTGTGTGTGTGTGTATATATATGAGTGCATAAGTGTGCATTGAGGCAGCTGAATAAGAGAAGTAGAATGAGTAACAGACAAAGATAGAAATGGGGGGGAGGGGGTTGGAGACGGGGGGGGGGGGGGGGGGGGGCTTGGCACAAAAGCAGAGAAGATGATTAGATGAATGAAAGCGATAGAAAAAAAGGAAAGAAAATAACTAAGCAAGACTGACAAAAGCAGAGAGGATATGGAAGCTGCTGCTGCATCTCTCTTTACGTGTCGTGTTCTCATCTTGTGGTCTGTAATAACTGCAATAACCACAATCAGCCTGCAGCATGAATGACGCCAGATCTAATTGTCGTGTCATGTTCCCAGTACTGAAATGCATGGCAATCACACCCACAACGATGTTCCGAACAAGTCGTTCATAAGTGGAACAGATTCCTAGTTTCAAAGTGGTAAGAGAGAGTTTTGTGTGTGTACCCAGATGACTGAGTGAAGCGTAGATATCAACAGAGGCTTTGTTTTGTTAGCTGGAGTGAGGTGGGGCCCAACACCTAAGCGCTTGTTTGTTGACTTTGCTTATCCAAAACTAATACTTCAAATGTACTGTAAATGTGAAAGAAGGAGAGTGACTGAAAGAAAGGGAAAATACGACAGAGGAAAATGGACCATGACAGGCTCACAGTGATGACTGAAGTGGAGATCTGATGGACAAGATGATCTGAGATATTTTTGTATCTGTGCAGACAGGATTTGTATATATTTATAGTGGCGAACAAGCCCAACTAGTCTCAGAAAAGCGTATCAAAGTATTTAAACATCGATGTCTAAATGGCAATGGGATCCTGAGAGAGATGGCACCACTTGTCTAGCACTGACCACATAGTGCGGGAGTCATCCCCTGGCAGAAGTGTGTCGCTTCCACCTGTTTTGATGGAATAGTATATTGGGCAGAGGATGGGAATGGGGTAGGATACATTTACACACACATGCCAAGAACACCACTCTGCCTAGCAACATGGTGCCAGTGCAGATACCGAAATACGAGTCGTGTGGGCAGCGTCATTTTTTTGACGGGTCCTGTTTTAAAAAGCTGCATAAATTAGAGGAATGTCTTACCCGTGTGAGTTCTGAGGTGGGCTTTCAGATGGGACGACTTGGTGTAGACCTTCTTGCAGCCTGACGACAGACAGGGAGATAAACACAAACAGAAGGCTAAGTCAAAATCCAAATAATTCACATGAGGCAGATATGTATTTACTCAATAAACTGAGCTGTGGTATGCTAGTGGTATTTGAACTAATGAAGAACAGAAGCTGTTTGGAATGACATATAGTAAATGTTTGTTCTGTAGAAAAACAAAAACTTGGCTAACACATATTCTGATTTTCATGTGACTGTGTTAAAAAGTGGTCCACACAGTTTTATTTTATATCAAAACTGTTTAAATCTGGAGCATTTAAAAAGGAATTCATTCAGCCACATGCCACTGAACCGCACAGAGTACCGCTTTGTTGAAAACTTCTGTTCACTGCACCTGTTAGTTTGTCATCAAAGTCGAGATATTTTAAGTTCAGGATTACGAAACCTTTCTCAGATTGTTTTATACACAGTATGTAAATCACAATGTCAGCAAGGTTATTTAGAAAGATATTTTTCAGATTTATGATGAGAATTTCATTTGTTGTACAGCACTAACAGAGAGCACTAACAGACCTTGGGTGAAGTGTGGATCTGTCCTTGCGTGGATATGACAGATCTACTTCATCTGACTTTTAAAAAAATTAGACGTGTGCTAACATGCCGTAGGAGGCTCCGCTTAAGCCTATTTTACACGCTGCCACAGGCGAGTTGACATTACATATTCTACAAGTAGCTGCACATCATACAGCTGTGTGTGTGTGTGAGTGTGAGCCTGTGAAAAAAATATCTGTGCAAGTAATCTCAAGTGTAGCTGTATGCTAATGTGTATGTGGAAAAACAAATCAAACGATTTAAGGACAACATCTATCTGATTAACACGCCCACACACACACACACACACACACACACACACACACACTTCATTCTACAATCACACCAGTGACGATTTTAAAGCCACAACAATGTGTGAGAGCTCACGGCTGAGAGTGCCGAAGCTATTTGAGGTGTGATTATAAATGTACAAAGTAGTTTTTAAATCAGACGGTTAATTGACAGGCAGTGCGTGATTGTCTCCATTGCCAAAATATTCTAATTCCAGAGCAGCATGTTCCCGGCTGTGGCTGCAGTACATATCGTGACTCATAGGCCTGGGAAAGTCATTCAAAACACAACATATAATTTCAAAAAAATGCACGGGTGTCTTAAAATAAAGCTGGTTTTCTCAAAGCTGACCTTTGTGAGTGACCAAAGATTCACCTGACCGCAGTGCAGTGTAAAAATAAACACACTCACAGAACAATGACAAGAATCAGCATGCACATACAGTGGCAGACCTGTGTTATTCTTCTAACCTGGGTAATCACAGTGGTGGATCCGTCGTTTCTCCAAGTCTGGGTTGTTCCTCCGGCTGTAGCGGACAGGCACAGTGGTCTGAGCAGGGGTTGGGGCTGAGGTTGTTGCAGGGGCTTGGGGAAGGACTGCGGTTTGGCCTGGGACTGGCGTGGGACCTGTAGTGAGGGGCAGGGCTAAGCTCCCTGGTCCCGGGCTGGGTCCGAGTCCAGGGGTGCTACCTGCCAACTTGGAGGCGATGGTGGCTGCATATGAAGGAGGAGGGGACATGGTGTGGAGTAACTCCTTCTGCCTGTCGGGGCTGCCGGGCTCCGAGCTTGGCGGAGAGGGCGGCAGGTAGGGCACCTGCTGCTGGAGGAAATGGGGGTGTGCCTGAGCATGAGGATGTGTGTATGCCCCCCCGCCCAGGCCACAGTAGGCAGGCTTGGCAGTCTGCTCCTGCTGAGATGCAGAAGAAGCTACCGGCAAATCATGGAAAGGCGTGTGGACTGTGGAAGTGGAAGTGTGTTGTATCTGCTGCTGATGATGATGCTGATGCTGAGCCTCCATACCATCGCTGTGGTGATGGTCCAAGCCAGAGTTTAGGAGCTGAAACAGTGAGCCGCTGTTGTCGTGGTGGTGGAGAGCATGGGGCTCGAACTGTGATGACATTTCCTGTTTGACAAAAACTCCTGGCACTGAATTGCCACCTCGGCAGCCTCCTGACTGGTTGAAAACACTGGTGAAGTCCGGTAACCCTGTTAACGTCATGTTTATGGCTGAAGTTTCCATAGCAATACTGCCGGGGCCATGCCCAGATGTGCTGCAGCTACTCGTGGGCGTAGTGTTGGGACAGTGTGGCTGTAAGTTGGGGGAGAAACACGGGGAGGCAGATTCTGTTTTGATTTGAGTGAGACCTGTGTGGTTCTGGTGCTGAGGGGGCCGCACCTGCTGACACAAGCCCATCCTCAGGTAGGCCACGTCAGGGAGGTAAAGATTCATGTTGAGGGTGTAGGGAGCCCCAGTGTGATCATCAGTGAAAAACTGATCCACCGCAGATGCACCGTCTCTGTGTGATTTCTGCTGGCTGTCTGCGGGAGGTGGTAGGGAAAGCGGCTGAGGGGAGAGATACCTGTCCATCTCACATTTTGCCTGTTGGTTAAAAGACAAACACACACAAAAGGAAACAAATAATTTTATAGTTTTACGTTAAACTTTGATTAAATGAAATACACCCAGCTATGACTTCAGCAAGCGCTTCTCGTGAGCCACTATGAAACTATTCTGAGGCACTATTTTGAGAAGACAAAGGTTTGATAGGACAGTCACCGCTAAAACATTTATCAAGTAGTCATCAATAGGCGGTTGCCACATTCCCTTTCTGCCTGCAAGGCTGAACTCAAAAACCTATCAGCTGCGAGGGCAACAGTTGAGGATCAGGCCACGCTTTGGTGAAAATAAAGAATCAGATCTAATAGCGCTCACATAAAATATTAGGAAATGTGCACATCTGCAGTTATGATAACAGACGAAAGAAGCAGCCTATCACCGATCAAACAGGTGAACAACTTAATGTCAAGCAATCCCTTGTTGACACTGTGCCTCTAATTCCTGAGAATATGAAGGATCTAACTGGTGTAAAAGTTAGAAAAGCCCTGCAGCAGAGGATGAAACAGCAACATGAAAGGGAGTGGGGAAACACCCATGCCTCCCTGCCCGCTGCTGCAGCAGCAGCAGCAGCAGTAGTCTGGGGATGGGCTGCTATTTCTAGGCTCCTGATCCCACCAGCTGTTATATAGACCTCTCTCCTCTGCCGCACAAGTTTCCAGCTAACTGGGGGACAGAGTTGCCGGGACCTTTCTGTCCGAAGCTGGAGTCAGTTGTTGTTGGGGTGGTATGATGGTGAGAGGGGACGCCAAGAAGAGACCAACAACTGGTGACCAACTGGCTGGCATAGAAAACATGCGGTGAATGCGTTTGCAGGCTGCGTCCAGCTGGTCGCAGCCTGCTTTGCTTATTACCGCAAATAGAGCACAACAAAGTGATGATTAACATCACGCAGCTAGGTCGACTGCTATTTGGAGGCCAGCTATAAAAAATAAAAAATAAAAAAAATCCCACCAACCTGGGTCTACAACCAGTCTGCCACGCCCATTCAATGAAATACATCACTAATGTGAAAAGTCGGCTTGATTTCTATCCGGTTTACCTGTGCGTAGTCATTTTGTCCAGACTTGTCCGTTTCTGTGATCTTGCAGTCCAAGCCGAACAACGCCGAGTCCTCCAGAGGGAATCCAGCGGAGAGAGTCGCCTTCTGCAGCGGATAGAAGGGATCCTCCTGCCCGCCGCCGCTCATCGTGAGTGTCGCGGCCATGAAGCTACGATGCAGCACCGCAAAAGATCGCTCGTCCTGTTATGCAAAAAAAAAAAACAAACCCGAAGAGGATGCTACACCGTACCGTGGAAAGGATTAAAGCCGACGAGGTGTAGTGCGTGTGGTGGAGTTATTACTGCGTGTCTGTCTGCTCCATCTCCTTCCACTTGTTTCATCCTTCCACCGGCCCACAGACACTTTTCTATCTCCTGTTGTAGGGCGGAGCGGCCCAGTGTAAATACAGCACACGCACCGCCCACCAAACCTTTAAAAAGCCTTTGATCATTCATTCACCGGCCACCGCCCTACGCTCCATCTAAATACATTAACAACACTGTCGTAAAGCGTACACAGGCTCCATCAGACACAATACACATCCAGTGGGGCAGGAAAGGTTAAAGTGAATGTACCAGATTTTTGTGAGTTATATATGTATATATGTGTGTGTGTGTGTGTGTGTGTGTATATATATATGTATGTATATATATATATACTTTTACTTTTTAAATGCGTACCTTGTACTTGTATTTCTACACTGTGTGTGTATATATATCTATATCTATAGATGTACACACACAGAGTGTAGACCTTGTACCCAAGTACAAGGCACGCATTTAAAAAGTAAAAGTACAGAAATACTGGCGTCAAAATACACTCAAAGAAGCAAAAGTAAAAGAACACAATATGGAGAATGGTCCAGTTTATGCTTATGCTTATGATAAACTGCAGTTTATGCTGCAGTTTATCTTAATCTATATCATAATTTATTAGTTGGTTATATCATATATTCATAATTTGAATCTAATAACTAGAAACTAAAGCTGTCAGTTAAATGTAGTGGCTTGAAAAGAAGATGTTGCCTCCAACATGTATTGGAGAAGAAGTACAAAGTTGTATAACTACCTAAGTTATATTTGCCACGATGTACCTCCATGTCTAACCCTTAAAGGCATAATCTGGACTTAGTATGCCACCTCCATAAAATCAGGGGCCTCAAAGGAGACATGTTAAGACAAATCCAAGCAGCAGAGGCCAAGATTTTTCATTTCCCATAATGCAAGGTAGAGTCCCAATGCCTCTTAAAAACTGAGATCATTTGTTTTTTTTAAACTTCAGAAAGGTCCTCCAGAGACACAGAAGAAATTATTCAGCAATTTGCACAGGCTGAGCGGGACTTCTAACAACAAGTAAAATGAACTTCATCTGCAAAATTGGAGTTCCCCTTTACTATGTGATAGTAAGGTATCTCAAATAATTGAAGAGGACACCCTTATATGGTGAAGTGGATAGTGTTATGACGTCAACATTATTTACAAAGCATAAAATCAGAGTTTGCAGAGTTTATTAAGGGAAATACTTTGTGCAATGGCAACTCAGAAATAAAAAGGAACCTGCAAAATATCTGGGACACATTGCAGTGTGTACATAAACAGATAGGTCAAACAAGTGATAAGTACTGTTTTTTAAGCAAACTCTAATGTATTGTTTGTTCTAGTTATTCAATACAGCACAAACAGAAGGTTGAGTATTATGAACTATACTTGGCTTGCTTTGAAAGAGCATTAGAGTTAAAAGTGAAAAAAGAAAGAAAAAAACTGATAAAAAGTGACAAACCAGCTTTACAGCCGTCCTCTGGCCAAGTTTAATATGACACCGATAAGAACATGGTCTGAAATGATAAAGGTATGTCTGCTATGTCTATATTTAAAGCCAAAGGAACCCCAGCTTGTGCAAATCAAAGGCTAAGGTTCCTGCAATGCTGTTTGTCTGTGGCCACCAGTATCTGCAAACCTGGAAAAGATGAGGAAATAATGATAGACAGACCTAATAAAACAGACCACTGCCAAGAAAGAGGAATTTTTGGGCAGTCAGTTAGCTAGGAATGTGTACCCCGTGGAAGGTAATACCTCCGGTTTTGGACCAGAACGCAGAGAATTTATCCTCTCTGAACAATATGTAACCAACGATGAGAACAACAAAACACTGACACCAGTAACAGTTTCTGCTTTAATATTTCAAAAATAGTTGAAAACTGAAGTGTAATTTACAAGTTTAAAATACAAACGCCTTGATAAAAGACTGTTAAAGCTATGAGTGACAACTAATAGCAGCAGTAGTAACACACATGACAGTTCATTTGGGTTTGTGCTTCAGCTTTTGGTACCAGCCTGGAACTTCTTTATTGGTCTGCAAATGAAAGAGACACAGAGGAAAAATAATGGTTAGAAAAGTCAGACGTGGACTCTCTGAAGCAAGAGTTGTTGTTTGGATTTACCTATTTAACTTTTTCATGATCCAAGGATATATACTACAGCGTATCTTGCCTTAGCGGATTGCACTGAAAATCTCAAATGAAACCAAATGTCGGAAAAGCAATTTATCATTTCGTGACAATCTTTAGTGCTCTTTTGTGTGAACTTCTGTCCAGGCAGGTTAAGGTGGTATGACTCATAGAAGGGTGTTGCCAAGTTAGACACTTACAAATACAGTGGGTTTGGGTTTGTTTGGTGACTCTTCTTCTGTGGTCCTGTTGATACGTGTGGACTGTTGTTTTCCTACACCCGAGGTCCAGGTACCGGTTTTATCTGTTTCCAACAGGTCCAGAGCGTCTCCCTGTCTGGACCGCATGCTGATCAGGACCTGCTTCATCACCGCTAACTCCTGCAGAATCATGTGGTTCATAAAAATAGGGATGTGAAAACAAGGGTAAAACAATAAACATTCCTGTTTATTTGTGAGAAATAACTGGGAGTGTAGTGTCCAAAAGGTCGGAAATCTCGACTAGATCTCCTGGTCATTTTTTAACAGAAATTCAGTCTCCAGAATTCAAAAAGGGATCAACTAAACATTCATATACTAAATGTATTACAAATATTAAGTATGACTTAAATACCTTTATGCAAACATTGTAACAGGTAATATTTTAAGATAATACTTTTTCAAATATTTGCTTTAAAATGTGTTTTCAAGAATTTTTGTTGCTGCTTTCTGGTGACATGTTTGTTCTGAACCACAGGCCAACACAGCTGAACTCTTGAAGACCAACTATGGGACAACTTGCAATATGCTCAACAAGCCCAAGGGTCTTGCAGGGGTGGCAGCAGGGCAGAGGGGAGGACTCTGGGCCATTTCACGGTTCTATTTATCACCCCTGAGGACATGAGCCCCGGTATGTCACACACACGCACGAGCACACACACGTACACAAAAACGCACACACGAACACACACGCACCCTGGTGGCATCCCAAACAGCCAAGCTGAGGAACAGCTGTCTATGACAGGGCACATACTTCATACAGCAAACGGCTGGCCTGACGTGGGCGGGTGGGGGTTAGACTCCCACGTGCACGCACATACGAGCACACGCAATCTTGAAGAAAACACTGCAACACAGTGCAATAACTCGTCTGGTCTGAATATCAAAAGCCTGTTTATTTTAAGTGTAAAAAGCAGAGCTTTAATGATTAGTCAAATAATCAATTAGTTTTCATATTTTTCTACAGTTTGAAAAAATGGAGAGGCATAACTGCTTGAATCTGTGCACTCATGTTAGCAGTTACAGCGTCAACAGCAGTTCTCTCACCTGAGTCAATCGGAGACAGTGGCCATGTGCTACAACATGGCGGTTTTACTGGTAAATCTTTATTTTCATAGAAAGGTTTTTCCTGGAATTTCCAGTTTCTCCCCATTTTGAAATATATACTGAAAAATATACTGAGAAAGAATGGGAGACACTGAATGTAGCTGTTGCAGTTACATGACAGTGGAAAACATGAAACAGTTAACATCATCGTCAGGTGTACCTCTCGGTGGTTGAGGAGCCTTTCCAGATCAGCGGCCATGTTGTTTTTCACCTGTTGCAGAGCAGTCCGTTCTTTCCTCAGGGAACTAGAATTCCGCCCAAAAAACAGGCGGAGAGATCAGATCTTGAGTTAACAGAAAAATATTACGGTACTTAACACAAATTGTGAACATTATATCAGAATATTCTGGTTACTCATAGTTATGTTGCAAGCGAAACAGAGAACAGAACAAAGACCCTTGATAACTTGTTCAACTTGATGAACTAGTCCTGTGAATCACTGACGGTTTATGTGATTGATTACTGCAGGGTATTTTAAGATTATATAAATAGTGTAATATATTGTTTACAGTAAATGCCCATTGTTAATTAGAATGTCTTTTACTTTGCTTTAGGGTGAGTCAGGTCAGGCTTGGCTTGACTTGCATCACGTGTGAAGATGTGGTGTTTCAGTGGAACAAGAAGAAAAATGCTGGACTGTGAACCAATCAGTTTAAATGGCAGAAGTACAGAGAGCATAAACCATTGGTATAAAACCATGAGTAGCCAAACAACAAATTAAACAAGACTCAGGAATTTCTAAAATACACTACATAAGCAATTGCTTTTTAAAAGTTTTTTTTCAAGCTAGTGAGTCTTATATCTTCTGAGAGAAACTCAACAGTACTGTCCAAGAGTTCTTTCCTGGGGCTGTGAAACCTACAAGCAGGAGCTTGTAATCTGGGTGCTTTAAAGCAAACCATCTTGAAAATCTTGAAATAACAGATTGGTAGCCTCACCACCTTTTACTGAGAAAACGCCTGAGCTCTGCCTTTGCTGAGACACTGATGTGAGCCATTTTCAGGTGAGGAAATTTTGAACATCACCAAACAAACTATAAATACAATTAATACTTAAGACCTGTGGTACATAAAGTGAGAATCTCCCGTGAGCTGTGCTTCTGCTGTTAAACAGAATGAACTGCACAGTCACAGGAAAACTTCAACATCTCTGTCCGACGGGGAGGCTTGAGAAGCTTATGAGCATTTTAAAAGGATTTTCTTCGCTCTCCTGCTTGCCCCAGGTGAGCGCTCAGTGGTAGTGAGCAGCAAGAGAAAACCTGCAGTCTGTCACTTTGCATATTTCGCAGGTTAGAATGCAGAGGAGGACTAGGAGGATTTAGGTCAGTGCCAGGTACATTTAAGCGTGCTTAACAAGCGTGATGTTAAACACTCACATGCAGACAAACACATGCAGGTTTGCACAAACAGAATGAACAAGGTGCGATAAGGACAGAAGATGACATATGGAGATAAAGCAGAAGACGCCCAAGGGTGGGCAGGTATGGCCTCCTGCCATGATGAGAAAAATTACGAGATATGAAATGTAAAAAATTAAACTGACAAAGAGTTTGGCAAGCAAGACAGAAGCGCTTATGGTCTTCAAAAAGGTCATGTGTGCTGATTTTTCTTTTCCATTCAGTTCATTCTTGAATAGAGAGATGTGTTTGTTCTCTGTGAATGTGTGTGTCTGTATATGTATATGTACCTGACATCGTCCTCAAGCGAGGTGATACGTTCCTTCAGGGTGCTGATCTGTGAATCCCTTTGTCTCACTGTCTCGATCAGGTAGCTATAGGGCTGCTGCGTGTGCTGTAACAGTTGATTGGCTGCAAACAACTAAGACACAACAAAACATGAGTGTATACTATGTGCAATTATAGGAACAATTACTTCACCTACACAATCTCAGGTCACCTTTTTCACTTAATTATACACCTAAAACTCAGATCTACATTTTTCACATGCTGCACGACTCCAAGAACTCTGGAGAGTCACAATGACAGCTTAACACCTGTCACCATGATTTTAACATTCACCTGTAAGAGCTGATGTTAGCAATTCAGCAATATTTCCACTTTAAAACTGACTTTACATAAATAGAATTCGTTGAGGCAACAACTGAAGTCGAAATCCCTTTAACTCTGACGTCCTTGTTACTGACTTGGTGGCTTAAATGGCCATAAATGTGAGCTTTTATGAGGGCGTATCTAAGTTTAATCTTTTTTATTAAAAGTAGTCGTACAGTTAAATTAGAGATGAAGACATAAAATGGAAATGCAAAGAAAACGCACAATTTTAAGAACCTGCTTCTTGCAATAAGTGACAGAAAAGCACCTTTATAGTGTTTTGAGTTTTCTAAGAGTGCACGCTCTGTACCTAATACAATACGGCTCAGCAGCCAGTATCATGCTCAAAATCTGTGAAGAAATAGATAAAGTTAGGGTGTTACACATTAAACCACTTTTACAGCCAGCAAGTAGTGAGTAGAGCTGGGTGGGGGAGAAAGGACAATAGATAGTTAGTCAGGGCATCTGTGTGGGTGGTTAAGTGGTTAACACCCTTGCATTTTGCAGTGAATGGCAGGTATGATTTTTCACCCTGTCCTTTCATACTCAATGAATCATGAGGTATTCCACACGAGTGCCACTCAGTCACAGGTGACAGCTGAATGGCTGGCTTATTTAGTCTGAAATCTGCTCAGAATCTATTATGTCTTGCAAAATCTCTCCTCGTCTTGCGATTATAATAAGGAATGGGGAACATGCAAGCACACTGGCTGGCGGAGCTGTCATTCTTATAATTTCAAACTTTTCTGGATGAATTTTATCATCAGAGCACGAGTAGTAGACACGTGACTTCACACAGTCACGAAAAGACAACATTCACACACCCAAAATTAAGGTCTTTGCATTGAATACACATGCACATGGTGTGCCAAACACAACAAAAGCCTCAGTAATTAGCGCAGTGAGTTGTTGGGAGAGTGAAGAGCATGGCCGTCACGGTGCTTTGGCACTGTTTCCCCCTCTGTCAACAAGTGTCACAGGTACTAAGACTTCTCGCTCTTCTCATGTAAGGTTTGCGGTGTCTGCTGTCTGCTCACAAACAACCTGTCATTTTCCTGACACGAGCTTAAATGTAGAAATTTCACAGAACCATTTTTAAACTTTGACAAAAAGCTAGAGGACGCTCTCATCAATGAGTCCTGAAGTTGTGGTAACCAACCTCACAAGCAGCTCAATTCAAATTCATTTTTGTGGTCCTTTTTTTTTTTCCCGGAGAGAAAAGAAACCCCAAATGTGGTTTGATGCCACAGCTGGGTCTGTCTTTAAGAGACTGATTAGATGTTCTCTCACCACTGACTTTCATAGCAGAGTCGTGCGATGGTGTGAGAAGGTAAACAGTGGATGATGAGAGAAGAGCCACGAGCTTGGCTCTGTTATAATGACTCTCTTATGTCATCAGAGGGAGGTAGATGAAATAAATCATTTTGACTTTGATAGAAATAACCATAATCTCAGTTGCCGTGGGAGATTTGTGATAGTGAGAAAACAAGTGCACTGCAAGTACTTGCAATGCTGAGCTTTTTTTTTTTTTTTAACATAATAGTAAACATAATCCAACGGATGATGATCCACAGGCAAGCACACACCTGAATGTTGTATGTGTGTCTACATTTGTATGTATTTACCTCCTCAGATATCTGTCCAGTCTGTGACTTGTGTGTCTCCAGTTCTCTCCTCAGTGATGTGTTTTGCCTCTCGAGCTGCAGCACCCTGCGGGCCAGGTGAACACTGTGTGGCAGCCACACAAACACAGTTACAGAAATTCCAAAACATAACAACACCAGCAAGTTTACACTAGTGTGTATCCCTGTGTTGTTCCTCCTACAGTTTATGTGGCCACATCAGTTGTGATCGAGGTTTTTTGGCTGTACTTGCGTACTTCAAATCAAAGATTTTATGTGGAACAAGGTGCATGTGGAAAACAAACAAACAAAGACATTTTAGAGTCAAATCTAAACTGTACACAAACTTTAGAGATCCTATGTAAAGGATTTGAAAATCCTTCCCCATGGCGCCTTAAAGAAGCCACAGAATGCATTTTTTTGATAAACACTGAACGTAAAATGTTTAAATTACAAAATACTAAAGTTACTGTAAGGTCTTTTATGTGGTCAGGAAGGAAACTCAGGACTTATTATGTCCTCTCCTTGAAATATTAAGTGTACCATGTACTGTACCTCTGCTTTAGTCTTCTTTTGGCCGTTGTGGGAACATTGGCTCCGTAGCCATAAGAGAACAAAACTCTCTCTGCCTCCTCTTCATTCTCAACTGGCAACAGAAGGAAACACAAAAAAAGTCTACACATCTCCATTGTGATAACCACGTGATGTGTGGTTGTTTCACAGGGTTCACCAAGTTAAATTCAAAACTTTCAGAGACCATTTTAACTTCCACAGTCACACAGGTATAAAGATATGAATGACATAAATAAAAACAAATAGGGTTGACACCTAGAACTATCTATCAATTTAAGGTCATGCCTTAGGTAGTTATTGATAAAGACAAAACATTTTGTAAATAGTTTTACAGTTTATAACTAGCCTGCCTCTTAAGACTTTTTAATAACTTCTAACACCTTATTTGAAGGAATTTAATTCAGTGTTTTTAAGTTTCAAGACCTGCAGTCCTAACCTGTGTTTTTATTTGTCGTCCTCCTGTATGTGGCTTTTTAAAATATACTGGACAAAGACTGTAGAAAAATTCTCTTGTCTTGCACATCTTTTTATTCTCCTAAGTATTTGGTTCTATTTGGACTCACATGGCCCTACATTACACCTCCATAACAGAAATTTTCCCTACATCTAATTCTAATACGATGCCATCTGTAAATTGTATTAGACAGACTGTCTGATGCCTGTTCAATGCATTTGAAAGGTATCAGTGTTTGTTTGTGCTTTTATCGTTCTGACTTCACAGTAATGTGTGTAATGTAATGGGCGCCACGGAGCTAATGCTATGTTCTTACTTTCAGCAGCCTGCATGGTGACTTGGTCCAACTCTTGCTCCAGCTTTTCGTACGTCTCCAGCCGAGAAGCCTGCTCGGCATTCTGAGACTGCAGCTCCGCTGCCCGCCTCTCTGATGACGTCTGCAGCCTGTAAAACTCCTGAGTGAGGAGCTGTGGGACAGGAGGAGAGTAAAGAGAGAGAGAGAGAGAGAAAGAGAGAGAGAGAGAGAGAGAGAGAGAGAGAGAGAGAGAGAGAGAGAGAGAGAGAAAGAGAGAGAGAGAGAGAGAGAGAGAGAGAGAGGTTGACAAAAGAAGAATTGCTTTTTTTGTGGTAGTCAGCTGGAAACAAGGAATAATGTTAATGCAAATGCTACATTCTCTCAGTGTAGTAAAATAATGGATAATAGATTAATATTCTCAGACTGATGGTGCAAGGATTATTCAATTACTATATCATTAACTATTAATTTTTGCTGTATTGGGGCTGTAACAGATTTTCTACAAATGACAAAATAACTATGTATGACTTTAAAAATCCATAGTTCATTTTTGGTTGTATTAATTCATGTGATTTTTGTAGCAAGTACTTTGCCTCAGTCTCTCCTTGCTTTCATAATGTTAATGAAGCGTAGTATGGAACATTGAGACTTTGATTTAACAAACACTCAAGGTGACAGTCTGTGAATCTGAGCACGAAGAAAAAGGCTCTGTGCTCCACAGGGTGCACAGAGCCTGATTTGAAAACTGCCGGGGAGAATAAGTGACTATAATCATTCATATGAATGTCCTTCACAATCCAAGTAAAACATTTATCATGTCAAGTGCAGCAAAATTCGCCCCAGGTACAGAACCAACAACTGCACCTGGACAACAGATGTACATCAGGAATACTGTCACACTGCTTTTCAAAATATTGTGTCCCTATGTATAATGAATGAATGAATGAATCAGCAACCGCATGATAACATATCATGACTCAAGACTTCTGAAACTATTGATAATGGGGCAAAGAGGGATTTGCGAATCTGTTAATGGCACATGCACCAAAATTGTATTATTTTACAAGTGTTTAGTATTTAGTATCATCGACCCTGTTCATCAGTTCTTCTTAACTACAACTAAGGACTAACGCTAACACGACAATGACAGACTATTAACTGGGTATATCCCTGTAATGCGACAGGTAAAACCCGTTCTCCTTTTTGTCTTTATGTTGAAAGTACCTCCAGTTTCTTCTGCTGTTTCTCACACTCCACCTGGCACTGGGCCAGGGCCTTGGCTGTCTCTTCCTTGACCATCTGAGCGCGCTCAGCTTCGAAGGAGTGCAGCTTGGCCTGGTGGGACAGTTCTGCTACCCGGCTGTCAGTACCCAGCTGGAGCTGACGAAACCTGCATAGATGGATGCACACAGACGGACAGACACCTCGCTAAATATGAATGTGAGTAGGTGTGCTTACAAAAAAAAAAAGTGAGATCATATATTTTGGTGCAGACAGAAACATGGACATGTCTAGTTAATAAAGCAGCTGCATTTCACACTGAGTTCTGGGTTTCTGGTTGAGCTCAGACATGCCTGGTGGTTGCAAATAAATGTTGCAATGTCTTCGTTCATACTGCCACAATTACATTTTGTGATAATTTGAATGATAACATGTTTGCTTTGAAACAGGCAAGGAAGTGATTATTTGGTGTGACTTGCGCAATTAACACTTCTGGGTTTTTATGTTCTAAGTGCTTAGTGGCACCTAATAGCTTGGCAACAACAGTACGACACTAAGTCACATAGCAAGAAAGCCAAGTATTAAATCATCTGGTGACAGAAGAGCATTTCTCAATGGCGCTTGCAGCAATGTTTGGTCTTATTTGATGTTCCATGATTCTAGTTACTAGAAAAAGCTAGCTAGAAAAAGTTGTTTCAGATTCACTCGGTAGTAATTAGTAGGGAAGAAAGACAGAGACAATGCATTTTATAGTTTCTGTTTATAGGTGACACGGTTCCACGAAAAGTCAGAACACCTTGACCTAAAAAAAAAAAAATCAAATCTTTAATTTATCAGATTGAAATCTGTCAAATATTTGTTAATTCCACCTTCCCAAATGTGAGAATTTTCTGCTTTGCTCTTCTTCATATCACCTTAAACTGAGTATCACCGGGTTTTGTACTGTTAGTTGGATTTTTTTTAAAAAGCAATTCAGAGACATTACTATGTACTCTTAATATCTAAGAGCGAAGTACGAAGGGTGTTTTTCGTTATGTTCAGATATTTTATAGACAATTTCGATTCGAAAAAAAATTAAGAATAAGAAAAAAAGAAATCGAAAAATCGATTAATTGAAAAAAGTAATCACCAGCTCAACAAAAAATGAGAAGAGTCATTTACTGAAGCCCTAAAAGTAAAGGAAGGACAGGCAACGGTTTCCGAGCTGAGTGCTCTTCCTTAGGCGGCTTTCAAGCACGCACACACAGACTCTATCAAGCCACAGAGGTTGGTTGGATAATATTAATAACTCTCGATTACAGCTGACCTGATAGGATTTCATCATCCATAGAGCACAGGCCTGAGCTGTGTGCTCACAGTGACAGACATGTACACATGGTCGACATTTTATGTCTTCTTTTATTAATGGCGGCTGCAATCTAGATGCAAAGAGGCAAAACGTTCCTAAAAACTGTAACTTACTTTTCCAGGGGAGAGTAGTCAGCCATGTTCTTTCTCTGTCTTTTCAAATGCCAACTTTAATGGCAATATTTACAGCTCCAGCAGGTAAGACTTCCTGACTCAGGGGTTCCCCATGGCCATTTTGCTGGATTTTGTAACTTTATGTCTGCTACAGAGGTGAAAATGGAAAACCGTACTCAACACTTTGTTCTGGACAAGTTAAACACCATAACTGGAATTCTGAAATAGAGACCTGAGATTCAAGATGGCCCTCTATGCTACAATCATCTGACGCCATTTCAAGCTTGTCCGCCTCATTCTTTGCCCCAAAAATAGGGGCATGCATGGGGTTAGGGGTTAAGGGCATCTGTCGTTGCTGGCTTGCGATGCAGCGCAGAGAGGGAATGTGATCGCAGCAGAGAGGGAATGCAAGGGAGAGTGAAGTGTGTGCGTGAGTGTGCATGGAAAGACCAACAGCTGGTGGTTTGGATCTAAAGAAATGACTGGCATGTTGTAGTAACCCAGGACAGGGACACCACTACTGCTGATGCTGCTGCCGTGTGTGTGTGCGTACATCCGTGTCTTCCTGCTGCAGACACAATATTGTAAATCAAAGTGTAAAATTAAAAAAAACAAAACAAAACATTGAGACATGAATGTAAATTAAGACTTGTTATGGAAACATATTTCTCTACATGATTCCTTTCAATCCTTAAACTATGTGTGTGTGTGAGTAGAGAAATCAGGTGCAAACACACACCATTTGTTTATATAAGACAGACGTGTATGTCTGCAGCAGAAATATAGCACAAAAACAGGATGCATTGTTCAGGAGGGTGACTGAAACATCTCCTCCTCCAAGAAAAAAAAATGCCTGAAGTATGTCTGTGTATGTGTGTGCATGTGCGTGTGTGCAGCAGGACTCACAATATTATCTGTTGCAATTTCCATGCAAGATTTGAAACTTCCTACAAGGCCATGACCCAGAGGCACCTTTCCAGGCTATACTGAGATGGGCACTGTTGCCTGGAGCAGAGACAGGGACTCGCGATTTAAACTCACATCATTAAGAATAAGTCTGGAAATGGGAAATGACTAAAAAGCGCCATTTAATTAAAATGTAATATTCAAAATCAGAAACATAACAGTATAAAGACCAAACATTAGGTACCATTTCAGAAGCCGAGTTCACTTTGTCCATGCAAAACCTTTGTCAGGTACAAGAAAGAAACTGAAGAAAGTCTTAAGAATCTATTTAAACTCATCAGCCACAGTTTAAGGAGATTTCTTCAATATATACAGTAAACTGTCTTCAGCACTACACAGTATCCTGTCTCTCATTATGCATTCAACCAGCGATGAAAGTATTTTACTCCCAAGAGGTAGGCAGCCAGGCCAGTGACACCAGTTGGTACTAAGCTGACCTCCAGGGAACTCTGACTTCCATGTGACCTTCTGACCTGACCCTTTAAGCAAAATGCTCATGTGATCTTTAGTAAGAGATGGTAAACCACAGCCAACAAAGTCCCGCCACACCCACAACATGAGCTAATGACAGACTGCTGCTGGCTCACACAACAGCATCAGAGCAAGCACGGGCTCACAGCTTTCAGGGAAATACCAAGGAATTCAGGCTGATTATAAGTTTAAATAAAAATAACAAGAAGCACAGCAATGATGCTTGCTTTATCAAATCACGCTAGCTTGGCTATGGCCACACTGATACGCAACATGCAAAAACGTTGATGACTTGCCAACAAAGAGAAGGAATGAATTCAAAATACGCTGCGGTTAACTGTGACAACAAAAAAAACTGTACAAACTGGCCTCAGTTTTCTTAACAGTCTAACTGTTGCCCTCAGGTGAAGTTCCTCAACTTTCCCTGACAAACAGAACAGTCTGTCAACTGTGCACCCAGGAAGTAACCTGCATTTATGTACAGCAGTTGTAGTTGGTGAGATTAACTTCCAAAAGACTGCCGGAGCTTTTGAACTTGGTGCTTGCTTCAATGCCATATCATATCATGCACCACTGGTGATGTAACCCTTCTTGATCATTTATTCACTATTGTATCTAAAAGCGTCCGGTGTAACTTGGTGTCCAGGTGGATTTTATATCAAGAATAAAACTGCATGTTAGTCAAAACAGCAGCTTTCAGTGGTGGAAAGCATCTACGTACAGGTACTTTAGCACATGCAGTTATCTGTCAGTGTAGAATATCAACAAAGTGTGACAGAAACTGTGCAGACACCTTGTGTATTCCAAATTTTTTCAAATCTTTATGTGTCTGATGGACGGTATACTCACTGTTCCAGCAGCTGATCATATCTGGACTGAGTGTCTCTCTCAGCTGCCACTGCTCTGTCTTTCTCCAGCACTGAATTGTCTCTTGCCTCACGCAGGTTTCTGGTCAAATACACACATACAAACAGTTAAAAGATGCCCTCAACACCTGTGCAAAGGAGTCAGCGTGCTCTGTTATGTTAATAACAAAAAGGCCTTTACTCTTTTGAAGTTATGTTGGTATTTCCTTTTATTTTGATGCTACTGTGAAGTATCTGTGGTGATAGCTCTTCCATGACAACACAACAATACAGCAACCATATAAATAGGGACAACAATACATGCGAAACCTACACTTGGTTAATGAGAATGAACACCATGAACATCTGGTTTAAATAGCACTTCTGATATTTATTTCCATTTTTTTCCACCAACATAGTGTCCTAAGCGATAGACAAAAAAACATTGATACCTGTTCTCCCTCTCATACATCTCCCTTGAGGTTCTCTGCAGGTTGTCTATCTCCTGACTGGTTTTCAGCCTGATGTTCTCTAACTCCTCTCTTAACTTGGTCTCGTACTCTGTCTTATAGTGATCTCTGTTGTGGAAAGAAGATGAAAGAACAATAGGAACAAAGTTAAGGAAACAACATTTTCCTTTGAGACTTTCTGGCTACAGGTCAGATCAGAGGTGAGATGAAACCATCAATGTCAATATCTGGTCATTTTTACTGTCTGTACCGTCTGTATCAAAAACACTAGAATACTGGCTGATAGTGACTGGTGTAAAATTGCAGAGTCTAACCTGGATGCTACGTATTTTTCATAGGCGTCCTCCCTGGCCTTCTTAGTGTCTTCTAACTGTACCTGGACCACCAAAACAAGAAGTGAGAGCACATTAGATGACTCCTTCCTTTTACCAAATGCATTTGGTGTGAGATGAGACTTCTAGCTAATCAACTGTATGGACCTGAAGCCTCTCCAGGCGGTCTTCTGTATGTGCACAGCGGACACTGAGCTCCATGTTCTGTTTGTGGAGGTATTCCTTGTCTTTCTGTAGGAGAGTCACAGACTGCTGCAATGTTGCCACCTGGAGGGCGAGATGAGAAAATGAAAAACTATGACAACAGAGTATACCAAAAGAGACTTTAGTGGACATCATGAAGACAAAATATAGCATGAGCGTGTGTGTAGGTATGTGTGACGCACCTCTTTGCTGAGTGTGTCCCTTTCCCTGGTCAGTGCAGTGTGAGCCAGATCAAGTGTCTCAAATCTTCTCTTTAACTCCTTCAGTTCTGCTTCAAAGTTGTCACGGTCGCTAGAAACCATAGCATAAAATGTTTACATTCATTTGAACGTGCAACTTAAAATGTCCAGCATTTAAATACAGGAGAAAACTAGACTTCATCCAAGTAAAAATTATCTCTGAAATATTACAGCAAAAAATAAAGAAATGAACCAACCTACGTGTTCAAGAGTTTTGTTTTCATGGTGTAAAAAAAAAGCCAAAAAAAAAAAAAAAAAAAACCATCATCAAGGCTTTTGGCTGCTTATTTTCCCAACATAAATGCCATGTTATATTGCAAAAACTGTACTGTGGCCTTCAAAGGACCTCTCCTCATCAAATGAGCGAGTCTACAGAGAAGTCACCTCTTTGTTCTATCACAGAATCACACATACACACACCGTTTGATATTTGGGTAGTTATCTCGGCGGTAATCCCCTTCCTGAATCTGCTGTTTGGTATCAGCCAGTTCTAGAGTGAGTCTCTGGTTCCTCAACTCCAGCTCAGCACGTACCCGCCGCTCCTCCTCGTAGCTCTGTGGATACATGTACACAACGTTTACAGTGCATGGAGAATTCATAGCATTAAGTACACTAGGCAAATAGGCAGGAACACCTTAAAAAGAGGAATTGAGCAAGACTCCCTGTCAAAAAAATGTCCACAAAAATACTGCTACATGCTGCCTTAATAGTGTCATACAGTTCCTGCAGATCGTCTAATAGCAAATTCATGCTCTTGACCCTTTCACCACTGTTAATGTCTATGCTTTCTGAATGTGTAACTCAAAGCCTCCCGGGGTGTGTGTTTGTTTAAAGCGTGTTTGTTCTCTAGTGCTTAAAAATAGAAAATGAAAAGCAATAATGCAACTGACTGGTATTCTGGACTGTATGTATGTGTATGTGTGCTCACAAACATGAAAAGGTTACAAAAAGAAGCACCTTGTTATGCCTTGTTCAAATGAACAGTTACGTTCATCTGACCTTTTTAACGGTATGACAGACACAAATGAAAATGATAATGCACAGATGAGACAAAATGCTAACTTCAAAACATGTTAACAACTCATAGAGAAAAATAAAAGAATGCAACATTGAGATGTAGTACAAGCTTGTGTGTGTGTGTGTGTGTGTGTGTGTGTGTGTGTGTGTGTGTGTGTGGTACCTCCATCAAAGACTTCATCTGGGTTCTGTGTGTACGCAGCTCTTCAGTCAAACTGCCTTTCTGAGCACTGAACTCAGCCAGCTGAGCCCGCAGAGGAGTCACCACCTCATAGAAACGCATCTAAACACACACAACACAAAGGAGATGGCACCGTGTTCTCTAACAGACTCAGCATGGACTATATCATATCTTGTCTCTTTGGTCACCATCAATATGTCTCAACAGGGTGCTGTAGCGATCAGGGAGAACACCACCATACTTACAGCTACATATTCCTGTATGGAGATTTTGTCCTCTGGAAGGTCACGGAGCTCTTGGTACCTGTCCTGGGAGATGTCCAGATCCCTGAGAGACCTCCGCAGCTCTCCAGCCTTTTCACACAGCTGCCGGTTGGTCTCCTCTAGCTGCTGCTGTCTGAACAGGATGGCCTCCATCTCCTGCTTACGCAGAGCCTGCTGCTTCCTAGTGACGAAAGTCCTAGTTAGCGCAGTTCATATTAATGCTTCATAACCAACTAATGGGATAGAGATGACAGAAGGGGTTGGGGTTTGTTAAAACCTTTAATTGCTAATTGGATTTCAGTCAGCGCACAGTCAAAATGAAAATTCTTGACTATTTGCATAATTTTCAGTACTCTGAATTCATGTGCAGGGTCTGCAGATGTGGAAATTTCTTTGTAACACATTCTACATTCCCACACTGCACAGAGCTGTGCAGAAACCCTGAACTGATAATAGGACAACAACAAAAAAACATCCCAGGCATTTGAAAGGATTCTGTTGGGCTGCCACAAGATCAACAAGTAAATAATAACACATTAATAACACTATATATATATATAGTAAAGATTTTCCATAACAACAGCAATCCCGCTTTTCCTGCAGTATATGGCGCTGTCCACTAACACCTCCACCTTTCTCACCTGTTCTCCTCCTGAGCAAGTTTCATGTGGCTGTCCAGTCTCAGAGCCAACACTTGTTTTTGACCTAAAGCATCATTCAGCCTCTCCTCCAGCTCCTCAATCTGAAATATAAATGCATGGAAATAATCACAGGACTATTCTTGCAGCAAAGGTAATTCTGGAGGTGGTCACCACTGCAGCTCTAGTCCGTACTCCACTTAATGTTATTACATGAGAGACACGACCTGGGGATAGGTTACACCCACATATGCACACTAACAGTCTATATTTCCTCTGGTTCAGACTGTACAACATCCCTCCCCTTCTACCTTAGACATATGGTCGGCCTTCATGTTGTCTATGATGAGATTCTTCTGAGAAAGCTCGATTTTCAGAAGCTGGACGTTGTGCAGGAGCTCTTTCCTCTCGATCAGCTGGCGGGTCACCTTCTGTGACCCGTTCCGCTGCTCGTCGGATGAGGAGACATCCTCGGTGGTGGGCACGGTTGTCTCCAGGCTGATGTCCTCCGACTCGAGGTCCAGGGAGCTGGAGACGTTGGCTGCTGTCGGCTTCATCTGCTGCCTCTTGGGAGGCATTTTGTATTGTCTTGGTCTTTGTGCCCTCTCTGTTTTTTTTTTTTTAATAGCTAACGTTAATGACCGAGGCGAACGAGCCAGTTCCTGTAGCGAAGATTACCTGAGATTAGAAAGTTAATTCACAGACATCGCGATATGTGATACTTTAACGTTAGTTTGCAGCATGGAGAAACGAAGACAAATCTCAATCTAGCACCACTATGGGTAGCCCTTTCATTTAAAACGAACAGAAACGTTACTCTTAATAGAAGAAAAATAATAAAATAGAAAGGCTAATACATCATTAACGCCACACACTGGACCTGACCACCGTATACAATAAACTGCTTTAGTTTTCAAGGGTCCCGCTCCGAGCCGCCTGCTAACCGCCAACGGTCCGACGGTGGTGACTCTGACTACAGCGCCCTCTGTGGTAATTTATGCGCAGTACCATCAGCGTTCACTCATTACAATGTGCAGTCGTGCAGTACCCCCTCCTAACGTAGGGGCGCTGTAAAATTATTTACTTCTTACGGGACCCGTCAACCAGACCCTTCTCTGCCTTCTTCTACTTTGTTTTCACTGAAAAAGCAGTGGCTGGCCAACCAAAATTAACCGCAGACTTTAAACGTATTTCTTTGCGCAAATACCGTACAATGTTTGTGTTGTGAAACGTTTGTATTATTTTTGAAGGTGATTTCTAAATAGTGTGTAACATACACGATTGTAAACGAACATCTAAAATCGGAATTCATGGGCTTCTCTAAACTCTGGGAAGGTTTTGTCGGCCCACTACGTTCACACAGTTTACACATGGGCAGCTAACCGATTGCTTGTCATCAGATGGTAGAGAGATAAACATCGAGATATAATATCGAGATATCTTTAGACTCTTATCGTCATCATGTTAAAATCTAAAACCTTCGTAAAGAAGACCCGGTCGGGTGGGGTGATGAAGATTGTGCGTGAGCATTATTTGAGAGATGATATTTGGTGCGGGAGCGAAGCTTGCACTGAATGCAAACAGGAGTCCACGGTGCTACAGAAAGACGCGTGTATTGAGAGCAATCTCTGCTCTTATCCTCATTATCTGATCCCCGACACGAACGTGGTGCTGCACCAGGTAAAATTAAAAACAGAATTTTCCACGTTCCCTGGATTTTTCACTTTACCCTCTTGATTTCGGGTTTAAAAGACTTCGTAATATTTGTGTATGAATGAAGAGCACTTTTTCCGGTTATTATAATGTTAATATTTTCCTTGTCCGGCGGCTTTATTTTCTGCTTTGTATGCCTTTGTTATGACTTTCACATTAATATGTTTAGCGGTTGCGTTGAGGGTCTAAGATAAATTTAGGTGATGGTGAGTCTTCGATTTAAGCCAATTACAAGATCCCATTTATTTTATTTTTTTATTATTTCACATCTGAACAGGTCTATTTCTTTTCCACGTTTATGTTTACATATTCTGTATCCTGCAGATTGACGTGTTGGAGGATCCTGTGATCCGTAATGTGATCATCCTTCAGACTGTGCTGCAGGAGGTACGCCACCGCAGCGCACCGATCTATAAACGCCTGAAGGACGTCATTCATGAGAAAGAGAAAAACTTCTACACCTTTACCAACGAACACCACAGGTACAAAGACACCAATTTTTCCCCCACTACATCACAACAACTTAATTGCCTAATAATAGTATGTAAAAAGTAAGGCATATGAAAGTAATCAGTGGCAAAATATTATTTCATACGAAGGTGCTGCTCATATTCTACTTCAGACGAAGATCTTCTTATTAATCCTCACTTTTGATTTCCATTTGCTTCATGCTTGTTACTCTTATACATTTATCCTTAAAATATCTGTCTTCTCCAGAGACACATTTATTGAACGTGAACCAGGGGAGAGTGCCAATGACCGTAACGACCGTGCAATCCGCATGGCAGCAAAGTGGTACAGCCAGCACTTGAAGAAATTTGAGTCTGACACGGATGGGCTCAAGGTGGTCCTCCTCACCAATGACCAAGGGAACAAGCAGAAGGCAGAGGAAAGCGGACTCCTGGTGTACAAATGTAATTTGGAACAAACGGTTCAAAGCTCTGTGCATCAAGAATACACCCGCAAAAAAACATTTTTGAAAACAAAGTTGTAATACATCTTGCAAACACAAGGTTATCCTTCGTACTCTGATTCAACCACTACTCATTCTGTTGGATACAAGCTTGCTTTCAAACAGCATCAGCTGTGTTTACCGCTATGTCACATGCATTTATTCAACTACATTCTAGGTGAAGAGTACATCAAGAGTCTGACAGCGAACCCAGAGCTTGTGGATCGTTTGGCATTGTCCAATAATGACCAGGTAAACACACTCAAAATGTAGCTATTAAAATATAGATAGAAAAGTTATTTCTAGTTTTAGGTGAAGTGCGACTATATGTTGAATTTGTATCTGTCTCCTCTTTTTCTTTGTGCCCACACCTTATGGGATATCTGCTCTCTCTTCTCTCTTTGCATTGATTTCCTTTCCTTTTCTCCTGCAGAATGAGATCACTACCAGTAAAGTGTTATTCCCAGAGCACCTGCCTCTGTCCAGGATCCAAGCAGGAATTAAGAGTGGCTCCTTCCTCCAGGGCACCTTTAGAGCCAGCAGGGACAACTATCTGGAAGCCACAGTCTTCATCCAGGGAGAGGGGGAAGACAGCACAGAGGTGTGTGTGTACATATTGTCTGTGAATATACAGTGTTGTATGGTCTGAACAATTATTCATAATCTGGAAATGTAAGGAAGGTGAGAATTTGTCATTTTGTGTTGAGATGTATGTTTCAAATAAGAGTATTCAAAACAAGGTAACTGACTGTCAAAGGCAGTAAAGTGCATTCTCTGTTCTTTGCTTGCTGTCAGGTTCTCATACAGGGTCTTCAGAACCTCAACAGAGCAGTGCACCAAGATGTAGTTGCTGTGCAGCTGCTGCCGCAGAGTCAGTGGGTGGCCCCCTCCTCAGTCGTTCTGCAGGATGAAGGAACAGCAAAGGATGATAATGCTGAAGCAGAGGAGGAGGAGAAAGCAGTGAGTTGGGGTTTGATTTAAGGGAAGAAAATGAGACTGGTTCGTCTCTGCTTACAGTAGATACATAAGATACAAATGCTGAAGATATATAGTATGTGTTGCTGTATTTTATTTAGTTCTTTTATTGTGCAACCCTGATGAGCACACTGTAGCTGTATTAATGTGTTCGTATGTGTCTGAGCAGCTGAAGATATCAGCTGCTGAAGCAGCCAGGAAACCCACAGGCAAAGTGGTGGGAATCATCAAAAGGAATTGGAGGGCATTCTGTGGCATGCTCAATGTCTCCCAGATTAAAGAGGTGAGTGTTTTCTGTAAATCTCTCTATACTATATACTATGCAAACTGTCCAGCACTTCCTTGTCTCTTACCCTTAGCACTGACCATCCCTTTTCTTTTCTTTTTTGTTCAGTCAACCCGCCACCTTTTCACCCCAGCAGACCGCCGTATTCCACGCATTCGCATTGAAACACGCCAGGCATCCACCCTGGCGGGCCAGAGGATCATGGTGGCCATCGATGGCTGGCCCAAAGACTCCAGATATCCAAATGTGAGTTGGAACCTCTTCAGACTGTTAAACCTTTGGAACTTAGGCATATCCTACTGTGAGCGGCTTGACAGAGTTTGACAAGAAATTGAACTGGTCATGTTCTCTATATTGACATGAAGACACACTTCTCTAACATGACATGTGACACAAAAACACAGAGTTGGTCCACGTAGAGAAATCGTTTTTTCCCCTTTGTTAGGGTCACTTTGTGCGCAGTCTGGGCAGCGCAGGGGAGAAGGAGACAGAGCAGGAGGTGCTGCTACTGGAACATGATGTCCCCCACCAGGCCTTCTCTCAGGCTGTGCTCAGTTTCCTTCCTAAGATGCCGTGGGCCATCACATCAGAGGTAACAGGATACAAAGAGTAGTATTCAGTTCCCAGTTTTGTCAAGCATTTATCACTGAACCCATCAGCTAAGAGAGTATATTAATCTGGATGTGTGGTACAGGACATGGTGAGGAGAGAGGACCTGAGGCATCTGACAGTGTGCAGTGTGGATCCTCCTGGATGTACAGACATAGATGATGCCCTGCATTGCAGAGAGCTGGAAAATGGAAACCTTGAGGTACACACACACACACACACACACACACACACACACACACACACACACACACACACACACACACACACACACACATATATATATATATATATATATATATATATATATAAAATAAACATACATGATGAAGTAACAGTAGTAAGTTATTTATGTCCATATTTTATGTGATTTTCCCTGAATGCCGTGTGTTTGCTGTAGGTGGGAGTCCACATTGCTGATGTCAGTCACTTCATCAGACCTGGCAACGCTCTGGACAAAGAGGCTGCCAACCGTGGCACTACTGTCTATTTGTGTGGCAAGGTGAGGAGACACAGACAGTCACAGCATCAGAATTTGAAATTCACTTCTAGGATTAAATTCACTGTCTAAAGGTGAGACGACAGAGCATAGCTTCAAAAACAAAACAAAAAAACCCCAAACAAACCATAAAGCAGTGTCTCTGTTAGCTCCATGAGCCTTGTGATTTTTATATTTGGCAAAAGTTGTTTAATAGTTAAAGCGAAAAGCTGTTTATAATGTTAAAGCTGTTTATAATGTGGTTGACTGTTTGGCACCTTTTCCATCTGTTTATTTGACCTTTTTGCATGTTAACGCCATTCTACCATCACGAGTAAAATTGCATCTCAGTTACAAAAATTTTGGAATATCTGTTTGTGTTGTATTAGGAAAAAAATTTATAGCAATTTATAGCAAGTTACATGTGTTTGTGTCCAACAGAGGATAGACATGGTTCCTGAGCTGCTCAGCTCCAATCTGTGTTCTCTACGCTCCAACGTGGACAGGTGAGGACTGAACCACACACACACACACACACACATAAAATAAGTGTCATCAGATTCCAATGAAGAAATGGATGAGTCCATTGTGCTCTAATTATATTTGAACTCTAATTATCATGTATAAACATCAACCTAAAATATTTGTAATTCTACAGTCAAACTGCTACTTTTGCTATTCTGAATGTTTTTAAGATGCTTGATTCTGGTGGCTTTTCTTTCACAAGGCTGGCTTTCTCATGTATCTGGGAGATGAACCACGAGGCTGAAATTCTAAAGACGCGGTTCACAAAAAGTGTCATTAACTCCAAGGTACAGTAACAACATGCAGACATACAACCACAGATAATACGAAAATATTAGACTGTTTTCAGGTCTAATTTTCTGTTCTGTTAATTCATCTGTATTTTCCCCTCTATCGTGTGACCTGATCCAGGCGTCACTGACCTACGCTGAGGCCCAGATGAGAATCGATGACACTGCCAAGAATGACGATATCACCAAGAGCCTGCGTGGTCTCAACAAACTAGCCAAAATCCTGAAGAGGCAGAGGATAGAGAAAGGGTAAGGACAGGGAGTTATGAATAGTGTATTTGGAAAAGCAAATAGGAGATATGAAGAAGCAACAAACAGACTTGAGTTGATCATAACTCATATTATCACTAGATGTTTAAACTGGTTGTATTTTATATGTATTATGTGCTGTGTTGCATTTGATGTCTTTCAGGGCACTGACGCTGTCATCCTTAGAGGTCCGTTTCCACATTGATAGTGAAACCCACGACCCCATTGACCTCCAGACCAAAGAACTCATGTAGGTAACTTCAGAAAGGAGCATTCTGCTGAATCCTTTTTGAAACCCTTTCCTCCATAAAAGCGCTTTCTTTAAGTGTGTCTCTGTGTGTCCTGCTGTGATTTGATTTGATTTTTGAAAAAAACTCATCTCTTGGGTGTTAGGGAGACAAACTCCATGGTGGAGGAGTTCATGTTGCTGGCCAATATTTCAGTTGCCCAGAAGATTTACGATGAATTTCCAGAGTGTGCTCTGCTGAGGAAACATCCAGCACCGCCTCCATCTAACTACGACATCCTGCTCAAGGCTGGAAAGTCCAAGGTGAGTGTAGACAGATGGTCCTGCAGGAAAATTGCTTTGATTTTCAAGTTGTATGTTTATGTGATGCATATGTTCAGCTAATTTACTTCATTTGCCCTGTTATGAAAGGAGAATGCTGATTCTCAGTCTTGTAGGACTTTTTATTTAAAAATATTTGTTTCCATGTCTTATCAGGATGTGGAGATTCACACAGATTCAGCCAAGTCACTGGCTGACTCTCTTGACGTGGCCAAAGTGGATGGCTTCCCATACTTTAACACGCTACTGCGCATCTTGGCCACTCGCTGCATGATGCAGGCTGTCTATTTTTGTTCTGGCATGGACAGCAATTTCCACCACTATGGCCTTGCCTCACCCATTTATACACACTTCACATCACCTATTAGGAGGTATGTAAACATATCTTGACTAAATATGTTGAGTCAGGCCTTAATAACAAAGAAATGTGATCAGTTGCAACCACAGTTCTGTCTAACGTCCTTGTATCATCAATGTCTCTCCCTTTCAATACTGTTCATCTATTCTCCTACACAGGTACGCAGATATTATAGTGCACCGCCTGCTGGCAGTGGCGATAGGAGCAGATAGCACCTACCCGGATTTGATGGACAAACATAAGCAGTCAGCCCTCTGCAACAACCTCAACTACAGACATAAAATGTCTCAGTATGCACAGAGGGCATCTGTGGCCTTCCACACACAGGTAAATACATATGGACACACTGGATTCATTTATGTTAACTTGTTTGGGGCTTACACATCAAAAAGAAACACTGTCCTGAACCACCCTGATATAATTTAGATTGACCTCAACTGAGAATCAATTAAATGTCCACTGGTTTGAGTAAAGATAGAATTACGAATACGACACACCCATCACAATACTGCATAATCTAGCGCAAATGCATGTTTTTAATACACTTGATCTCTTTGCAGTTGTTCTTCAAGAGCCGCGGCATACTCAACGAAGAGGGATTCATTCTGTTTGTGAGGAAGAACGCGATCATTGTACTCATCCCAAGGTTTGGCCTTGAAGGAACAGTCTTCTTTGATGGCAAAGACAAAACCGTTCCAAACCTTGTTTTTGATGAAGAGGTATGAATAGATTCTTTCGATTGTTTTTTAAGTAGTAATTCATTTAAGTAAAATTATTAGAGAGCAGTGTTTAAAATATCTCTTCTGTTTGTGTTTAGGGTCCCACTCTGATTGTAGAGCAGCACACCTTCCACATTTTTGACCGAGTGAAGGTCACAATCAGCCTTGATGACTCCAATATTCAGCACCAGAAGATCCGCATGGCTCTGATTGATCCTGTGGTAAGAACTGACTAAACTTAACATGGGTTTTACTACTTTACCACTTACTTTACCTCTTATACCCCTGGCACCATTACCATTATGGCTACCTTTTATTGCTTAGGTAAGTTGTTGTATTTAAACTTATTTTAAAGGGAAAGATAACATGCTGTTTTCAGTTACTCCTAATGAGAAAACTCATCCAGATTGCTTCACATTGCTTACAAGTTAATTGTCCTCATTTTAGATCCCTGGTGTGAGCGTTCCAGCACCAGATGTTGAACCTCAGGCCAAGAAACCAAAACTGGACCACTGACACAGAAAGCAAGTAATTTAACCAAACAACCAGCAAGTCTAAAAAAAAAAGAGTCATTTTGGACTCTTTGATGCATTTACACAGTTAATTGTTATAGTCTGAGTATACCCATTTTAATACATGTACCACAGCGAAGCCAGTCTGCTGTAATACTTCGTTTTATGGGATTTTAAACCCTTGTTGACACAAAGAAAGGTGTAAGTCAATAAATACAATATAACTTGTTAAATAACAGTAGGCAACTCAATCACTTTTTTTAACTTGTATAGTTCTGAGTGTTTTGTTGACCAGCATGAATCTTGATCTGTAAAACTTGAATGAGCTGAGAATTATGAACAAAATGAATATCAAACTATCAATATTTGACAAGGTTTTCAGTATTCAAACTCCTACATTAAAAAGTAGGACTCAGGTTCATCACCTGCACTCAAAAGATTTCGTCCCACAATATAAAAATCCTATAAGTTTGAAAAACTGTTTATTCTCAGCAATTTAAAATCTCACACTGACATTATTTTTGGTAACATGTAATTTGAAAACAGAATTGTGAATCAAAATATTTAGACTTTTCAAAAAAAGGAATGACAATAAACGTAAGTGAATTGAAGCTCTCATCTGAATATTATGTCTTATTTCGGGACCAAACCATCAAGTCAAAATATTCAGTCATGAAAATAAACATTACAGACTTATCCAGCTCAAAAATAAACAGTGTCCTCAAGTCTGATAAAGAATTCAAGTGAATTTAATGTGACAACGATCCAGCCCATGCTTAAAGTATAGCAAAATGGTAAACAAATGGCTCAATCAGCTTTTAATTCACAAGTGGCATTATTCAGCGTGTGTGTCTCAATTTGGAATAAATATTTTAACAATCCAAATAAGATCCACAAAAAACTGAATTTTAACAATTCTTACTCATTCAATAAAAGAAAAAAAAGGCTTGTTATAAAAACATGATAAACAGTTTTATAAAAACAGATACAGTACAAATCCAATGTCATCTGAAAGTCAGGATCGATCAGGTTGATCATGTCAGCACCAAATAAAACTGAAATGATGGCATCAGCTTTCAAGGAGGTTACTGTTGTGCAAGTTTGATACAGAACTGTTTTTTCTTCCCCCTTACCACACCAGTATACTGGGTTTTGATTAGAATTAACAATCCCAAGCGTCTTATGATGGAACTAAAATGGGCTACGGGTTAGTCTTCTCCCTTATAAACTGTGACAAAGCACTTGCTTTGAGTCAAGCAAATTGAACCTTAAACCGTGAAAGAACTAATAACCACTCATGAAACCCTTTACTTCTGTTCATAGTTCATTTAACAGTTGACCCCATTGTCCTTAAGCAGTTTAATTTAACATAAATGCTTCAAACATAGTGTAAACTTTGTTGTATTTGATTGCAAAATCATCATCTTAATACATCTTACTACTGGAAGAGGCGTCTCTTTAAATACATCAATCAGATAGTTCAGTGGTGAGGATAAAATACCTGGAAAATAAGAAACTTAGTTTTAGTAAGATGAAAAGGAATATTAAAAAGACCTTTGTACAAGACTGTTAGTAAAGTCTGCAAGATACTTTCACTAATGTATGTACTGATATTGTATTAGGTCTACAGACACAAGCTCACATTTCTACAATCCTGTGTATGTGTGTAAAAGGTTAACTGTACCTTTATTTTAGTGTGTCTTGTGATCTGGAAGGCATCTTCTGCCAGGTTTGAGCTGAAGGACTCTTTGCTGTGACAGTCTGAGCTGAGGCCATCAATAAGACTGGCGGTGCCTGCTGAGGTAGTGTTGTACCCACTGTCCACCTGAACAAACCCAAAAAGCAGCCCATTAGAAATATTCAATTAGACATGACAAGCTAGAAGTTAAATATATAGGGAGACAGAACAATGTGGATGACACTGCTCACACGAACCTGCATGCTGGAATCGTAGCGTATGCTGCTTCCCTCTGCAAGAAGAGATACAAACATCTGAGAGCTTTCTGTTGCTGACACATTGCCCATACGAGAGCTGGTCAGTTGTCCCGAAAGCCCTCCAGCTTCCTCCTCTTCCTCCTCCAGCCTCTGTTCTATCCCTGTCTCTTTGCCTTCCATCATTTTCACAGTGTCCATAGGATCCAGGCTAACACTCTCAGTGTCAGTGGGGTGAGTGTCCTGGGCCAGGGGCGACGATGGATCTAGCTCCATCGAGGGGACAGAAGAAGAGGGGAGTTGGTCCTCAGACTCCTGATGATCTTGGAGCTTAGGGTTGAGGATGGGGGAGATTAGGGGAGGGGAGGTCCAGCAGCAGACTCTGGGCCTTGGCCTGGGTCTGGCATTGTGCTGGGGCTCATTGCGGCAATGGAGCTGGTGTGGGGAGCAGCTACGAATGGGAGAGCAGCCCTCTACAAATGGGCTCTCATTGCAGGAAGTGACATCTATGTCCAGAGGTACGCCATGTGGAGTCAAATTGCTCGGTTGCATCCTCTCAGCTAAAGAAAGAACGCAGATTTATATTTAAGTGAAAATTACTGATCACCACAGTGCCTTTTAAAAAAAAGAAGTTTTGAAATTCTGCTACATTTCACATTTTCCAAATTTTGGTATGATTTAGGAAACAAATAAGTCTACCTGAGCCCATAGGTGTGCGTGCTGTATGTGGAACAATTGGAGAAATCGTGGGGGAGACCAGGCCTGCAGGAGATGACCTATCAGGGAACAGAGGACTGGTAATGCTGCCGAGGCTGCAGTCCCGGAAGCACCCATGCTGGATTGGGCTAGACGAGAACTGACCCTATAATTACAAGGCAAATACATTTTTGTTTAAACAGTTTATCTATTAATGTAACTTAAATGAACAGTTTAAACCAAATATTTATAAAAACCCTGTAACATATTTTTAATCAGTTTCTAATTTAAAAGATCCATTATATGACACAGAAAAAATGGCAAATATAAATTCCACAATATTAAAGGTTTATCCACGCAGGTGCTGTGCTTTAAAAACTAAGAGTACAGTGAAAAAAAACATTATTTGAATCCCTACTCTTCTCCACTCACCGTAGAGGGAGTTGGAGCCGACACACCACAGGATAGAGGGGAGGAAAAGATGGAGGATATAGCTTCTCCCTTAGAACCTTCAACCCCTCCTACAGCTCCCTCTCCTCTGGTTAGAGAAGGCCTCTCCTCCCTGACATGACTTCTTTCTGGGCTTGGTGGGCTGGAGCTGTCTGAACCACTGTAACTGCCCTGGCCATCGAGGAAGAGCTTTCGCCTTAAGGAGGAGGAACTAAGACTCTCCTGCACAGTATCACACGCTTCCTTGTAGTTGTAATATTCACCTGAGTAGAGGGAAGAAACAGACAGACAAACATGGTGACTTGATGGTAGAATACTCTGTCACACTTTGATTGGATTGTGCTGGCATATATTAGAAGCTTACCTAGTACTTTCTCCAGATCAAAAGCCAAAGGTAACGAAAGAGTTGTCTGACAAGCAACTGTACAATAAATATAATAAAGAGAGAGAAAATAGTGAAGGAATGAAGACAAGATGGAGCGCTGTTTGAAGAAAAGTATTATGAAACCCTCTCAAAGAACACACCAACCTGAGATTTTTTCTGGCTCTTCAGCAATCATTGCAGACATAGGGCCTATAAAGTGCAAACATACAAAACAGTAACATGAATATAAAATGCTTGAATAATGTGCAAAACCAGTATACAACATGAAACTTATACCAGAAGGAAAATGTGACAATAAAAGACTTTCAGGAGTTAAAAAGTAGCATAAAAAGATAACTCACTTTTCTTACAGATCAGAGGGATTTTACGAGTTTCTGGTGCTGCCCAGGGGGATGGCACAATAGCTCCTTTGGTGAAAAACTTTGTAGAGACACATAGATGAGACAATTACAAAATTAATCTATAAATCATTAAAAATCTAACTTCTATATCATTATACATTTAGTTTTAATTTGAATCCCATACCTGCTCAATAGCATTTTGACGTTTTTCCTCAATGTCAGAATCCGTCCTAGATGTTTCAAAGAAAAAAAAAAGTTTTGTCACATTCCCATCTTTAAATTTGCTCTCCAGATTTGATACATTGGGATGGGCTTGGTTAAGTGAAGCAACACTATTACTACCTAAACTTGCTGTATTTACTTTGTCCAAACTTTTGCATACAACCGTATCCACCACTACTAAAGTGTTTCAGTACGTACCTTGTCTGGCTGAGGTAAAAAGACTGTCGCTGGATTTCCTCTGGGTCTATGTGCACTGGGAGAAGACTGGCCATTTCATCAATCGACCAGTTAAATTTGGGTGGAGTCTGGGGGACAGACAGATGAGGAAGTGAATAAACGACTACTTACAACCTTCAGCAGAGCAAAACTGGTAGACGTATAACTGTTTAGACATTTGCAGATAGAGGTGTGTATTAGTGCCTGTGTCACGCAGCTATAGGTCTAAAAAATCTGAGGTGATAGGTGCTGGTGGTGTTTTCAAACTTACAGCTTTAGAAGGCTTAGACTTGAATACAGATGGACTTGGCACCAGGGGTTCACGGAGGTGGTGGTAGTCATTAGGACTTTCAAAGGGGTTTCTTATGGAAGGCCTGCCTGGAGTCTCTGGGGTGATCTGTACCTCAATATAGTCCCCCATCTTACCTGACAACAAAGAAAAGGAAATTTTCTGGAACACCATTTCAAGAATTAAAAAAACACAATAACATAACTCAAACGTCAGCCTGTATTTCGTTGGTTTGTTTTGTTAGCTTCCTTAGTTCCTCTGTTTCTATAACGTTAAAGAGGTTCGCGAATACAGTAACTATCGCAGAAGGAAAGTGGTAACAGAGTTAGGTTAAACACCACTTTACCTAAAAAAAAAAAGTACATTTAAAAATTAAGTATGTACGTTTCGTCGATGGTACTTACAACTGTTGATGAGCCAGGATCGTAGACACACAGCTAAAAAACAACTTTCATTGAGGAGTCAGCAAACAACCAGCAGCAGGAGAGAGGTTCAAACGTTTATTTCAATTTCGCCCATAGAGCCCGCTGGCCAATAGAAATGCCGAGGGAAGTTCTCGGGAACCAATCAGAACATAAATCCGTATCGTCACTTCCTCCCTCAGTTTCGCTAGTGAGCTTGACAGGCTAGGTAGCTAACCGGCTGCTAATATACCCTCTTAATGATTTCTGATTTTGTGAGATCTTATCTAAAATGAATATACAACGTTTAAAGTCTGCCTGAACCATTTGCAGTAATACACCTGTCTTGTTTCGTGTCAGAAACTCTTTAAGTCTCATTTGTTAGCCACCTGCTAGCTAGCGTTGGCTAACTATATTCATTCAACACCATGGCAAGTGCAGCCAATGCAAACCTAAACGCTGTCCGGGAGACAATGGACGGTAAATATATTTTCCTATTTCATATATTTCAGTCGCAAACTAGGTATTTTTTGCTAAAGTTGTATAGGACGTGCAGCAGTCAAGTATTGTAACTAGAAAATGGATCTAAATAGGTTTGACTTGTCAACTTCTTCCTACAACAGTACTGCTGGAGATCTCCAGGTTGCTGAACACTGGTCTGGACATGGAGTCTCTGTCCATATGTGTGAGACTGTGCGAACAGGGCATCAACCCAGAAGCCCTGTCTGCTGTCATCAAGGAACTGCGTAAAGCTTCTGAGTCCCTTAAGGTACAGAAAGTAACTCTCAAATGTTTGGCATTATTGGATAGAATGATTTTGGAGGTGGGCACTGTTATTTACATTTCTGGGGGAAGTCCTAGTCCAATTTTTCACCATTCAGATGAGAGCTGCTGATCATTAGTCAATTATCATGTCAGCTGCCTGACCTTATTTTGTTTTAGGATTACTCCAAAAGTATAGGATCCTGAATTTATACTTACATATAAGGGAGAGAAAGAAAAACAGAAAAACCATACATTTGAGCAGCAGTTGTTTGCTATTTATAATGAGTTAATTTAAGATGAGATCACAACAACACAAAGACAAAACATACTAACGTAATATAGTTTATTATAAAATATATAATATAAAATCTCAGAATTTTGTCCTGTACACAGTTGTAACCTACTAATAAAGAAGGTATAATTTTGCAATTAAAAAAAAACAACCCAAACACTATAATAATCTAATGGTAAATCATGATGATTCATCACCATCATATCTATATTTTCTCTTTCAGGCTTCTGAAAACTGTACAAACTGAAGATGAAAACCAGTCACCTCAGTTTGGGATATTTAATGGGATCATGCACTGTTCCTAGATCTGTGCTTACTGTGGGCTCTCCAGCCAATCAGATTTGTGTTTGTGGTGCCAGTCTGTCCTCTGCACCTCCTCTGTGACTAACATACACCTAAACTATCCTTTGACTTGTGACTGAGGTTTTGTGTTTAGAGGTACCATCCACAGTCCGCTTCCTAAACACAAGTCTTCTCCCGACATGAGGGCACGCTCCGCCTTTCTGCCTCAAATTTAGGCTTGCTCTGAGTTTCTCCTAACGCCATTTATAAACTGTAAATTCAGAGTGTTATTAGTATTGTATTGTTATCCTGCCTTAATTTAAGAGCATAATACTAATTTCTGATAGTCAAACCGTGTGGCACTTTTCATGAGGAAATATTTTTTACTGTGTTTTTGAAACATTAAGAATTGAATTGTGAAGAATTGAATTGTTAAGAATTGTTTTTAGTTCTGTGTAAGCATAAAGCCTTTTCCAGCTCATTCATTTTGCTATATCTGTTGTCCATGTAACTACCAATGATGGAATGAAGTCTAAATTAAAGTGTTACAGTCAATGGCCACCAGGTGGTGTTATCCTTATTCCAGTCTGAGGTAAAGGTCTTCGTTGGGTGTTTGATTCTGACTGTTCAAGTTTCCTATCTCATGAATTTTACTGATATTGTTGTTTAAGAGCAGTTAAATGCTGTGATGTTATCAGATACTCCTTAAAATCATATTTTTCATATGATTTTGCCTTTTTGTCTTGTGTTGATCCCATTTTATTAAGGCAGCAAATATTATTTCTCAGTGACATTCTTACAGGCCTCTTTTTATTAGAAGCTGAGTTTTCTGAAGCATTTTACAAAGGAAATGATCTTTCCTGTCACACTAGGTGAAAGGGACAAATACATTGGTACAACACAGCACAATACAATACAAAAACAGACTGCAGGAATGATCACATCCACAGCCAACATACTTTACAAAAGAAAAGACAAGAACAAGGGTCATTCATTACAACAGGATGTCCTGAAATCTTGGCCCCCTTATGTCTGTATGCTGTCCACAAAAACGTATTTGAGATGTATTGCAAACCTGACAAAAAAACATGTCTTTGATCAACCAGAAATTAAGCCCCTACATCTTGTATCTAACCATAGAGCATTGTTTTGTTTCTCCACTGTCTGGAAAATAGCTCTATTCATCTTCTAGACGAGGCAAAATGCTGAGAGCACAGAACATTCCTCCACAGGCCAATATACAGGCAAGGAGTGACCTCTCATCCTCACAAGCTTGTATCAGTAGTGTGTGTGTGTGTCCCTCTGTGTGTGAGTTTAGGTGTTCATGCAGCGCTGTAGATGTCTACAAATGAGTAGCCCCTAAGCCATCTGACAGTAACGCCTCACCCCTCACAGGCACACCACAGAGAAAGCCGGCGAGTGAGCAGGAGAGTGTGTGTGCGTAAGCATTTCTGTCTTCTTCTGCTTTGTCTCGCCATCTTGACTGACAGGCTGTGAGTCTAAATCTCTGTACTGCTGCTTTGATCTCTTAACACAGTATCTCTCTGTTCCTCAATACCAGCACCGTGTTAGCCAAGTATGAGAGGCATACAGATACGGTGCAGTGGCTCTCCTCGATAGCCCATAAGCCTAAACAACCCCTGGCCTCCGTGGGGGGTGAGCTACATGAGATGTTGATGAGGGAGACCCACATTGAGAATCCTTTTCTTTTACAAAGGAAAAGAGTTATGCATGGCTTGATTGGCTACTGTGGGCGTGAGATTCAGGATGCAATGCTCTCTGTTTGATGTGTCTGAAGGGTTTCTCCTGATCCAAACTGGCTACTTTGATCTTTGTAAAACAAAATATTCCCAAATCCCATAGTCCTGACTGAGAGATTAGCGTCCACATATGCATAAACATCTAAGGGGTGTTCAACTAGGGCACTGGTCAGGTCACATGACATTATAAACTTAAGAGGCAAGCAGGTCCTCACATCATAACTTCTAAAGGTGTTTATGTTTGTATGTCTGATAATTATCCAGGCCGAGGATTATTTTTCTGATAAATGAGGGCAGTCTCATTTAAAAGTGAAAGCTCTATGTGTTGCAATTACAGTTCAGGTGTGTGCAGAGGATATTATAAAAATAATTAGACTGGACTGATTAAAAGTTCCTTATGTATAAGAAAGGAAGGTCTGTTGGTGTTTGTACAAACCTAAATTACACAAATATTGTCTCTTGAAAAACAGCTACAGTGTAGAGCCATAAGTGAAGCACACTTTAACCAAAAGTCAAAGATCTCTATGTGCAGTTATATTTAGGTTACTAATTACCATTAGCTAATAAGTAGATTTAATGGTCTCTCTGCCGAGACCAGTGTTTGTTACAGTGTCCGTTTCATCTTTTATTGGTCCTTATATTATTATTTTCAGGGTTGCAATTTTTTAATAAGTTCTTTTGGTTGGATAATTGTATTCAGATTTTATTCATAGAACTTGGGACAGGAGACAAAGTTCTTTGTAATTTTACATTTTATCTAAGAAGGTATGTTCATCTCTGACAAATGTTTTCATGTTTTTACCACTGTGAAGATAGTCATGGCATTTTATGCGTTCATGTGGGCACTTGCATGTGCATGATACAATAAAAAATGTAGACAGTATTTTAATTGTATGCTACTTTATATTTCAACTCCACTATATTTTTTATGTTATCTGTTATCTGATAGTTATAGTTCTTTCAATGATTAAAAGTTTAAAAACCATTAAAATGTATATAAATACTATGCATTGTTGTACACTAGATTTATAAACAGTATATATAATAGTTTGAATCAGCTCCACAGCAGCCAGCTATGACAGTAAAGTGCTGCTTGAATATTAATGCGTCAGCAATAATAATCCAATGGTATAATAATTAATAATTAACCAAACACTTAACTAACACTGTCAGAGGAACTTTTACCTGTGTAATGTGTACTTTTAATTTTATATTTTCAGGATATTTTGCTGGTGATACTTATATACTTTAACTTGAAAACTTGAACAGTGGCTGCTGTGATCTCAAGTACAGGATAAGAGCAATTTAATTTTTTTTTTGGGGGGGGGGGGGGGGGGGCAGTAGCTTTACAGACATCAGACCCTAAAAGGAATATGGTGTTAAAAATTATGAAGTACCACTTGACTTTTATTTAAGTAAATAATCTCAATACTTCTTCTACCACTGGCTGAAATGACATGACTACTTACTGTATCTAAGTAGACAGCAGTGTATTCTTAATGTGTTGACACTCTGCAGCTGCTTATATTCTAAAAAGATCATACTTTTGGGTCTGTATTTTGGCATTGAAGTGACCGATTTATTAATTTTGCATTCTTACTAAATATTATTTCTGCAACAGATCGAGCCTGTCTGGCCCTCATCCTTCAGCAATATGAAGCTTCACTGACTGTATTTGCCCTGAGAGGAGTTCTGTGACCTTGTTAGAGCTTACTCCAATACACCACCCTTGATTAAATACAGGCCACAATTTTACACTGTAAGATTATACTATTTAGGTCCCAATTAAATTCATAGCAAGGAAATTGGATCATAAACTCTTTACAGGATCGTTAACAATCATTAGACAGGATAATGGCATGGCAATCAAAATATGTTACAAAAAAAAAAAAACTTCTAAAGTCTTTTGGTGACTTTGTTGTTTTTGGACATTTTCCAAGCGGATTAATGTAGAATTGATTGATTTACAGTTGTAATTAGCTGTCTTCTGCATAGATGCATAATAATCGTATATCTCCCTGCTTGTTTTAAGGCATTAATTGGTTTCATTAACAAAAGCAGTTAATTGAATAACAATTAACAAAGTTGGTGATGGCATCGACACAGCGTGTGCAAAGTCCCTTGTGTTTTCCCTATGATGATAATGAAACCACCTTTTTATCAGATTGGAATTTTGTGTGTTGGACTATGTAATGACTAATATGATATTGGGCTTATTAGTTTATTCGAGTGGCTCACTGAGGCGTTAAGCTGGTATTGAACACATTGTGTTTAACAGGTAGGCACCATATGCTGCCTTAATCAGACATTGGAATCACATTTGGTTGTTAAATTGTCTTCTAATAAAAGCAGGTAGTAAAACAACTTGAGCTAATTCAATTTCAGGCGAGTTTGGGTGCAGTGAACAGCTGTTCATGTTTGTTGAATTGTTTTAACATTCCCTCTCCTGTTTTGTTTTTCTGTCCTTTCCTTTTTTTTCTTTAAGGTTTAACTCCAGCAGCCTGTTTGTTCTCAACTTTTCTTGTAGAAAATAGAGATGGAGGGTGGACTAGCTGTCCACTCTCCTTAAAAGAAGACAATACCAGGCATATTGTAGTGACAGCTTGCATTGTGTGTGTGTGTGTGAGAGAGAGAGAGAGAGTGTGTGTGTGTGTGTGAGAAAGAGAGAGAGAAAGAAGGAGAGAGAAAGGAGACAGGAGAGAGAGCATGGGTGTGTGTATGCTAGAAAAACAGAAAAATATAGAGTGTGCGTGTGTGTGTGTGTGTGTGTGTGTGTGTGCGTGTGTGTGTGTGTGTGTGTGTGCACGTGCGTGCGTGCATGTGTGTTACAGTGACAGCTTGTATTCTCCATGATTAATGATGTGCTGTGTGACTTGATAAGTGCTTCGGAGGACCAACGCTTGTTTCAATTAGACCTTGTGAAGGTCGCGACGCCGCGCCGGCCTCTCATTATCATATCCATAATCAATCCACATTATCATAGGGGAATGTGGAATGGATGTGTGATATCTTGGTCATACACACACACACACACACCCACCCATACAGAGATGAGCACACACAAAGACACCTAATCACATACCAAAACACAATGACATACTCTCTCACTCACAAGAGCACACACACACACCCTTCACTCCAAGTTGATTTGAATCATAACAGTGGCTGTCGGAACGGATTGCCTGTTCAGATTAAGAATGTGTTTCTGAGAATTAAGCAGCGTTGATGGTGGTGGCATTTCAGATCCCCTCTGCAGACACAAATGCCAAAACATCATTCTGTGACCCCCCTCCTTCTCTCTCACACAACCACACATACGACTTCATGCACACACACGCACACACTTAACCAGGACCCTGGGGCATTTTTAATAGAGGCGAAGTGATTCGTATGTTTTTACTCCTCTAATGAGAACAGATTGAGTGGTATTTACACTTCATCGGCTGATCTAACCACCTACACATCTCCCTCATGCTTCTGCTACTCACTGGCCAAAACAGACATGTGGAAAGGACCAGAGCTTGGCTTTCAAACAGCAACACAACATGAACATTATCTTTGGCTCTTTGGCTCATGATGGCACAATGGCAAGATAAATATGAACTGTTAAAACAGGAAAAACTGCAGCCAGATTTAGTTTCTTTAAAGACATTGTGTGTTTTTGTCGCAAGAAAAAACAAAAAGGCATCTGAAACCCTATTCAAATTTCTGGCAAGGGGAGTGACGCATTTGGGATCTGACTGTTGTTTCCCATTGAATCTTAAATTTAATCAGTCAGTCGTCTTGAGATCGAAACATACAGAAAATGACAAATACAGGTCAGCTGTTTCCTCTGAAAATATTCGAGCAACAAAAGAATGTAGACTATATGGTGCAATCACATGAACTGAGGCCAATGTTGGAGGTTAAGACTTCAGAATCACACTGTACTGAAGCAATTAGAGAAATTAAAGACGATATAAAATATTAATTAACTCAGTAATATTTAGCAAAGGGAGAATCTTCCCGGGTGATCAAGACAGATGGCTTGCAAAGTCTAAAGAAAAGGACTTGACCGCCCTGAAAAGAGTACTCCACTGATTTACACATCTTTTTATTTATTTTTTTGGGGCGGGAGATTCAAGTGTGTTATGCTTATAGCAAGTTGCACTTGCCCAAAATGACATTACTTGAGGCAATTTATCAGACTCAACCACACTCAACTTTTTCCACATATGCACTAGTTCTCCCCAAGCCCTGTAAACTGTGTAAAATCAGTGGAGTTCCCCTTTAATATTACACAGCCTCTTTCTTTCTTTCCCTCTGTATCACATATTATGTTTTTCTACTTCAGTCACTGGAGAGATTTTGCATAAAGTATCAGCTCATTGTTTTATTTCAGGGGAGTTTAAGCACAATAGCTGCTGTATGAATTAAACCTATGACCTTCCTGTTGTGAGACAAAGACACTTCCCACCAGGGCATCCTGCAACCTGCAGTAACAGGGTTATCTTTAACACTGTGGTTGCTCATGTTTTGGTTGGATGAACTAAAATGAAAAAAGGTTGTAATCACAAATCATTTCTTTAGGCTGGCATATTACTCATCAGCTCCTTGTTTATGCCACCTTTTGTAGATTACCTGGGTTCATAGTATATCAGCAGATCTATTATCAGATAGTGCCACAACCTTAAAAAGTTGCAAAGCTCTGGCCTGGGAGGTTAAAATCGAACGTTTCACTGCTTATTAAACAGTTTAAGGTGGGAATTTACAACATGAATCAGCTCTGCTTAACACTGATGACTTTATCGGTGTATTTTCTACAGATGGAGAAAGAGAGTTGTGACATTTCTTTTTGGCAAGGAAAAGGCCATACTCAGCAGGAGTTATCAAAGGCAAAAAGTAAAAAGTTCGAGTTAGCTATCTCTCTCTCTCTCTCTCCCTCTCTCTCTCTCTCTTCCCCTGGAGATACTCATGTTAAGCATAATTAAGCAGATTTGATTAGCATCAAGCCTGGCTTCCTCTCTTGACTTTTAATGAATGTAAATCTACCATCTACATCCTAAAGATTAATTTCTGCCAATTAAAAAACACAAGAGGGCTTATTGGAGAGAGGGGGGGTTGGGAGGAAAAGAGTGTTAAAGTCCTTTGAGTTGGAGTACAGTCGGAGTTTTATCCTCTTCCCCCTTGTCTTATGGTGAGATGGTCTCTGGAGATCTGTGTCTCTCTCTCTCCCTCACGACCAAGATCATTATCAGCACAATGTTCCGTGAAAGCCACTTTGAAAGGACTGCAAGCTCCATATGTAAATGATGGGAGTGTGTGTCTGAGTGAGTGTGTGTGTGTGTGTGTGTGGACTGGATGAGGAAGCGGTACAGGGAACAGGTAAAGGGGTCAATTTGTCAAGCGAAGGTTATAAGCCCACACCTTATGAGCTTTTGTACAGTCTCTCATTTCTCTGGTTAGTGTCTTTCTGGGTCCTTTAGATTCAAATTCAGATTGAAATTTTTTGCTAATTCAAGCCCACAAAGGTATGGAGCTCAAACAACTTTACATTTATGACAAAAACCAGAAATGACATGTAACATAAATTGCTTATAAAAAGGTATAATATACTCTAAGAAGGCAACTGATTTATATGTTATTTTTGGTTTATCTGGCTCTAGTGACAAAATTAAACTAAACACAGATGTAGAAGTATGTAAGCTGACCTGATTTGATATTAAAAGAAAAAAAAACTTTGTTCTCAAATTGCTGTTTTTGTATTTTATTCACAAGCACCCTCCTGTTGGCTATTATCAGAAATTATCAGAAATATTTTTACATATTTGGAAATGTACATAACGAATATTTGCTCTCAACAAAAATAACTGAAGTGATCAGTTATTTTTTCAAGGATTATACAATTTTACAACAATTTAGTCCCAAACGGTGTTAAGGAAAGATTAGTGATACCATGAAGGGTTTTAAAAAATGCTATAAAGAAGAGTGATTAAGTACCACACATGCACTAAGTCTCATCAGAAGCATTAATATTAAAGTGTCTTTTCGTTAGGCGTTAGTAAATAGGCTTATCCAAAGTTTATGTGGGCTAATCTTTGCTCTCTCTCCCTCTGCTCTCTCTCTCCCTCTCTGTGAATGTGTCTCTCACTCCAAGAATATGCCCAGGCTCCTCCTCTTTATGATAATGTGACAGTAGCATCTCCAGCTCGGAGAGAAGCCTCCTCTCATTCTGATTCAACTATGTGATCTGTTTTTCCACACACGGACCTGTCTCCACTCCTCTCTTCTTCGTTTATCCCCCCTCTCCTCCTCGGCACACTCAATGCGCAGTTCCCTCTCGCGAAACAGCTGCTTTTGTTCGGCGAAGTTACTTTTTTTTTTAAATAGTTGACTTTGAAGTTTACTTTTTTTATTCTTTACATAATTCTCGGACATGACCACCATGGCAACTCCCGCTGCTCCGGCTCTGCTCCCCGCCGCTCCACTCGGGCACCACCCGGCGCCGAGTTCCGTCTCTCCGGCCACCAACTCTCCGCCACCTGCGGCCACCTCCGCCGCTTCTTCCCCGGCTCCACCGGTGGCGCACCCGGCGCTGCTTCACCAGTTCAGGGCGGACCTCTTACTACCGAACGGGACTCCGTTAAAGACCGGAGGAGCTCCCCTGTCCAGCAGCGCTAAGCCCGTGTACGCCACCCCGTCGCCCGTGGAGAGCACGCCGCAGAACAACGAGTGCAAACTGGTGGAGGTGAAAGGTGCCAAGCTGGCCTCGTTCACGGTGAAAGACACGGAGCTCATCTGCCTGCCCCAAGCTTTCGACGTGTTTCTCAAGCACCTGGTCGGGGGGCTCCACACCGTCTACACCAAGCTGAAACGGCTGGACATTACCCCGGTGGTGTGCAACGTGGAGCAAGTCCGGGTCCTGCGTGGGCTTGGGGCCATCCAGCCCGGGGTGAACCGGTGCAAACTCATCTCCAGGCAGGACTTCGAGACGCTCTACAACGACTGTACCAACGCAAGGTGAGTCAAGTGTGGGGGATAGGAGAGGGGAGGCTGGGGTGACAGTGTGATCTAGAGTTACCCAGTTTATGATGTGGGTGGGTGAGGGGGTGAGGGGGTGCAGCAGGTGTGCTTACAAAGCAGGTATAAGGGATTCAGAGCCAGAGATGGTGAACAAACAGGATTCTAGGGCCCTCTACTCACGCACCTTTATACTTTCTAGTCAAGTTCCAGGTTGGTGTTATGTTTTATGAATTAGGTTGTATGATACGATTAATGCATAATAGTTTTGCAATACTTCAGGACCTGGCTTTAGCTTTAGATACTGGGACATCTGCATGAGATTAAATTATGTGCTGCAGAAGCCACGTGTAAACTATATGAGGGGGGGGGGGGGGGATATTCCATAAATTACTTTTTCTGAAAATATGTTTTGTTTTTTTTTAAAACTCAAGGTAGTAAAGTGTGCTGATGATGACTGACTCGAGGTCCAGTTAACCCCTTTTTATTTACCACATAACTGCTGCTAGGCCTGTTACTAATTACCATTTTAACGGATGATGAACGTTGTGATTATGATGATGGTGTTGACGATAATGAATTTTAGTAATCCTAATAAAAAAAAAAACACTGTTAAAAGTTTGTCATGTTATCATAGGCTATGATCTCTCGCTCTCTCTGACATGCACACACACATATGCACAGTTTCTCTCTGTCTCTCTGACACACACACACATGCACACATTGAATCTGACACTGTCATTCTGAGAAATTGATTCTTCACAGAAATTAATTAATTTTCATTTGGCCCCAAGCGGCAGCTTAAATCAGGACAAGCTCACTCACTCACTCACTGATCCCTTTGCTCTCTCTCTCTCCTTCTCTCTGCCTCCCTCTCTCTCTCTCTCTCTCTCCCTCTCTCTCCTTCCTTAATAACTCGCTGTCTTATCATATCAACACTCTTTAGCCCTGAGCATCAGAACAGAGAAGATGATTAAATGAATTCTCGGTGTTTATGATGCGATTATGTAAATTAGCTGTTTTGCAGAACTCTGATGGTGACCAACTACATGGGTCATCAATCCAATACACCACAAAGATGTTTGGATAAAGGGCCTAAATTGGATGGGATTTGTGGTTTCCTGGTGCCTCAGTCTGCTGTTGTGCAGACCACATGCTCGTAACAGCATGGGTTTGAATCCAGAGGAGTGTGGATTAGCCTTAGTTTGGGGAATTTATATTGTTTGATAGTTAATCCCTGCTCCTTGGAGCATGAATGATCCAATTTACACCTGCCATTAAATTCAGATTGAGGATGCATCAAGATGTGAAGAGATAGACACCAACAGACTGATTTGGGAATGTATAAACTATTCCCCCCACCCTTTTTTTGTTTCTTGAGTGTAGGTCAAATCATTGAGGTGTTTTAATGTGGCCTATTTTTGTCTTTGAGCTACATTTTGATTTTAAAGCCAGGTGTTAGCTTTTGAGACAAGCATTGACTTGTTGAGCAAAACCACAAACACACCAGAATGAAACAAACTATTGTAAGAATCAGCTTCCAGATTAACACCTGCGCTGAAACATTTGAGGCCCTCCAACCAAGACAAAATACCCAGACCCATCCTCCAACTGCTTTGGGATTTCTTCTATGTCAGGTGTTAATGGGAACGTTGTTATACAACTTGAAAATACACAGCCCCCGCCATCTCTAATTATCCACACAACACTCAAACAGCCTTTAGTTAATGAGATCTGAAAACATCACTCGTCTGAAATCTTCAAACGACTTCCGTGATTCTTTGTCTGAAGGCTTCAAATGTGCTGTGGTAGCCATTAGTATCATCCCCCAGCATTAGAAGTTTTTAAGTAATCCCTCGTGTGGACGGAGCAACATACAGTAGCGGGAAAAAAGTGGGACTCAAGATGGTTATCGTTAAAGCAGGAAGGCTGGCTGACTAAACTCAAAGTTCCAAGAACATCTCCAAGAATATGATGTTAGGGCTCTCTGACAGCGTCAGGGCTCAGTGAGGTTTTTGTTACTGATTAAGACAGCCATCACTTATTATTTTCCAGTCCAGTACAGTCAGACAGGCTGAAGAAGAAATAACAGCCTTGTCGGGTAGTTTAACATGACTAACAGAAGAATTCACATGGATTCCTGCGCTTTATTGTTTTGGCTGTTTGTTCATTCATTGGTTTTCTTTTAAGATTAAAATTAAACATTCTGAAGCAGAGGTTACAAAAATGTCCTCTGTTTATCATTGTCTTTCCTTCTCCTCTTTGTCTCACTCTTTTACTCCTGCTGTGCACAAACACACACACACACACACACGCACTCTGACCACTGACTCATCAAACCATGAAGAAGGGCCGACTTCACCCTCAGTCAAAGCCTAGTTATAATTCATGCATAGGTGGCACAAAAACACACACTCTGTCTGCTCTCTCTGTCATCTCCAAACACACACACACTACACACACACATGCACGCAAACTCACACGGTCACGCCTGTGTGTTTGCTGGCTTTGCTGCTAAATGACATTAGTTCCACAGAGAGAACATGGCGTGTAGGAGGCAACCTGATCCTCCGTCCTTTTCTTTCTGCCTCACAAAGGAACAGTTTCATTCTCAGTTAGGAACACACATCAAACAGCTCGCTCAGGTCAAACTGTGTGTGTGTGCATATATTGTGTGTGTGTGTGTGTGTGTGTGTGTGTGTGTGTGTATATATATATATATGCGGTACAAGATCTCTTGTTACTTTTTAACATAGCGTGCGTTAATAACAACACGTGGCTTTTGCATTCGTGTGCATAAACATCTGTGGCAGAAGATATGTGTTTTTCACAAGCAATTCTGCTTTAAAGGCTTCGTTCTTATAAATTACCAAAAAAAAAAACCAAAACATTCTCATTTGCTATTTGATATCTACCGTGCCGATAGTTTTGGTCTTGTTTGCTCTCATTCTGTGATGTCTGTCTCTGAGATTCCCGCTTCAAGCCCAATAATATGAAGGTGAGTGGAATTTTGCTTATGCTGTTCAAAGTATTTAAAATCACATATAAAAAAATTGAACATCATGTATCTTCAGTAAAGATGTGCATGTTACCCTGGAGAACCGATAACAGACAGAAGGACATAGTTCTACATTAGGCCTACTTCTGATGAAAAAACACATTGTGTAATGCTGATTATTTTAAGTTGCTGAAAAAATGTCATTTTCTAAAGGTGCGAGCAAAAACAAAATTCCATTTACCTCCATCTCGTCAAGGTGGACGGAGAAAACTCAAAACCTCTGCACCTCTGCGCCAGCACGGCTAAATATCACTACAGATAAAAGGAGAAATATGTTTTTGGGTTTGTTTTTTTTTTGCAATTTAGATGAACTGACCCATGAAGTTATGTGTTGAAAAATATGTTTTAAAAAATTACACATTTTTATCAAGACCTGAGTTCATATTTCTTTGCATGTCTTAGAACCAGGGATACTCATATGAAGCAGAGCAGGTGTAGAATAATTATCAGGCAAAAAAGAAAAAAGAAAAGGAACTTCAAATCAAACGATGGATGATAAATGAGACAAAGCGGCCTGTGGAGTGCCACAAAAGCCCACTTTTTGTGTTCCTCTGTGGCAAACCTCGGCCTCGCAAGTTGGCAACAGCAAGCCGGTGTTGTGTGTGTGCGCATGGGAAGGTGGACTTCTCAAAGCTGAGCCCCACTGCCATGCCATAACTCACTGTCAAAGTCAGCAGCGGTGGGGTGAAGGGGAGGAGGGCTGTGTGTGTGTGGGTGTGAGTGTGTGTGTTTTAGGGTGGGGTGGTTAGCTCAACTTTAACCACCACACTCTTTTGATGTTTTATAGAGGAGAGCACGGTGAGATAGAGAGGGCCTCCATGTCTTCCACAGTGACAGGTCTTAATGGAGTACACACACAAGCGCACACACACTTTACACACAGACACACTCACCGTCTTGACATCGCCCTGACCCTGGAATGTGGGAGAGGAATGCAAGGCGGTATCAGTTTAGGAGATCAGATTCTTACTATGATCAAACGTCCAGTGTGTGTGTCTGTGTGTGTTTGTGTGTGTGTGTGTGTGTGTGTGTGTGTGTGTGTGTCATCCTGCCTGCTTCTGTCATGACATCATCACACAGGCTTTGCTAATAACAATGGCACATAAGGCTTTCTTTTTTTTTTTCAGCCCTCGATTTGAGAGGCAGATCACAACATCAATCTTTCTCTTCCTCCTCTAACCAGCAGCATAAGATTTCCTGCGTACAGCGACAACGATATGATTTATCAAACCGGACCGTGACGGTGAATACAAACCCATGTGATAAACACAGATAGAAAGGATGGGAGCATGGGAGCTGTAAACCGCCGCTAATATATTCCAAACAAAATCTTGTTTGAGCTAGTTCTCTTTTTTTTCCCCTCTCTCCCTCTCCTACACAGACTCACATAAACACACACACAGCTGCTACCTATCAGCACCTCAGTTCCTCCAAGCCAGTAGCTGTTCCACTGTTTTGACTGTAACACTTCCTCCTCTTTCATTACTTTTCTCTTTCCCCTCAGAGTGTGTGTGTTTGTGTGTGCATGGGCGTATGTGTGTTAGCGTAGAAGAGAGAGATCTGTCATCTTTGTTACGTTTTGTTTCTGTTCCACCTGTGCTAAGCTCCAGCTGCCATGTTTGGCGTTTCATGTTTCAGGTAACGCACACACACACACACACGCTAAGTGTGGAGGGCAGAACTCAATGTACAGAGTACCTTTTTTAACAAAATGTGTGTGTGTGTGTGGCCCGAGTGTTGGCATGAGGGAGGACGTCTGGGTGAGATTTTAATTAAAGTTTGAGACAAAGAGGTCATAACCCATACACCCCCTCCTCTACACACACACATACACAATTTATATACACACACTCACACACACACAATGCACTGTTTTCTCTCTTCCCCCTCCTCTCTCTCATTCCATCCCCTCAGCTTGATGACTTTTCCATGAAAGGCTTTTTCATTAATCCTACCTCAGGGAACCGGTGCTCTCCAACCTCACACACACACACAAAACACACTCGCATGCACACACAGACACATAGAGACACATAGACCTCCCTCTATGGGTCACTTTGATGTATCAACGCACTTGCAGACTAAACACAAAATTAGGATCCAGTTCTTTATGCCCCCTAAAATGCAACATATACAAAGGGAAGCACAAAACACACACACCCATCAACACACACACACAGGCCATTAATTAGTGTGTGCAAATAAACAGTAGTAAGGGAAAGGGAAGCGGCTGCAGTAAAAACCAACCACAGACTTTGGTCTCTGTGTATTTTATTTCCCCCCACTGGTGTTTGCTTCTGCATTTGTGTGCACGTGTGCGCGTGTAAGTGAATTCATTTGAGGTGTTTCAACATCAGTTGCAATAGAACTGTGTTGCTTTACCTTCAAACTTGAGACCTAAAAATACATTTCCTGCTTTTGTTAAGCACAGCAAGCTGCTCTATATGCACTGCAAAAAATACTGTGATGTGAATGCACCCTGGCCTCCAAAAGAACAACACATTCCCCCACACACAAACACACATACACACACACTTTCACAACTTCATCCCTCACATGCACATTCCTGCTTGTCTTTATGTCATGTTGTGTGTGTTTGAATATGTGTATGTCTACCTGAGTGTGTCTTTCTCACTGTCTACGTGCCTCTGTGTGTATGTGTGTGTGTGAGTGAGTGTGTGTGTGTGTGTGTGTGTGTGTGTGTGTGTGTGTGTGTGTGTGTGTGAGTGTGTGTGATATCTGATGTCAGCTGTCACATCCCAGTCGGTCTGGGCCCATAATAAGAGACAATAATAACAACTCATTAAAACCGAGGGCAGGAACTGTGGAGCTCATCGGCTCATCAAATTAACCTTTGAACACTTCATACACACACACATGCCAGACACAACTCCACACACACACGGATACTGGTGTGCACTCACACACACACACACATGCAAGCTACCTGTTTTTCTCCCACAGTTAGTGACTACACAATCTTTCTCTCTGTCTTTTTGTCTCTCTCCATCTTCCCCCCCTCTCAGCCAGTGGGTGTGTCAACAGGGGATTGGTCCTTTCTGCTGGGTAATTGATGAATTATATGCAATATGCAAATGAGGCGCCATTAATCTCCTGACTGACAGCTTCGTTTATGGGGCCTTAATGACGGCTGGATTAGATTCTAATTAAAATCTGCTCAAAGACACCCCACGCTAGGAAGCTGCTGCTGCTGCTAGTCTATCTCTCCCTCTTTTTTTTCACTCTTTCCCACCTTTTCTCACTTTCTCGGACTCGCCATCTATAGACGTTTACACCTCCTCATCTTTCCCTCCATCTCCCTTATCATCTTTATTGTCCTTTCTGTTTCTTTTGCTCTCTGTCACGCCTTCTTTGTCTCTTCTTTCCCGTGTCTTTTTTCCCTCTTTCACTCACTCTGTCTTTTAATATCATACACACACTTCACAGACACATACGCACACTTGCCCACAGACTCATGTTATCCGATGTCAGGCTGGTATGAAAGGAGATGAGCTGCGCTGGTTGTCATTAAGCCTGATGTGGCCCGTGTCATTTCCCCTGTCAGGACATTCACACCGTTTAGTCAGAGCCAAAGTGATGTCTGACAGTTTTTCACATACTTCCCCCCAGGATTGATTGAGCATGCCCGGCTCAATCAAACCATGTGAATCTGCTTGTAGTCACAGCCTTTATTGAGAAAATTTTTGACATGGCGGGAAAAAGGGAATGAATGACCAAATGAGGAAAGGATGGAGAGAGTAGGAGGCGAGCAAACACATTTAATAAGCAAACAAATGAATGAGTAAGCTGAACAGTAATGAGGTGCTTTATTGATGCCATAGGGAAACTCCTTTTCTGCTTGCTCGTATCCACAGGGAGGACAGATATGCTGTACAGCAGCCTTCCTGGAACCGGTCAGGTTTCAGTGTTTTGCTTGTTGACATTTCAGCAGGATCAGAGGTTCACAGACTGAAGGACAGTTTCTCTAACCGGGCCACCCATCTCAGTCTCAGCATGAAAAACTGACTGACTGAGGGAGTAAAGTATTAAACTGCCTAATGACTAATGTTAGCCCGTGTGTTTTCTGCTTGCAGTTCGAGGCCCGGACGACCGCCCAAGAGGCTGCAAAGTGTGACAGAGGGCGGGACTCACCACATGCTGTCCCACAGTGGTCTGATGCACGCTGGGATCATGCCTCCTGCAGGTGACCACCCAGGCCTCTCCGCTCACATACAGTACATATGTACCCATGTGCACACATGTACTTTAGAAACAGTATTTTTGTAATTTTGTTTTTTTCTCCATGATTTTTTTGCTCCACAATAATCACAGAACCACCACCCAAAAAAAAAAGAACTGGGATCTTGTCTACAGTCCATTTAGCAGCTTGTGCCATCTCTCTGCATACTCACCAAAAAAACCAAAACTTTGAGGGATCAGTTCAGCAGAAATACCGATGTTCTGAATCATAAGGACTTTTATCCGTTAAACTGATGTTACAGCAGTCTGGTGAAAAACAGGTTTTTTCCTTTACGTCTCCACAGAATGAATGTACTCTAACTCTCATCAGTGACGAGGATCAGTCCGTGACACATCAGAGCCCGTGGTCCAACCACATGACATTATGGGAACATAAAGTTGTAATGAGGAGAACAAAGAAATTGGAAAGCAGGTTTATTAATGAAAACCGTTGCCGTTACGGACGTGGAGCTATGTATAATATTTCAATGAAAAGGGTAAAAATGTGCAAATATTAAAATTAATTTGTCAGGATACATTTTTGATAGTTGTGTTATCTACAACTGCAATCAAAATTTGATATTGTGAAAGGCATTGTTATTTGTTCTGTTAATTTTAGAAAACGTTTTGTCAGTAACTGTCAAGAATTTCTTTAACAATTACTATTTATGCTATTAATGCTGATGCATTAGAACTACTGCTGCTACTACTACTTATTGTAATACTAAAATTACTTACATTTTTTTTCAAGTGTAGCACAATGAAATCTTAATTTCAAATAATTAAGTAAAGTACAAAATGACATAATTATTTTTCAACTAAAAAATATAGTTAAATCCTAAAAATAAAAAGGAAGGAACAACTTGTATCTGTTTCTTGTATCAAAGATTTATTCAAATTTTTTACGTTTTTCATAATACAAGGGTTTGCAATTCTTCAGAAGTGAACCGAAGTTACAGTACAAATCCCCTTTTAGCTCCATGAGCTGATTTAAAGAATGAATTAGTGACACTTTTTACTACTTTTCCTGCAGACCAGCATAATGACACATTTTACCCATCATCAGTAGTATGAAGAGGTGGGGTTCTGGGAGGCAACCTGTGTGTTGATTAATAAAATTAGCATACACAGTGCTGACACATGAGAAACAACTCATAACTTGCAAGCTTGGTATTTTTTCTTGAATTATAAGTACACAATGTCCCCTGTTAAGTTGAGCAAGACCTGTGAAACCACTTTTAAACCTGATGTACTGTTTGTTTGTGTGCTAGCATGTAAAATTTGTTTTAGGATTATTAATAATGAACAAAAATGTCCATGAAGGAAAATTTGTTACTTTTAATGTCAGAATTTGTAGATCGGTAGATTTGTAAGAACAGTCTTAGTCAACTGCCTGCTAAAGGCCATCTTGCTGCTTGTTCTTGTCACAAACAGTTGCGTGTTCGAGCCCCTGTCGTGGTGTGTATCTGTGTGTGTGTGTGCCAGTGTTTGTGAGTGTAGCACAGAGAAAGGGAGAAAAGTAATTGTTGGCACCTCACCGCTCTCAAAGTTGCCCTTGGCTTTGTGCTCTTCACTGCAACCTGATCTTTTCATTCCCCGCCTCAAAAGAAGCCATTTTCTATTAGCCTCCACTTCCTCTCACTGTTCAAAGGTGTTTGAGTGTGTGTGTGTGTTTGTGTGGGTGTTGTGTATGTGTGAGCGTTCAAGAGCATCTTTCTCAGTGGGAAAAGAGTCTTTTTCCACCAAAGGAGAGGGCACGGCGGCAATGTCAGCGCTACTGATTAGAACTGGCCACATGAGAGGGGGGAAAGAGACAGAGAGAGGGAGGACATTTGAGCGTAAAAGGCAGGAAAAATCTTTGATGTGATCCTCCTTAGTCTCTTTTTCTCGCCCTCGTGCACTCACACATACACACACGCAACACGGTGGCTTATGTCCCGCTGTGATGCTGACATTTGAAAAGGTAAAGTAAGGAGAGGGGATGGGAGGAGAGCAGGGAAGAGGGCACGAAAGAGAAGGGGAGAAGATGAGAAGAAAAGGAACAATTTGTTGTGGTTGTCGTCGTCCAGGACAGACAGACAATTCATCTCAGACACCCATTGTGTTAGAAAAAAAACACTCAGCAGTTCAGTTTGCTGCAAATGTTTAGATGTATCCCAGATCAGGAAATTAAGACTTATGGTTTGTTTGCATTTCCTCAGTGGTGTTTGCTCAGTTGTGTGGTTTGTCCAACTTTAATAATTCACTGTGTTTGTCTGTATTAGTGCAAGAGATATTTAATATTCTGTGGCATAAGATAGTTTTAAAGGTTGCTCTGTGGGTCAAACTACCATCTGAGGTTCAAGATAGAAATTATAATGTGGCTCTGCCCTGCTGCTACATTTTGTCATTCTCCATTACGTATTATCCAAAAGTGCACAACCCCTATTAAAAAGTATCTCCACTTTTTTTTTCTAATGCTTCTAATTTGTACTGATAAAGAAGTACTTTCTGGCTAAAAGGTGGAGCTGCCGCTGAGTGTCGTCCTATGTTCTGTGCTGTGGGATGTGACGTCCCTGTGTGGGAGAGATGAATGTCTTGGCTTGTTCCTATCACTGCTGATTCCCTGGCAGACTAAACGTCCAGTGCAGCGGTGCAGTCAGAATGAATGGCTGGCCTCTGTCTTCCCATGACAACCTCCTGCCTACCCACCGCTCTAATCCTCCACCAGGGCCATTGATCTGGCTCTTATTGATTCTTTCTCTTTCTTCCTTTCCTTCTTTTTCCTTTTTCTTCCTCTCTATACCTGTCTCTCTCTCTCTCAGATCTGTCTGCCCTGGCCAAGAAGATCAAGCTGGAGGCGATGGCCAGTTACCACAGCAACCAACAACATGGCGGGCCAAACGGAGAGAATGGTGACCACAACCCTGGACTGGGTGAGTGTCATCTGTTTGCCCATCTACACACACACACACTCACACGCATATTTCACGTGTGCGAAATGTTTAATTACGGTCGTATAACGTGTTGCACGGTTGTTGTCTGTACACATCTGTGATGCCAAGTCAATACAACTTGAGCAGCTGTGTTTATGTGCGGCTGCTGAACCAAGCTGATTAAAACCAGGATATGACATCACCACTGCTGCATGTACGTTTCCTCTGTGAGACGATGAATGAAAAACAAACTGCAGCAGCCATGAGTCAGTTCTTGAGATGAAATTATAAATGGACACCTGGGTCACGTAATCCAAAACCATCAGAACATAATAAGCAGATCTTTTTTATCACCCATTCTGTATTGTTTTCCCACTATTTCCAGGTTGTGATAAATGCCTGTAAGGGTGAATATATTGCCTTCAGCTTGGATCGGTTTACATACTTGTGGGATTCAAAGAGATTCACAAAACGTATCCTGAAAAACACAATTGGTCATCCGTTCTGTAGTCTGAAAATGCTGCCAGCAAATCATTACTACATATTAGTCATCACATCAAAAGAGCTTAAAACCCAAACCACCTCTGTTACTCATGCTTAACGTGACATTAGTCTGTTGTATCAAGTAATATTAGGTCAGGATTTACAGGAAAAAAAAGAGTTGAGTAAGCAGTGTGTTTCCATTTACAGTTAACTGTTCATTTTGATCCTAGAAAACACAGAATCACTTACTTTTGGAACCAAATCCTTTGCGGCTTCTCATTACATGTTCAAGTATAATTTTTAGTCATGTGCTATTAAAAACTGTTCCCTTTACTGCGCGTACCCCTGGCTTTGCAGTGAAGGAGAGCAGCCAGCAAAAGTGGAGCACCAGTGGACGGGAGCAAGCGTACCCGGGATGATAGAGAGATGAATAAGATGAGAGGCTGAAACCAAATCAATAGTCTTCTCTCTAATTCACTATCCTGAATGCAAACGACAAACGCTGGACAATCGATGGCGGAACGGACACACGCACGCACACGCACGCCCGCTTTCACGCAAACACCAGTACACACACACAAACAAATCAGGCGCACCGCCCCCTCTGTTATCGACAGGTTAAAGCGACATCATTGTGTTTAGACAGATGACAGGGCTTATGGAGGTCTGTGTGGAATATGCTATCAACCTGGGACACATACACTTAACGTGGAGCATACTGTGAGGCTTTAGGACAGAAATGAAAATGAAGAAACTGTCCTTGGGTTTTTCAGAAATTACAAGGAGACTGAAGTAAAATCACCACGTTTTAAGCTTGTTTTTGTGTGTGTGTGTGCGTGCGTGCGTGCGTGCGTGTGTGTGTGTGTGTGTGTGTGTGTTGTAAATTTTTCTCTGTAGCCTTGTCTGTAAACACTCCCAGTCTTAAGCATTGTTTACTATTGTATACACTCAGTTACTGCCAGCATCTGTGCGCAGTTTGGTGGCATGGTTACCACCAGCCATTATAAACCTGTAAAGCTTAATCACTGTTAATGATAGAGTCAAGTGGAAACACACACACAAACACACAGCTCAGGCATACATACACACATAAGCACGATGTGTTTTTTTTTCCATACCGCCACCCACGGCCTTATGGGAAGGATAGACCCCTACCAGATCTCTAACCACTACAAAGGCAATCTCAGATTACACACATGCACACACTCACAAATGCTGAGTGTGACACCTTATGGGCTGGGGAAGAGCGGAGAGCAGCCATTTCTGCATTTAACAAGATCTTCTGGGAAATTTACAGTAACTGTTTGTTTACAGTAATGGTTTGTTTGGATAAACATAAGAGAGGCACTTTGACTTTTGATGTTTTTTAATGAAACATAAGAGAGAGTGATGGGAGGGCAGAGAAAGTAGAAAAAACAGAGTTAAGAAGAAGGAGAGTGAAAATGAAATTATGAGAGGGGGACAGGGAAGGGACGGGTAGTGGGGGGGGGGGGGGGGGGGGGTGACAAAAGTGGAGTGCTGGTTTCTAACCAAGGCTTAATATTTGGAGTTGGCTGCTAGTTGATTGTCGGAGCATCTGGTTATTTAGCTCCATTCAGACAGATCTTTTGTTTGGATTGGTTTCTGCTCTGGGCAAGTGAGAGACTAATCTGCCAAATGCACAAAGCACTGCACATATGTCCAGCGAGCCCGACTCATAAAGTCAACGCCTCACTCTTTCTTTCTTAGTTTGCTTTTTCTTTTCCTTTCTTTCTCTTTTCCTTTCTTTTTTCTCTTTCTTTCCCCCCCCCCCCCCTTTATTTGTTCTATTTCATCTGTCCTCTTTGGATAGCCTTTTTTTGTTTCCATGCACTCGTTCTATTATTTGTGACAATTGTGCGGAATAGAGTCCAAGATTTTTTCCTTTGTGTTTATAATTACCCAGCGTGCATTGCTGGCCCAGCACCAGGACTGCCATCAGCTTCTTTTGTTCCACTTCCTCCCTGTGTTTCTTTTGTTTTTGTTTTTCCTTTTATTAAATGATAAATATTTATGTCATTTCTCCCCCCCCCACAGGATTGTTTGTTTCATGAATAGAGGGACTGCAACAACCCACTAGGTTGCTGTTGAGAGGAAGGATTTTCTTTAAAGATTGTGGATGCTTGTCTTAAAGAGAGGCGTGCGAACAACAGATTGGCCAAGATAATAAGAGTTTGGTTTGAACCTCTTAAAACATGTTGAATTATCGTCAAGAACGCCAGGGAATTTAAAAAAAAGTTAGCCAGTTTTCCTTAACTTTGGCGAGGGTGAATTTGTGTTTTTGCAGATGACACTCATGAAAAGCATTTAAAACTTCACAACAATATCTTGAGGTCATCACTGTCTTTACATCTTCGTGTTGTGTATTGAGCAAGACGAGTGTTTCTCAGTCATGTTTTCTTCCACTTCACAACCTCTTTATCTACTCTCCTCTTGCGCTCCTCTTTTTCCACACTCTTCATCTCTAAACCCTTGACATGCATATGCACACACATTTTCGAGTAGTGGTTTAGAAGGAGAGCAGTCATCCAGGTAATACTGACATCACAGAGGAATGATATTGGTATCCAGTTCCAGTCCTGTCATCAGAGAACCAGAGGTGTGGTGTGCTTTCAGTTCAGTACGCACCATAGGACTGAGCAGAGGGAGGCCTTTAAGACATGATGGTTAAATACAACTGACGCAGAAGTGTAAGAAGAGAGAGACCAGACCTGTTTCATGTTGTGTTCATGTATACTGCAGCTTTGATGGCCTTTAAACAGAGCTGCTGGTCTGACCTTTACCACATGAGAATCTACGGACTCTTACTCCACTGTGCTCTCTCTCACTCTCTTCTTCAATACTTATCTCTTTTATTCTATTTTACTTTATTACCATTTTACTTTATTTTATTTTATTTTACTTTATTTTCTTCTGTTCTTCCAGTTCTGGATCAGTTGCCGTTCATGATGATGTCACATCCTCTGATCCCTGCCAGCCTGGCGCCGGCCTCCGTTTCCATGGCGATGGGCCAGATGAACCGATTGAGCACACTGGCGAGCATGGCCAACGTGGCGCAACTTCACGCCAACCCCCCTGCCAGGGCTCCCACCTCCGTCATTAAGGTGAACTGCGTGGCCCATCAGTCCTGGTGCATCTGACCACCAGCCAGTAATCGTCTGAGTCCATGTCACACACGGGGACTGTAAATTAAATCTGAATTTTAGTTACATAAAAAGTGTTGTTTCAGATTGAGGCCTCTGAAAAAACAAAAGACATCACTGAATTAAATAAATTTCCACCTTGCTTTTAACAGCCAAAGGCATATTTCTTATGCCCTAGATTTAAAGATGAATTAATATTTTGATTGTTTACAGAATTTAGAATCAAATTTCTCTCTCTTACAGCTATGGTTAGAACTTAAAACCGGTAATTGTCTAATGGTGGACATCCAAGTTTTGGATCACTACCAGAATGTAATCAGTTGTCCCTTGGCTTAAGGCCAATCCCATATCTATTTATAAAATTTGAGATACCCTGCCTACAGACAGAAACTGTGACCTTTTTAGCCAAGTTGACGTTTAGAAGGTATATATATATATATATATATATTTTTTTTTTTTTTTTTTTCCCCCCAAAAAAATTCATGTTGTAGGCGTCACTCCTCACAAAATATTATATCACATCATGTCCTCATCAGTAGCAGGAAGTAATGTCTCCGGTCGTAATTTTAACGATGTGGACCATTGTTTTTCAAATACTGGTCTTAGTCCAAAGATGGTTTACAAGGCTTATGGAAATGAGCACCACATTTTTCTGTAAGCACCAAAGAATACCAATTTACATTTCCAGGCTGTTCCATGTCCCGAAGAACATAATTTCCTTCTGACTAGGTGATTTGTGGAGGTGACTTTATTCAGCCAAAATGCAGCTACTACATATTTCATCAAAACTAAGATCAGGCCAGAAACTTTTTCAACATCTGTTTTACCATATAAAAATTATTATGCCATATAAATGCGTAAGTTCTGTGAAGATATAAGCTTTGCACTTTGCATAGAGATGAACAACGAGATAGCAAAAGACATCCATCCATCAGCTATACCTTATCCTTTTGAGGGGTCTAAGGAGGGTTGGAGCCAATCCCAGTTCACACTGGGGCAGGGGCAGGGTACACACTGGGCAGGGTGACAAACAACCATTCACAACTACAGACAATTTAGAGAGTTAACCAAACATTCAAGTCTTTGGCCTGTGGGAGGAAACATGCAAACTCCACACACTGGCCCCAGCTGGTGAGCAAGTTTGAAGAGAGCTATATCAAGTCATATGTCATAAAGGCAGTTATACGACATATTGAGAAAGGCTCAGTTCCAAGGCTGGATTTTTAGGTACTGGCAGAGATACAAATGTCACTGGCATTTTGAGGCTTTCTTGCGCCTGAAACCGAACTTGGAAGTTATGGTTTCACTTTGGCCCTTTATAATCATTTTTGTTGTTTGGTAGGAACGAGTGCGTGACAGCCCCTCGCCTTCTCCCTCATTGGAGGAAGCTCAGATGTCATCTCATCACAGCAGCAGTGTGTCAAGTTCACCGTCTCACACAGAACGCACTGCAGAAGCCACACGTACGTACTTAACTGTGTCATCTACCCACGGCAAGGTCGTGTTCTCACAAAGATTAAAGAGGCTTTAACTGTATTCATACCTGTGAGGAATTTATGGTCCTTTTGACTTTTAACATCTTCTCTCCAGACCCACTCCATGACGGCCTGTCATCAAGTCACAGTGTGTTGGGACATTCCCCTGGTGTGGTGCAGGGGTCCAGAGAGACAGATGTGAATCCAGTGGAATACAGCAAGGAGAGCAAGAGGAGCCACACTGACAGAGGTAAGAGGCACTATTATGTTTCTATAACTTGGGTCAGCACTGGTTCTTGTTTGCACAAAAAATATATATTATTATTATTTTCTTTCATCTTGTATTTAGATGTCTGTAGTCTTGTTTTGAAAGTAACATGGATTGTCTTGCATTACACAAATTTTTTGAATGACTGTCAACTTCACTTCAAAGGTCAAGTTCTTGCTGTTTTCTGAGAATTTCTTGTTACAGTCAATCATTTAATGGCTGTTAAGGTGTAATGATTATTTCTCAGACAGATCAAATTGCCTTTGAACGAAGTCTGTCAGTACAGTACATTAAGCATTCAGTTTCCATCCAATCCGTCTGTCTATGTCATCATTTGCACTGTGGATTTAAACACTTGTGTCGACTGTGTGATCGTTTATTTAACGCTGTTTATTTACAAGAGAAAGGGTTTCTAACAGTTTGACAAGAGAGAAATATTTCAGTAACAGGTCGATAAGGATTCACTGTCTCACCCCTTCTCTCCTCCTCCTCTCCTCCCCCTCTCCTCTTCGCTGTCGGTGGCCCTCCTGGCTTCCCGCAGAGAGCAAAGACAAATAATTCTGCAAAACAGGGCTCCATTAGACCAGGAAGCGGTGTTACATTAGCGAGCCATTTGCCGGGCCGCGGCCTAACGAGCCAGGCGGCCTCCCGCGCTCTCAGCTGGACCTCATCTGCATAACGACTGCCTCCCTGTCGTTAGGGCCTGCGTTGCCACGGCGCTGCAACGTCAGTTGTTTGGTTCTCTCTGTCAGGGAGGTTTGCATTAGCTTAATGAGGACTGCTCAAGGACAAACAGTCAGCAGAAATCTACAGCGAGAGGGAGAGAGCGGGAGAGAAACGGAGAGTTTGTATGTGTGTGCACGCGCCTGTGTAAATGTATTCTAATACTGAATCACATTATTCAGTAATCGAATCTAAAAATCACAAAGGCCTCCCAGGTAAGGTTTCAGATGCTGTCAGGTATCTGTGAACATATTGACAAAACAGTGATGGCACCAACAACGTGAATGCCATGCATCACACATCACATTTATGCAATTGATTTTCAATTGATTTTCCTGCATGCAAATGAAACACATGTACATTTGCTGGATTGCAGGCTTTTGTATTTGACCTAGAACATCACAGGATAGGTTTATCATGGATTGAACGGAGTTTCAAAGAGCACTTCAGCGCTGTCATTCTGTCAATCCATTGCATGATAATCTCTGAGTGTGTGTGTGTATGCGAGTCAGTTTTGGCTGTGTGTGCTGTTTCAGTGGTCTTTGAACAACGTATCCATGCAGCAAAGATCAGAGGCCATCCCTGACACCTCACTCCCATTAACCAAACATCAGCAGAATTTTATTCTCTCTCTGTCTCTCTCTTTCTCTCTCCCCCCTCCCTGCCTCCCTTGCTCTTCCGCTGACTGGCAGTCTTCACGTGGTGAAGTTCATTAGCCCTGGGGACGGGTGGGAGAGGAATAAGAGAGGGGAAAAAGAGAGATGAAGTTAGGAGAAAAGAGAAAAACAGACAGTGACCTTGGTTAGGGAGATGGGTAAATGATCAAACGAGCTGGCAGCCGCGTGTATGTGTGTGTGTATTTATACCAAAACGTGTGTGTGAGTGTGAGGTAAAGTAGGCGTAAAACAGTAACTCAATAAAGGATCAGTCACATCCAAGGAGCCTTGGGAGCCCACGCTGCTGACTGCGCACTTCAGCGGCTACGAATGTGTGTGTGTGTGTGTCTGTATGTGAGCCACAGGAGTGTAGTTGGATGCCCTCCGCTGAGCTCGCCAGCACCTGCTAATTACCTTTCTCTACAGAGCAATGCTTTTAGCAAGAAAGAGGGAGAAAGAGGAGGGGGGGGTGGGGGTTGTGGGGGGGTATTGCTTCTCATCTGTGAAACACCTTGAATGTGACAGTTGCCAAGACGTGTGGCCGAGGCGGAGTAGGGGAGGTGGGTGGATTTGGAGCAGAAGATGCTGTGGTCAGCTAAGTGGAGAAAACACTGTCATTTGTCACAGACAGAGAAAAGTGCCAGATATTACATCGCACGTTCACACTTGTCTCTGCTCCAATAACCGCCGGACTCCCAGGACGTCTTCGTCCTCAGTGGCTCGGATGACAGTAAACGTATAAAGTGAGCAACTGCCTGATGTGGTGGGGGGAAAAAAAATGCAGAAAATGGCTAATCTTCGTCTCCCTCACTGTCACGAATCGGGAACATGCAGTTCTCAGGTTTACAAACAGATGGTCATCCATAATGCAGCTTCTTAGCTGTTTTATGGGAGATGTCAAGCTGTGATGCATTATCAATAGGCAGAGTGCCATCTAATAAAGGGTAACCACATTTTCAAAACCCCAAACCAGGACTTCTGTGTACATGTACACGCGCTTGCACACTCAGTAATTAGCGTAAACACCTATTTGCTGTTGGGCTTGACATGTTTACAGGAAATTAAGCAAATGTATTAGTAAGCTATAAATTATATTAATTTGCATTCAACCTTGGTTGCATATTGTTGCTTATTATTTTATTGGCATTACTGACTAGACATCAAAATATCTCTTTGCCCTGCAGATAACAGCTCCTTGGCCACTCAGACAACCCGAGAGAGCTGTGATAGACAAGTCTACCAGAAACCCCCATCAGGCAGGGAGGGCTGTGAGAGGGTATCTTACCCTGCAGGACAGAAGCTCCCAGCAGGTCTCCACCACACTCCCTTCATCTTCCCCGAAGGCTTGTCCTCCATAGAGACCCTGCTCACGAACATCCAGGTGAGGCTCTGCCGGGGCTTTATTATTATCATTATACTCTGAGATGAATAGGAAGGGAGATGAGCCACTCTTTGGGATTTCCTGAAATGGTAAATAGCAGACGAGGCAGACATTTAAGATATGCGGTAATTGGGATGGGCGTGTGCTGACCTGCTTCTCAGATTTTACATGTCTTTGTTATGGCAGAGTCACAATGAAAGCACTCACTGGTTTGGTTTTCACAGGACAAAAAAAAAAACAACAACATGTTTTTAACCTCATCTGACCCTGATGGGATGGCTGTTTCCTTTTTAGCGTGGAGTTAAAAGATCGGCGTTGATTTCCATGAAGAAAAATCTTATTTATTTGTTTTGTTTTGTTTTTCCTTTCCTGTCTGAGTAAACCCAGGAATTGCCTGAGGAAGAGCCAAATTCTTTGTAATCGTTTTGCTTTTACAGTGAGGTGGTTAACACACTCTTTTTTTAAAATTAACTTCCTGTCTTTTTAAATCATTTTAATCTTTGTTAAAGCATCATCAAAAGAGAAATATTTACATAGGATTAGGTGATTAAGTAAAGTGAGGGTTCTGTGTGGTGTATTTTAAAATGCTTAAAGATAACTGGCATGTCTCCTGGCTTTTGTTCAGTGTGTAACCTGTTGATGTGTGCCTGTGTGTCTCCAAGCAGGGTCTTCTGAGGGTTGCCATAGAAAACGCCCGGGCGCAGGAGAAGCAGGACCAGCTGGAGAGGACGGAGCTGAAGATGGAGCTGGTCCGAGAGAGGGAGCTCAGAGAGACCTTGGAGCGACAGCTTAGCATCGAACAGAAAAACAGAGGTAGACCATTAAGCATCACATACAGTAATATGTACAGTAACAGGCTCTTCCGTGGGAATTATTTTAGTCGGCAAATGTTGTTCTGCACCTTTATAAAACTACCATTCAAAACTATCAGTGTTATAATTCGAAACACTTACATGGTGTTAATTTTTACATCTAAACACTGACCTTCTGCTGTGCAGCAAGACCAGGTTGATGTAATCCACTTCCACGCTGACAGGACGTCCAATAACTTGAAAATCAGATCAGGAAGTGAGGACACCTACTGTATATTACCCCCTTAAAGCATCTGCAGAGGTGAATTAGACTGAGGTTGGCAGTATTCTACAAACTAAATCAAGTTTGGCATATTCACAAAAGCTGTCATATACAGCGCAGTGAGAGAAAATGCCAGTCAAGGGCAGTTTCCTTGATAAGGTCACACAAGATTTGGTGAAAGGTGACATTAAAAAATGTGACCCAGAAAAGCCAGTCACATGATTTTGTTGACCAGTTGCAGGTGACAGTTTATGGAGAAGTTGTAAAATAGGATTTTGATCTCTCAGACTAACAATGCTGTCATAAACCTGTCAAACATCCTCTATGAATACAATTTAATTTCATGCAGAGTATGCACTGTGAGCGTATTGCATATAGCCTCACTCACCAACTATTAATACCTCATTCAAACCTTAGCAACACATTGTAAGTCCACAATATCGTCAAATCTCTCACCACCAAGAAATATAATAAACATATTCCTGCAACAATAGATATAAAGGAGGTTGTGTTTTGAAATATTAGAGGCAAATAAATGAGTGTCTGAGTCATTTGATTGCTAAACACACTTGTAAATGTGTACTTTTCATCATCTGTTTCATCATCTGTCCTTCCTTTTCTTCTTCTTCTCCTTTTTTTCTTCTCTTTTTAGTTCTGATCCAGAAGCGCCTGAAGAAGGAAAAGAGAAGTAAGAGGAGACTACAGGAGGCCTTGGAGGAGGAGGTCAAACTCCGTGACCAGGCGGAGCACAGCCTGCTGCACACTGCCAACACACACACAGGTACAGGCGCCGCAGCTTTTCAGAGATATCGTATATAATCATATTTCTGTTGTGACTCATAATTGGGCTAAAAGTTGTGTGTAATCCTCATTTTCATATTAAATGTCACCAAGCCTTCGGTGCAACACAGCCTTGACTGTTCATTAGCCTCAAATTAAGTGTCCTTATTAATTAATGACCAAACCGCAGGCCATCAATCATCAGCAGCCCCTCCTCACACAGAATCTGTGACCCAGGACGTGGATGGGAGCAACCATGATGACAACAGGCTGGACACCAAGGCAGCAGTACAAGGTACAGGTGTCGAGATAACAAAAAAAAAAAAAAAAACCCACAGTATGTAGCTGTGAAAACTGCTTTGTATTCTGATAATTCAAAATGTTTTAGTTATGAAATTCTGAAAACCAAATGACAGTTTAAAGGAAATTAAGGCAGAAAATCTTATTATAGAGTTATGAAAATTCATGTCAGCTCTGTTACCTAAGACCAGTAAATTAAGTAAAAACATAAAAGTTACTTTAAACTTAAAAGTTTTTGATGCTGTTCTCTCTGAAATTAGGTATACCAGCTGATTGAGCCTGTGATCTTTTCCTGAGTGTAGATCTAAAAAAAAAAAAAAAGAAAAGTATGAATTAATTTGTTTAGAAACAAAGGCATGTGTGTCAGTGTTTGTAAAGTTTGAGGGAATTACTCAGTCATTAAAAGTCGTAACTTGGCCGTCATGCTTACTAAAAAAGGCCATTTCAGTGCAAGAATTGTGAGATAAACAGCAATATACCTGCTGTGGGGATTTATTTAGCTCCTATCAACTGAGCTTGGACAACAGATTTCATTATTTCACCTACTGACTGCTTTTGATGCTTAACTGACCAGTCTACTGGAAGGGTTTTCAAAGATTTCACAGGGAGACTGCTCCTGAGAAATTGAACAAAATTAAATGAAGCATGAGGCAGTTCGCTGAGGCTACCCTTTTAATGGAGACAGGCGTTTAATGTATTTATTTTGCCAACATTATTGTCTTCACAGGGATAGATTAATGAGAAAATACCACATGTAACATCTTAAACAGACAGAAAAAGAAATGGCCGTGATCTCTAGCCCAGCCTCATCAAAAGAGTGCACGGCTCCAGCCCACCTCTGCTCCACACCGTGCCAGGACTGCCGTACCAGACAGCATGCTTGTTCAAAAGCAATTTTTAATTGAATGTCAGTGAAGCAAGAAGAAAACTGGCCACTAATTAACGGCTGTCTTAATTGTCCTCATGACGAGTTTGTTTGGACATCATTTGCATAATTAACACCCAGTAATAAATCATTTAAAGGGGAATTGTCTGTCAGACAGCAGGGCAGGATGTGGTTTCTTTGTGCCAGGAAGTTTTATCACTAAAAATAGGGATCAGGGGCCGAAGAACACTTTCAACTGAGACTTAATAAATAATGATCTTTTATTAATGATCCAGTTGTATTTCACCTTCACCTCAAAATTTGTATGAATGAATTAATTGTATACAGCATTTTTCTTCCTACTCTTACTGCCACTCTTAATTTATATTACAACTTACAAAGAGAGAGTTGAAATGTTTAGAATTTTCATTGCACTTTATTAATCTGGATTACTTTGTGGATTTCAGAGGGCAGAGTGTTCCTGCAGACCACTGGGATGTACTGAAGATGGGATGGAAGGATGAATGGACGGATGAATGAATGGGTGGATGGATGGGTGGGTGGAAGAATGGAGTGACGAAGATTCCTCATTTATGAGAAATACAATCGACAGGCATGCTCAGTGGCGCGGTGGCATCTGAGATACGCATCACCTTCTCAAGAGGACTCCCCTACATTTCCAGGGTGACATTTGAACTTATCCATTGTTCTCTTGTTTTAATTTATTGCATTTATCACCGAATCTTGGCCGTAGTGGGAACAGTACTTTATTCTGATGATGTGTTTGACTGTGTTTCTTTCAATCAAGGTTTTTAGATCCTAGATGAAGATGACCATAGTTGTTTTTTGTCAGTGCTGTTTATCTGGACACAAGTGCTGAATATTACTTGTAACAGAGTTGTGTACATATATATAGTCATCATTTTTGTTATTATTATTATTATCAAAGAAAAAAAACATAATGGCATGTTGTACAGTCAGTAAATGACTTGTATTGTGTATGTTATGCAGTAGTGCAGTTTGACAATACAAACAATACAAACCCTTTTTATTAAATTGTGTTAGTGCTTCTTTCTTATTTCCTCTAGTCTCATCATTTGTTTAATTGTTTTTTTATGTGAATAGATAGTTTTATTGATCCCTCTGAAATACATTGCACCCTTTTGAAATGTGGATTCATATGATACTTTATTTGTTCTTTTTTTGTGACAAACACAATAGCTCTGCATCCTGTGATACAGTAAACCCCTGAGATTTGTTTTGTTTGTATGGAGGAGGGAGGGGGTCCATGTGCCTGCATGCCTATACATATATGAGGGTGTGGGGAGTGGTGTGACATTGATTCTTGCTCCATCTCCAAAAACATGCACGTACGTATTGACAGACAGAAAGGTGCTGAGCAGGGTCACATGTAAACCGTCCTTTAGTGAAACATGTTGACGATGCACTACGGCTCTGTGGCTGCTCTCATTTTTATCATGTTTTCCCTCAGGACAGAGAGGGGTGAGAAACTTTAAAAGCAAAACTTGAGTCAGTAAATAGTTGAGAGCACATTTCTGATAAATTTGTACAAAGTTATGAGAAAGAATGAAGAAAGAAAAAGGATGTTTAAAAAAACGATTTTTTTCTGCGTGAAAATTTGTGAGTCTTTTATAATCTTTGCTTGCCAAATACTGATATTTCAGGAGATGGAAATATATATAATTAAACTAATGAATAAGATCCTCTGACGCATTTTGGACTGAAGCACTGTAAATGTCTGGTAACGTAAATCAACTGTAGCTCAACGTGAATTAGAAAAACTATGACTAACCTGTATATATATAAGAGATATTTGAAAGCATCAAAACTGAAGTCAGGAGTGTTCTAGTCCAGTAAAAGCAAAGAGTGTGCAGCTGTAGACATGCAAAACCACACCACACAAGTGTTCCTCGACTAATGCAGAGGGTAAAAGGATGAATATGTAATAAATTATGTGAGGGGTCAATGATCAAAACGCTGTCGAACATACTTGAAGCAGATAATTTCCCCTAGGAGAGACAGTAGTCGCTCACTGGCAAGCAATATTAAGTTTTCCTAAGTCCTAAATGACATATTTCACATTGTTCTGAATCCGTTTGTTGTGCCAAAAAAATCTTTGTGGTAGGCCAGATTTTGCTCATGCAACCTTGTCTAAATGTGCAGTGTGCCATTTCCTGGACACAGGCAGATAAGCTGTAATGTGGGACTAAAACAATACCTCTGTTACAAGCAATTCTTCCTGAATACAGAGTGGGTGACAAGTGAATAGCAATGATTCACATAAATGAATGTGTGAATGAGTCATCAGCTTTTCAGATGACCACCTCAGAGGCTGTCTTGACTAAAAAAGGTTTGTGACTTCATTCAGCACTGCTCTACTCTTTCACGCTCCCTTGTATCTCTCTCTCTTTCACACACACACACACACGTACACACACATCCCTCACAATTCACCGAGTAGCATTGTCCTGCTGAGAGATGTGTAATGGAAAAGATAAATGGAGGATAAAGCTAAGGTGACAGGACCGAGCATGCATGTGTGTATGCGTATTTGCATGTGTGTGTGTGTGTTTCTGTGTGTGTGCGCCTGCATGTGTGTACTGCACAACAGACCAGCAAACCATCTGCTCATCTCCTCTTAATGAACAAAGCAAACAGCAGGAGTCAAGGCTGTCTCCAAATCTGGAGTCTCTTTATTGGTAAGCACACACAAACACACACACATACACATACGCACATCTTTGCGCTGTTTAATCTGATTATCTTTGATTGAGAACAGGGGCAAAGCAACCTTTTTAGACCTCACTCCTACATCAGTGACAGAGAAGGTCTGAAACACAATTAGCAAGCTGTTCCTGAGCTTTGCTTTGCAGTCACATCTGACCACCGGCAGCCAAATAGACCTAATGGGTGGGAACTAACCAATGGGAACTAACACGCTACTGCATCTGTGGATGATGGGGAAATGCAACACTATTAGACAGCTGTTCGCCATATCTTTTCAAATGTACTTGGACGTAACATAAGCATTGGATCAATTGGCTCTGGAGCAATCACAGCCAGGCATGAAGGTATACACACTGTTTTGATGTGAATAAAACTGGCAGCCTGTAGCGTAAGACAAAGCGGGGCCTCTGCAAAGGAAGTCTGGACCTTGACAAGATATGACACTGTGTGCATGAGGCCAGAGGACCATAAGAAAAAGTCATTAATGTGGACTTTGTGCAGTCACATCCTGCTTAAGGCCCCAAGGATAATTAACACTGTTACCACTCTGTCAGAAAGCTGACCACATGGCTTCAAGACATGAAACACTCCCTGCGCTGCTTGTATGCATATCCCTCCCATAAACATATATTACACACTCAGCAAATGGTCATAGATGACGAGGCAAAAGCTCAAACATGATTAAACCAGCGCTTCAGGGCCTGTGAATGCCCTCTCTGAGGTGCATAAGATGAAATGCCTGTAAGAAAGACTCTCCATCCCAAATACAGGGCCTCTGCAGACATTAGATCAGTGGTTCTCAATCTGGAGTACAGACCTCTTAGTGGTCACCAGGCAGACAAAGTCTACAGATAGATATGACCCTACGCTCATTGCTGTGTGGATACACTGTAGTGTAATGTGCAGGGAACACAATCGGTCATAAAATATTTTTACAGGTTTGCTAAAAATAATTTTCCCTCTTCAGCTCTCTAGTGGTTTTACTTTTTTCTTTTCAATTTCAATTTTATTTTTTTCCTTAATTTATTATTAGTAGCATAACATTTACTCAAGTACAACTTGTTCTTTACTTTAGTATTTCTGTTTTCTGCTTCACTAAATTTATTTTACAACTACACTTACTGCTTACTCTGCTGATTCAGATTACTGATACAAAATTTAATAGAAAATATAATTAACAAGTAAATTCTGATAATACTAACATTAACACTTACTTTTGGTACTTAAGAATATTTTTTACTTTTGGTACTCAAGAATATTTTGGTTCTAAGACTTAGCAGAGATGATTAAAGACTTAAGTGTAGGACTTAATAGAAGTAGTAGCTGTTTGTCACTGTAGATTCATTTTTTATTTTGTTTTTCATTATTCTTTAAATTATGTCTTGCACTTCAGTATTTTTATTTGGAAAACATGCTAGTGGAATTAAACTCTTGAAAACAAAAAAAATAGTGAATGGAAAAGAGAAATGGTTTTATGATTTAGCTTAAAACCTCTTTGTTATTTTGTCAGTATTGGCCACTCTTGACGGATGGAAATGTGCTCGCGTAAGTTTAACAGTCAAAATCTATGGTCAAAATAAGCATGGGTCCGCATCTCGTTTCCAACATAGATCAACAGCGCCTTCCACAGGTCAGTTCGCATTTGATTTCAGCTGACTGCGAAAGAAACTCTTTTGGGCTTGCTGAGTTCCTGTAGGACATTCCCTTTCCCCCTCGTCTCTTTTCCTCTCAGCATGGATCCTCACTCCAACTTTATTTCGGTGTTTTACTGTTAGTTTGTTCTGCCTTGGGACTGAAGGTCTTCGTCTGGAATCCATAACTCATCTAGACACCATGTTTACCACCACCGGCTCTCGGGGCCTTTGTAAGTATCACCGATCCACCGTTAAACCAGAGCCGGGATGTCGCAGTCCCCTCACCGTGTCTTCTGTCAGTTCCAACGGTAACAGCTAGCTCAGCTAACAGATGTTAGCATTGCGCTGTCATTCATTTACTCAAAGGCTGCCTCTGTCTTTTACAGCCGCGTTTAGTCAATTAACAACCTACGCTTTGCTTTTCCATTTAGTCAGTTTACTTAGCTAAGGTGTCATTGTTAAAAATAATCGTGATTTGCGGCAAGGGCGTCCTCTGAATATCTAGCTTAATCCGTATTGAGGAGGAGGAAATGTATCGTCGCCGACTTTGTGTACAGGTGATCTACCGTCATTAAAACTTATATTTAGTGTTATATTTAGAACATGATAACATATGGAAAGAAGAAGCCGACAGTGTCACTTTCCTCTGTCTCCTCTGTTCTATAACTATTAGTAGTGTTGTAATGTTAAATTCTGTATTGAAAGTATAAGTAAGTCATGAAAATGGCAGACCATACCATTATACACCGGTTAGCCACAACATTGAAACCAGTTACCAGTTTATATATATATGTTACAAACTCTCCATATGTTTGGTATGTAAAATCTTAATTTGTAAAGTAACTGAAGCTGTCACATAATTGTTGTGGAGTGAAATGTCCTTGAAAAAAAGACTCTAATAAAGTACAAATAGCAGAAATTTGTACATACAGTACATGAGTAAATTTAATTACTTTCCACCACTGATCTTCCTCACAGATAAGGCTCCTCTGTCTAAAGGCCTCCTTTTGGTTCTCAATGGGCTGACTGTGATGCTCACCCTGCTGCCACAGTACCAAGAGCTGTTTGTGTACAACCTACAGGCTGTCACTCAGCAGCATCAGGTATGTCTCCAATATCTGTCTGTCTGTTAGGGACTGAAACGGAGCTGAGAGACTAAAACCAACACCCAGTATCTTCAGATAGTGCGGATGTGTTCCTGGGTGCCAGATTCTTCTACCCTGTGTGAAACTGTCCTGTTTTAGATGCCAGTAGATCAAAAAACATTTTTGTGACTGGTGTATTGTTTGAAAACTAGGCATAAAAGGTCATTCTTGACAATGGGAATGGCAACACAATTTTATCTAAAGGTCCACATATTGTCTTTTAGTGGAGCTTTTGACTGCATCTCACAGTCTTTGTCAGTCAAAGAAGTTTACATAGTTGTTAGGATGTTGACTTTGTTGTCATAATTTGATCAGTGTAATCTAAGGAACTTTGATGACATGATAACATGGACTGTGACAGCAGCATACTATCAACATCTCAAACCAAAAGACAAACATTGAGGACAGACAGGAATTACACTCATCCCTATATATCACCCCCACACTTGTTATCATGTGACCAGTGCTCCCTATGTAGGCCACATGATAACACCTGAGCTAGTTCCATACGCTGATGAAGACCATGAGATACTGTTGAAAGCTCTGAAACAGCCACAAAGTGTGGACCTTGACTTAAAATTATTTTGTCAAACTGTTTTAAAAATGATCTGGTATTGAAATCTAGTTCTTCTTGATAGGTCTGAAATGTGAGACAGGGTAGAACATGGCATATATACTGTATGTGGGTTACATACACTGTGTTATTCGGAAATGGCATTATCACACAAAGTCATAATGTTGTGCATCTATAACGTACATGTATAATTCTGCTCTCCCTTGTGCTGTAGGTGTGGCGGTTGTTGTGTGGCAGGCTGGTCTGTCTAGATGTGAAGGACTCCTTTTGTAGCAGCCTCCTCATTTACAACTTCAGAATCTTTGAGAGGAGGTTTGGCACCAGGAAGTTTGCTGTAAGTACCAAAACCATTGATAGATGAATACATACATGGATATACAGAGTACAAATGTAATAAACTTGCTCATATTCTCAGCTGAACTACATTGCCCCAAAATCTGGACTGGATAGATTTAATGTGTTAACCACATCGAGTTTCCTTGTTGGTTGTCTCTTCTACAGTTATTTTCCTAAACAGAAGCAAAATGTTAAGATCTTTCTGTGAGAGGATTTTGAGTATGATCCTAAATCAAAATCAATATGAGGTTCACCTGTGTTGCAACTTCTTCTTTCAGGGGATATACTTAATATTTGACACTGATTTTGTGTTTGTGAAATGAAATGTTTGAAGACATGGGCAACACTTTCTAGGTATGTATTCTTCTAACCATCATATATGGTGCTCTTCTTAATTCCAGTCCTTCCTGTTTGGCACTTGGTGTCTGTCTGCGCTGATGGACTTCCTGTTGGCCCAAGCTTTCCAGTGGCTATTTGACTATGAAGTCGAGGAGCTGCCTGCAGGACTGTGAGTAGCTTGGTCACTTCTGTAGCCGCAGTGCATGCTAAGCTTCACTTATAAGTGTGCTGCATCTCTGAAAAGGAAATATCTTGAGGCCTCTGTGGATCCTTCACGTAAAAAAACTAATAGGTTTATGACGTGTTAAAGCAGTGTTCAAACCGTCTGTCACTAAAGTGGAAAATCTTTATTTTTCACCTCCACATATCACCGTGTAAGCCTTGGGCAATATCCAGTTTTTAAATTTCTTAATCCCCTCCCCACATTATATTTGGGCATACTGCATTTAAATGGTGGTGGACTGTGACAGCAGCTCACCATCCACTGCCACAAAAGGAAGGAAGTAAAAATTACTTGAGAGACTTCATGAAATAATAAATTATTATTCAGAAAACATGAGATGGTAAAGTGGTGAATAGTTTTTTTTAGTGTTTACATTAAACAGCATTAAACAAAATCTGGTAATTACACAGACAAGTTTGAAAATGCTCATATTTTTGTTTCTCTCCGTCTCTATTCCTGCCTGCTATCTACATCCTCTTTTCCCTCTCTCCTTTCACAGGCTCGCTCCAGTCTTCTCTCTGTTTGTGCCTTTCTACCTGTCAATCCCCAGGATGCCAGTCACCCAGGTCCTGGGCCACATCCACATCACCAACAAATCTCTAGTCTACATAGTAGGCTTGCAGGTAAACCCATGTTTTGCTAGTGTGAGCATGTGTTCATCTCTTTTGCTTTGTGTCCTATTGTTCTTCAGTCTGATCTTCACTGTTTTTTTGTTTTTTTTCCCTCTCTTCCTCAGCTTTTGACTTCCAGCCCCTTCATGTGGCTTCTTGCGCTCAGTGGTCTGGTGAGTAGCCAAATTCTTCTTGACATGAAAGAAAGTGTACTGGTGATTAAAATGGCAGTAAGTGATTTATGACCTGTGGGAGGTACATGGGGTGTTTGTTGAGGGCGGTAGGCTTTTGACAGTTTAAAGAAGAAATGACTGATGGAGAAAATTATTAGCAGATTATTCGATAATGAAAATAATCACCCTTTGCAGTGCTACTTAACAAAGGTTTTCATATATCTGGATATAACAGGATCTTGTTGCCCTGCAGCACACCATGGATTACTTTGCAGAGTTTGATTTTGATGCAGTAAAGCTAATTTTCATACTATATACACATTTTTTTTGTGAATGTGCCTTTCAGATCTCAGGCGGACTGTACCACTCTAGTGTTCTCCGATTACATAAGCTCCTCTTCGTACCTGCCTGGGTGTCTCGTATTGGACGGTGCATTTTGGAACCAATCTTCTCAAGTGAGTCCAACCATTAGTAATTACACACACAAATCCTGTGCACATCCTTTACACAGTGACCAGTGTTGCAGGTCCCAACACTGCAGTTGTTTACTCTCTGTCTATCTGAGGAGTAATAACATAATAATTTTAGGCATTTGAACACTGCTACATTGCATTAATCATATGGATGGTAAACTTTCTGTATTTTTTTTCCATTTTCCTGTATTAAAAAACCTGAAGAAAAGTAAAGCAAAGGTTGAACAGCTGTCTTAAAGATCCTCTTTGCAGATAAAAGCCCTTTTTCCCAGAATAACTTTGTCCTGTGACATTTTTTTGGCCCTTTGCTGTAATTATTATACAGTTAGGCTTATTCATGTTCCCACTTTTAGAGACACCATTCATTAGTAAACAGTTCATAACTTGTTCATTGGAATCCAAGGATTTCTGGGTCAGTAATGTCACCCTTGAGTAGTAGTATGAAAGCATCCAGTATTCCTTAATAAAAGTAATTTCTCACTGACTGTGCTTTTACACATGACATCACACATCACTGTCTTCTCTCAAAACATTCACATAAAAGGTTGTTTACATTGAATGTCATGCCTTAACCGGCTCCCTCTCTCTGATTTCTAACATCCTGCACGGTCATTTAAAGCCTTTCAGCTGTGAAATCGTGTTTATCCGACCTCAGAATAGTCTGTGGTTAACAATTTGGTTTTCCACATTTTGTCTTGAAAACTTGAGTAGACCTAGTGTTAACAGTACGCTACTTTGGTATTTGCTATGTTTCTGTGTCCAAAAGACAGGATATCATTGTGAAGTGCAGGACATCTAAAATATTTATGCTACTCACAAGTAACAGATGCATATCTTGATTCCTGTTCTCAACTCCTTTTTAAAAACACAAATTTTCGTTGTTGCCCTTTATTACCTTTTGTCTATTGATGTACAGATCTTTGACACAGTGTTACATGTTTTTCTGTGTGCCTGTTAATGTGTTATTAACATCCGTGGTCCTCAAGGCTCCCAGCCAAGCAGTGAGACACCTCTGGGGATGGGTGCCACTCTGGACATCCAGAGGCAGCAGAGGATGGACCTGCTTGACCAACAGCTGCTGCTGGCCCAGTACAACGAAGCCAGGAGGAGCGCCAGACACCAGCCACAGGTACGGGGACACACACGGAGCATTGATGAGCCTGACTCCAATGTCAGAACTTCATTCACTTAAAGCATCAGATGCCACACAGGAGTTGTGCAGGAATTGCAGTTGTACCATTTGTAAAATGGGCACATGTGTACATGTGATTCTGCCTCCATGTCTGTATGTGTTCAGGCTGGGTTGTTACAGTGGACCAGGTTGTTCCCCTCCTTGAGACACAGAGGACAGAACCGACCACCGATGCAGCCCCGCCCCCAGGCTCAGACACACCCATCCACACAGCAACCACTACTGGACAACTCGCCTGTCGCAGAGGAGCAGGTGGGTGTTCACCTGTGTGTCTCTGTATATGTTTACACGTGTGTTTTCATACCAAAAGGAAGTATTAGCTCTATTATTTCACATATTTTAAGACATGAATGACTGAAATTCTTTATACACAGATGGACTGCTAAGTCTTGTTTACCACCTACGCCTTACTTTGTGCAGGGCACCCTTGTGAAATATTCCCAGGTGATGATTTATCTGCTGCTGCTGTCTCTCAATTGATGTTTTTCTTTTTTTTTTGTTTTGCTTTTTCTTTTGGTCCCACAGGTTGCACGGCTGGTGGAAATGGGCTTTTCCAGGATTGATGCCCTCGAGGCTCTCAGAGCTTCAAACAACGACATCAACATGGCAACCAACTTCCTCTTGCAACACTGAGAGAGAGAGCGAGCTCAGTGAGGAAAAAACACAGAGGTAAATGAGGACAGAGACAGAAAGCAGGAAGAGAAGCAACCAAAGCAGAGAAGCAAAAGGCAAAACAGAGAGAAAATCTTATGAAAGAATGAAAAGACAGTGAATGAAGGAGAACAAGAGAGGAGACAAAAGAAATTTGTACAGATAATCTGCTGTGTCACTGCTCCCTGAAGCGGTGTTAGGCTGACCCGATCTGAACTGAGCCTGATAGCAGGCTGATTAATGAAGAAGTGTGAAGCACAAAGTGGGAGACATTTGCGTCATAGCTTTCTGATGGTCATCGTAGTGTGAACCAGGCATCATTGCTCAAGGCGAACGAGTTAGACCTCTAACTCAGAGGGGATCCCTATGAAAAATATACAGAAACCAAACAGGTCAGAGCTTTCCTCACAGTATCAGAGTCTTCAGCCCAGTGGTGGAAATGAAACGTGGGAGATTTCTTTAAAATAGAACTGGTGCTGAAGCACACAAATCAGCTGAAATCCCACACACCCTCCAAATGGATACCAACTTATAGCTATGTGAAATAGTTTTCTATATAACCCACTGTCATTTACTGCCGTTCTACTTCCAAAATGGCTGCTGTGTAACCAGCATCCTAGACCCTGATAAGTGGTTAGAGATGATAAATATAAATAGAAGATAAAGAAAAAAGGTGCACAAGGTTTTTGACAAAATGGATCAGAGAACATTTTGTCATCTGTCAGGTTTCCATCTCACGTTGTATAAAATGTTTTGTTAAGGATTTGGACAAATTATTATTTTTCACTGAGAAAAATAAAATTTTCATTGCTAAAATGTTATATTTAATTCCACGAGGAAGTGCAGAGGTCATGATTGCAGCTTCATAATTTATGATTAATGCACAGTAACATATTTTTATTACAGAGTTGTGTGTTATTGTTCCTTTATATTGGCAGTGGTCCATGGGAGTAGCAGGGCTCAACCCTTTCCTGCTTGAGATTTTTAACAAAGCAGTCAGTCTGACTGATAGCTACTGCGAGAGCCAAATTTCTTCAGAGCTAACTGGTTTGGCCCATTTGTAACTCTACATGTACACTGTCACCGACAGAGAAGGCTGTTTGGCAGGATATGAGTTAGATCGGCAATCTCAGGGTCTCTGAGGCAACTTCCTCTGTTAATGACATATTCTCAATTACAGACATGAATGCACAGATACAGATGCACAGTAGCCTGTCAAGGAGGTCATGATTCATACTCTTGACTGTCTCTTTTATCATTTCATGCTCTCACATGCATATTTACACACTCCTCGGTTTTATTTATTCTGTCTTAACTGAGTTTGAGCCTTTTCCCTGCCACTCACACACGTCTGAATCTTAGCAAGTCTTAAAAGCCCGATGATATTTATTATGCAATATCGTGACAAGAGAAGTTAATGGAGACTATGCACTGCATAGTAACTACTTTGTGTATGTAAACGTGCAAACATTTTGTGCAAGAGAAGAAATATTGCAGCCACTATGTATTGATGTCAAAGACAGATGCTAGTTTTATATTTTGTGCATAATAATATTGATAATATATGACCACTACGAGTCTGTCATTTGTGTGTATGTGTTTTTGAGAGTGAAATAATAGTTTATGGGTGTGATGAGGGGAGTTGTTGCATGGACAACTTTCTGATGAACTGTAATGAATCTGTGGAATAAATCAACTCGCTGACTAATTACTTGCTTTGCATAGGAGGTATTGTGTATAAAAGAGGATGTTTTTGCTTGTGCATTAGTTTATAATCTGCCTTTTCTCACTGCCTGTCAAAGGGTGGGAGAATATTTGCCCTCTTAGACTTCCAGAACAGAAATGCCCACTGAAAAAGTATTCCTGTATGTATTAATACAACAAACATACTCTACCTGTAAATATCTTTGTGGTAAGAAAAAACTCATATATTTTAAACAAGGACATCAGCATCAGCATGATGATTGCTCCTGTTATTATGAAAAAAAGTCCACCTGTTAATGCTAAGTTTCATCACTAGATGGAGACATTGATTCAGCTCTATTGTGTTGTTATTGCCAGCTAACCCTCTGCCACACCCACCCGCTCTGATTATTCCAGTGAGCCGACAGCTCCGGCAGACAGTGTTGCTCCAGGATGGCTGAATATCAATGTAGAGAAATTATGCACATCTTCTTCTTCTAAGAACTGAGAAGCATTTGGTTTGCCAGCTATTCTCAGAAACACAAAGGCCAAAATGGCACTTTGAGCATGCAATATTTTTCATCTCGCACTTGACATGTGGCACCTGAAATCTCATCTGAAATTCCACAGACACTAAAGAAACATGTTTTTGTACTGAAAGGTCTCCTGAGTTCACAGTGACACAATTCAGTCTTAGCAGCCGTCGGATCCAGTCGAGCGGTGCAACTTTTAATGGCTGCTGAACTGAAAAGCAGCTTAACCCAGAGTGATTAATATCGGTGTGTCTCTTTGTGTTTCAGTGTTTAATTAAAGACAATGATTAAAGAAAAAAACTTCACTGACAACCAACCTCATTAGGGAGATTCTTTTGTGAAATGCCTACTTAATGTGCGGCATTAATCACACCTTGTTTGGGGCTGCTGATTTTGATTTTTTGAGCTTTTGGAGGATGTTTTAGTCATTTTTATTTCAGAATTACGGTAAATTATGCATCCTTATGGATGGTGAAACTTGCTTTGACCTCATGTGTGAGCGAGCAAGCCTGTATATTCAAACTAGTTCAAACATTTAGTGGCATATCCCTGTGTGCAACAACAGTAACAGAATGATGATTTATGTTCTGGGGGTTTCTCCTTGTCTGGCAGGGAAACCATTATCGTTTACAGTACAGCTGACTGTGGCCTTGAAGCATCAGCAGTTGTATTGGGCTATTTGTCATTTCAAGTAAGCCGTCTGTGGCTCTATTAACCAAGGCCTACTGAACTGTATATCATGACATAACGCACATTCTGTACAGGAACAGAGTAGTGTCTGTGTGCACTTCTGCCCCTGTACTTCTACCCTTTTGAGAAAGTAAATATAAGTTCACTAAGCTATATCTTGTTTCTTCCTGCTTGTCGAATTATTCTTTCATAGCAGCATTAATTGACTTGTACAGGGTCCAAGAAGATCTTAACACAAGACTGACAGATTACCACATATACAGTTGTGTTTTTACACATTCAGCTGACATGGAGCAACATTATCATTCATTTGGAGTTATGTTTCTGGCACCATGGCAAATGCAAGCACAGTCTCCTCTTTCCTTTAAGCTCTATTCTACTAACTTTTGTGAAAAATATCTGGGTTTAGCAGATAAATGCTCCACTATGTTCTCCAGCTTGTTGCTAATGTTGTCCGTTTACCATTTGGTGCTAATGAGGTAGTGTATAGTGGGTTTATATTGGCTTTTTTTTCTTTCTTTCTTTTTTTTGGGCTGAAAACATTTGTCTGCCGGGGCTCCTAACCAGGATTATGAGAGCCTTGAGAGTGAGCCAAAAACAAAGAACTGAAGCATGCTAAAATGCTCCATAGGGTTGCAGGATTTGATCCATTTTTAAAATAAAAATATTGATTAGTGGAGCTTAAAGCTTAAGGTTCACTATAGAAACATTTTTCATGTTTTGAAATGTACACCTGTCATCTCAGTACCAGTATTTATTCACAGATGTAATATATTCATGCTACAATGTGAGTGATTTACTTGCTGATGCTGTGCTGCTGGCATGCATGTATCACTTCAAACAGCCAGCGGCCAGCACCAGCTTCAACACTGTCTCCGCTATATTCCCTCGCCAGCTCTGTTGCCATGGTGAGTGCATGCTGTTTTGTGTGGTTGCCATGGGGACCCCATATTACAGCCTTCCTCCTGCTCTCATCATGTTTCTGCATGATCATTTGTATGCCTCCCGTACACTAATGCTTTAAAAAAACATTAGCAGTACAGGGGAGTGCCCTCGGGAGACTGCCTTCTGTAGAAACATGCCCAGGTATTTCTGATGCTCTGTCATTGGATGGCAAAAATACCAAAGCAGCTGAATGACTTTCCTACTCTGACTTTGCATGTTAGACGGTGAAAATGTCAGATGTATGAGAAAAATTCAGAACAATGCCATCTCTTTTTCTTTCTGACTAGTGGGTCCACCACTATGGAAGGCAAGAATGCCAAACGCCTCCCACTGATGTGGTAATAATATTCAAGCTAGTTTGAGATAATGAGATGAATTGTTTACTCGAGTCCTTCTAACAATCACAGTCTGTCCATGTCTTTCACCCTCACAGGGTATTGTGCCTTTTGTATGTGTGCCGGATACGTGTGCGTACATGTCTGTCCACTTGTATGTATGTCTTTGTCTGTGAGCGTACTGTGCACCACATGTGGGAATGTTTGCATCACATTCTCAGACCAGAAAGCAAGCGGCAAAGGCCACTGATGTTTTGCCCTAGTCATTTCAGAGGAACTTCATAGTTAATGGGGCACAACAGTGTACCTGCCTTCAGGCCATTCAAAGGTTTGGCATTTCACTTCCATTGTGTGCTGGTCCCTGTATGCCAATTGCGGTCTGTTTAGTCTGTGCTTGCTTCAGTTACGTCAAAAGGAGAGAAATCTTCTTTAATCATTAGGGCTTGGCTAGGTGCACTTGAAGATTTGTGGGTTTCTTCAACCTGTTTTTCCGTCTTTCAGCAATGCAGACAGGTTGCGGATGGCTGTTGATGGCTGTTTTTCTTTTCTCCTTTCCTTTTGTTTGTTGACATCTCTCACTAGATCTGTGCCTAGACCTGTCTGAGCCCATTTATGAGAAACCCACAATCCCACACGATGCTCATTTTGAAAACATTCATTTGCAACTCAAACATCCCCTAAAAAGCACTCTGTACTCTCTAATCAGCATTACAGTGAAGTAAGCAGCCATCATTCTCGACCATCAGCTGTCTCCGACCCCAAACTCATGCCTGTCCTCGTGCCTACATATTATGAAAGCTTTGGGAGTAGCTGTTCTTCCAACACTGGGATCACATAAACAGCATTTAGATGTTATGACAGGGACATGATTACCACCTCTGTTTGTGTTGAACTGGCGAGGAGGAGATTCATTTGAGGTGAATCCTGAGTCACTCAAGAAAAAAACAGCTGAAAACATTAACACATTTAAGTCTCTTTTTGCCACCATTATAAGCAAACTGAAGACCAGATCAAAACAAAATCTGAAAAAAAAAAGTTGTCACCAGTCCAACAAAGTGTCATCTGAAAAATTGGCTCACTCACTGTCCCTTTTTTCATTTGGTTTCCTGCTGTCTCTCACACAAATGAAACTCTGATAAACCACAGACTCTCGCAGTAAAACTTAAATGTGCAGAATGCTGACAGGAGTGGAAGCAGTCGTCTTTGCTCTCTCCCTCTTCCATAAACTGTATTTCTCTTTCCTTGCCCCTGTAGAGCACTCACTACACTGCCAGGAATCTCTCCGTGTCCTCTGACCTTTAATAAGGTCCACTTCCTCTGTAATTGTACACACATACGGTATGGCACGAACGCATGCTTCGTGTGTGGGTGTGTTTATTTTTATGCATCTGTGTGTGCATGCTTGTGTGTGTGGCTACAAATGTGATGAGCACAGAGTGCCCATTCAGACTTCACGTTAAGGTGAAGGTGTTAAGCTGATGAAAGCTTTCTTTTCCGTTGCTCTTCTAAGTGAACTTTACACACATACATACACGTTCTTGCAGATCCATTACATCCTGTCTAAAATCAACTTCACTAAATACTTCCGACATTGTTCTGACTACGGAAGCGTCCAGCTGTTAGTACATTTATCATGGGGGCTTAGAGCTGATTCTGGTTGTCTTTCTGCACCATTGACACACAGCAAGAGGAAGTTTCCTTGACTCAACAACTGGGAAGGCAGCCTTTTTTAGCAAACCCGTCTTCTTTTTGCATTCTCCTTTGCTCGCTGCCAACTCATGATCTTACCTTGCCTGTTTTTGTGCTCCATCAGGCTTTCTAAGTAGTGCTAATTGGGCGTAGACTGACCATCCTATTTCAGTGCAGCCTCTGAGCACATGAGCAGTCAGCAGGTCTACACATGGGCTTTGTTTGGAGAAATGGATCTTACAAATAAAGTGGCCATAATGCCCATTATTCTTAGCAATGCTTAATGCTTTTTAACATAATACAATATTAGTCAAATTTAGAACATGCACAGCATTGATACTTGGCACATTGGCTCTGACCCCATCGCTCCCTTCAAGGACTGAGCTTAGCATCGACAGGGATTGAGGACAATAATAAATTCCCCTGAGATAAACAGAGACTCATACTCCACAGGTGGATGCTGGAGTGGAGGTGAGACTTATGAAATGCTGTATGAATTGTGACAACAATACTGTCACATACATAATGAAAATACAGAACTACAGCCAAATATTACAAACATGTGCAGTCAGTTTAATCACTTGCTTACATATTCACTGCTTGACCTTCAAGTTGTAGTGTAGTGTAATGTAATTTCGCAGGTATTTGGTCATAAACCGAATGACAAATTCAATTTTTGACCCAGTGATGGAAATTGAAGGGAGCACAACAGTACATACAATTAATCTGTGCTACCAGCATGGCTAAAATTCAATGATAATATTGTTCTGTTGTCTTTAATTCCATGACCAAATTCAGAGTCGGAGGGAAGAGAGCAGAACTAAGCAAGCAACTGACTTTAATGTAATAGCAACAAATGCAGAAATCCTGTTAATAAAACCATGAAATGTGCTGAATTAGTGGCCAATCATGCTAATGATTGAATTGACTATGATGTTGTCAGTTCTGTTTGAATAGACAAGATAAATGGGGAATTATATTTCATGTGCCTGAAAACTGAACAATGGGTAAAACCATCATCAAATCCAAATAATATTTTTTAGTTATGTATGAATGAATAGCGTAGTGTTAGCTGAAGAACATTCTGTATATCTATATACACAGAAAAATGTGCAATGTGAATACTGTCGTCTGCACTGAAGATGCCATAAATACAGATATCTTGATCAGAATATTCCTGTGTCTTTTTCACATCTGCATGCATGAATGGTTGGACACTTTGATCACCTCGGCGTTGCCACTAAGCTAACACAGAGCTCACAGTGTTCTTTTAGTCATGTTTAAATACAAAGAGACCCCCACCCTCCCCTTCCCTTTTTAGTCTGTGCTGATTCACAACGGTCTGCAACCAGCCAGCTCTGGAAGCTTGTCTCCATGGAGACAAGGGTGGGAAGGAGAGTGATGATGTTGCTGGCAGAACAGCAGTCCCGATTCAGCCATGTGTTTCAGTGTGTGTTTGTGTGGGTATACAGGAGACAAACAGAGAGAGAGACAGAGAGAGTGAGAGATTATATTTTCCTTCTTGAAATAAGGGTAATTTGGTTGTCTAGCACTGCACGCGAGCTAGCTTTTTCCAGTCAAAGGATGACTTCGTGACCTGTCAAATCCAAGGAGAAAAACCAAGAGCTTGTATTGATAAGCAACACTGTGTTCACCATTGATTGATGTCATGGCACACGTCAGTCAGACAAGCAGAGAGTGCAATATGAAGGCCCAGCTCCATCTTTCATTGTCTTTGGATGTTCAGTTTCAATTCAGCCATCATTTGTAATTATTCACAGAACTTACATTCAGAGGAAATAGAGACTTTAGCTACACTGATATCAGGGGAAAAAGAGGTTTGCTATTAGTGATGTTCAGATGCTTGAATACAAAATCAGAAACAAATTACATGTCTACAGAACTGGAATTTGTGAAAACAGTTAAGATGTAGGCTGTGTGGCACACTGGATTTGATTAAGAGGTTTAGTGAGTACCTGAGACTATTTTTGTATCTGTCAGAGAAAGGAATTTTTCAATTGAATGCTAAACCCGTAATTACTGTAAATATCAAAATGCCACAAGTTCGTTGTTGCACACAACACAATACAGATGACAGTGAGGATGATGATGCATTGGTACAATGCAGGTGCAACTTTAAAAGAGGGGCAGGCTTTTGTATCTGCCACTGAAAACATCTTTTTTTTGTTGACCTGCTGTAAACTCACCTCACTAAAATCAAGCTCAAAGCTTTGGATGCCATGGTGATGGAGAGGTGTTAATGGTGGAGAGAGAGGAGAGGACCTGTTAGTCATTGTTTAGGATGAAGTGTGTGTGTGTTTATGAGACATGAGTGAGTAGTACGCAGCTGGCAACATAGTAAAGCTAATTCTAACATGTTTGAGTGACAAAATTGAATATTATAAATAAGTCCTGTTGAAAAGTTGAAAAGTAATTAATCATTATTGCTATAAATCACACCTATGCTATTCATGCCTTGACAAGTCCAAATGTCCTCTGAGAAAGAAGTTTGTTATCTTTAAAAGCAACACACAAATAAATTAGAGGAACTACAGACAGTTGTAAGATATTAAAACAACAATTAATAATGAGATAGCTCCAGGACGATCCAGGATGAAAAAAATGATGTATATGAATGAATGAATAAAACTAACCAATGTCTCACAAGCTAGCTCTAATGTTTTGTCCAGACCATATTTAAATGCCCTACACATCCATGATTGACTCCCACATTTGTTTTTGCTTATTTTGCCTGATTAGACCTCCTCTCTGTGTGGGTGTGTGCTCTCCAGTTGTCCTAACTTCACCTTAATCACTCTTGTTCCTACAGTAATCAATTAATTTTTTTTCCCCGCCAATTTAAGCCTGAGCAGAGGAGTAATCAACCAGAATATGCTTGTATTTTTTAAAATCACGTTAAGCATAACCTCTGAAGATGTTCAGCAGGTAATTTGTTCTCCTAAAAGCAATGACTTTGATTCTGTTGTGCCTTCAACTCCCTGTTTGCCAGAGTGAGCACGTGTAGAGGCCTTAGCACAGCAAAAGAACTTGTTGCTGAAGGGCTGCTAAGGGAGATACCATAGCAGAACAGATGATGATGATGATATTAACCAAAACAACAGTGACTGACGTTTAGAGCTGGAGGGCTAACAGACTTTTAGCATAATCAGATTTCTCAACGCATCTCTTCAACATGAAGACATAGTGATGTAGCAGCAGGGCCTCAGGGGAAAACAAATGACATTTTAATAAGGCATGTCTCATATTTACAAAATCCAAACAGGAGTCATTCAGAGGGATTTGGGTTAATACTTATATTTCAATAAAGACAACACTATGTTGTTCCTCTCTAGGTCTAAAGTGCTACTCACTGAATCTTTATTTTAACCTGTTAAATCACTTTGTATTGTGTTTTAGTCCCACATGGCAAGGCTTACCTCACATTTTTTCCTCTCATCACTTCACTCATGAGTGCTGCATTTGTTTTCCTTCTCTCTGCCCTGCTTAGGAGAGAAAAGCTCTCTCACACCGGTTCTCCATCCCCTGGGAATGCCATCCTGACATTAATGGGCCATTTAAGCAGGTAAATGTAATTTCATGCTGTTTCAAACAAAGTTATGTCAAGCTATAATGGTAGCTAATGGTTCTATGTGCTGAGTCACAGGAATGAGTTATCATCTAATTCCCAGGATAGAATGGCACCATCCAGATCTCATTCGATCATTCCACGACTCTTGTTCTCTACAGTTACAATTATAGAGAACAAACAAACAAACCACAAAATATGGTTAATGTTTATCAACATTATTTACAACTAGCACATTGAGTATCCTTATGACAGTAGAGCTGTAATACTGTAGAGCATAGAGCACAGCAAGTTAACAACAATTAAGATAACTACAATTTTGTCTTAGAAAACTTCATCCCTTTATTTGGGTTATTTCTTCCACCACCGCACAGTTATCCACCAGTCTTGTCTTTTTGCATTCATGCATACATGGGAATGCGAGAAAATGTTATGTAAAGCATTTTATACTGTATAATGGATCATGTAGAGTAAGCAAATTTAATGACTTACCCCTAAATCTGATGCTGAATATCTTTTTTTTTCTGAAAAGGAATGAATGAGCTTTTTATGCAAACCTCAGAAGCCTCAGTAGTTTTTATTTACTGCAGCAGTTGACTGAGCTTGATCATCAATCATAAGGGAGAACAGACTAATCACAAAGGCACTTATTTCGACCTAAGGCTGTTTTGGTGTGAATCCTGACTGACCTGAATTACCAGGTTAACAACCTGTCTGAAATGAAAGGATTTCTTTTCCATTAAAGAAAGATTCGAAAAGTTGGTGCTTTATATCTTTTCTTTTACAGTCTTTCATTATTTTTTCAGACATCTCTCATTACATGTAGCAGGGAAAAGTCTAATTTAACTTTTAAATTAAAGGCACTAAACCTCACCAGCTCACTGCTTAGGTAAATTTCAGGATACACGTGGGTTTCATCTCATCATCAATGTACTGTTTGCTTTCTGGAGTGGACACTTCACTGAAAAAGTAATATTTCATGAAATTGGAGTAATTACAGTTCTTGGTGCGCCATCACAACTAAGGAAGTATACTGTCTACTTGTTCTTGTACTAAGTCACTCCCTTCCTCTGGCAGCTGGATTGACTCGAGACATCAGGCAGCCTCTGGACATTGCAGTGTCAGCAACAGCAAGGCAAGTGCAAGACTCCTCAGCACATCTACCATTCATACTAGATTTAGGCCAATATTGAGATGAATACACATCTTCCTCTTAAAGCTCCCATCCATCTGTCACATGGACAGAAAGATGAATACAGATATTTGCAAGTGCATACTCTACATGTCTGCAGAGACGTGAAAAGCATCTGCATCCACACCCTGACCATAAAACTACAAGGCGCCTCAAGAGGAAAATCAAAATGCAAAAATCAATAGTCAGCTCTTTGTCATGTTTGCATTGCATGCTGCATTAATTTTCACAATAAGCAGCCAGCTGTGATGTGATCCAAGTGCTTGGCACCAGGAACAATACACTGAATAATACAATACAACAGTATTGATTTTTAAGAGCAGTGCTTGCTCCAAAGCAGAACGTGCCTCTGCCAATTAAAAAATGTCATGTTTATTTGCACTTGGTTTATGTGTTTGTACAAGCTTTATACTATTTACAGAGTGGATTAACTGACTGTGGGGAAGTGAGCTATTCTGATGCAGTTCCACAGATGGGAAAGTGGCAGAAAAAAAATTGTGAAGGGAGAAAAATACAGCAGGCTGAACATTAATTTATTTAGAATCAGAGATACATTTTCCTGCATCTCATTGTGTTTCTGCATGTTCGATTTCGTGATTGTCCTCCTGAGAAGAATGGCAGTGTCTGTTCTTCCAGCAAACTCACAAAAAAAACATTTGTTTATATTGAGGTGACAATCAGGTGAGGAATCATGGTTTTTGTCCATCAGAAACAAAGGAGAAGAGGCTGAGGTGGATGGACAGGCCAGCAAAATGTGGGACTATTGAGAACTTTTTGATTTTCAGGGCATGGATAAAAAACAAGCTTTGCAAATATAAAGGAGACTGCATGGCTGTAAAGTGTTTGCTCAGTCTCTTAAAAAGGATAGTTTAAATGGGCTGAAAAAGGAAAATGTAGGAAGAACAATAAATAAACTAGTGTTTGACTAAATTTGGAAAAATGGACTAAATTCGTCCTCTCCTCTCCTCTACTGTCCTCAAATCTAAATAGACCCTAGCTGATGAAAGCTGAACAACACATTCAGTGTGTGAGTAATAGTCCTGCTGAAGAGAACCAGGTTGCTTGTTAAGCTCCTTTGTGCGCTAATATTGGTTAGTAACATACATGACTCCCCAAACGTTGGAGCAAAATCGTTAGTAAAAATGGAGCCCTCCATCCCCACAGCTCTTTATCAGTCAGAGACCACCTGTCTGGACCTGACCTGATTACAGAGGAAAGTAGGTCTGAATTTAACCCTCATTGTTGTCAGGCTACATGAAAGGACACAGCTGAAAATGAGCCCCTCACTCTTCTCTGTACAGGCTGGGTACACTTAAAAGGAAACTGTGTGTTCCTCTATACCGTATCTGTCTTTTAGAAATACAGCATGTGCACAGCTTTGCAAATTGGTCAGAAAATTTCTCTCGGTTCTTCAGTGAGCTGTTTACGGCTTATGACTTGGCTGGAGGTAGTGCAAGGTACTCAGTGGTAGACGTACAAGATGCATGTGCATGTAGATGTATCTAAGCTTTTCTCATCTCTCCAGTCATTCTTTCTTGAATAATGTCTCCACCCATGCCTTAATATGCAGAGGCTTTGTGTTGTGATGTTATTTTTTGGGGTCATGCTTCATTTTTTGTCAGAATATCTATAGTATAATTTCACTTGTAGTGCTTCAGATGCCATCATACACCATCAGCACAGGAAATGCCAAAGTTTCAATTTCATCAGACCAGGGAGGTGCTGCCAGAGGTGGCTAACAAAAACAAGCAGTGTGCCAGTAGGACGCTACTATGACCAAATATATTGATCTTTAAAAGAAAAAGCAGTTTTACGAATTTGCTTGGTAAGGTCTTAGAAATACATGTTAATGGTGCAGTGTTTGACTTGGTATATTATCTATTGATTACTGCAATAAAACAAGAGCTGCTGTCAGGCAAATTGATTGGGGTAATAATAACTCGCTTGCAATTATTGATTCCTGATAAATACACCAGTCGATTTTGAAATGCCCATTCAAATGAGATAGAAGCTCCCTCCGCTGTTATTTTGTGCACTAAGACCATCACTGAATTGATGGTAAGCTTGCTATGATTCATTGGAGGGTGGTTTTCATGGAGGGAGCGGCATTCATCCTATGTGATGATTGATTTCTAGTGAAGGGGTTGCTTGATTTGTATGGAGCCCCTCCCTTCATGAGCCTGGGATGGGAACCCCCTGTAGAGCTGTCTGTCAGGACCTATCTGGCCCCAGCATACAGCGCATTGATCAGAGACGTTCGATCCTGAGCATGATGGATGTGAGAAGACACTTCACTGCGGAGGCTTACAGGGTGGCTTTAGTCACAATCTGGGTAGTTGACATGTCTGTGTTACAGTTGTGGCAGAGATTCCTTTCCAGATTTACATGTACATTTGCAAACCCTGAGCCAGTTTAGCAATAATCAGAAAATGTTGAACATGGTGAATATTATATCCTCTTAGTATAAGCACGTTAGCAGTGTCATTGTGAGCATGTTTGCCGGTTGTCACTAGCTGTAGACTTTGTAGACACTTCCAATGCAGTTCCAAAGATGAAATTTTGTGTAAAACCACTGTTTCCACTAGAACTGCATTTATTTCAATTATTTATTTCAGTCTTTGTCTCCATCTCTTCACATGGCCATGAAGCATGAATATCCCCCACAGTTCTGGGTTGACCGCTCCCTTCTCTGGTCTTGGAGGTCTGAGAGCAGTGATAGCCAAATTAGATTTCTGTGCATCAGTTCATGTGTCTGACTGTGTTTGGATGATCAAAGTCACACTAATGGCAAATGTAACTGCAGCCAAAAGATCATCGTCTGATCCCATGACATTGTCTGGTCCTTGCCACAAGGACAGGACTCAGATAATGACTGATTATGGAGACTATACACTTGCTTAATATATGTCTCTATTAATTTCTCAGTAAACACTGTTTGAGCCACAGTCATAAAATGCATGCACCTTTTATGAGTCTCTTATGGTGTATGAACAAAATATTTTTTCAAATAATTATCTTCATGGATTGTTATTATTTTATTTATGCAGACCAGAAACACTGTTATATCCTTATTTACATTTTACATAATCACATTTTTATTGTACTCAGCATACAGATATTCCTCACTCTTCTAAATATATGGTGTTATTACTAGTACAGTCTGCACTAATAAATATTATACAATACAGTGGTATATTATTTTTACAAAGATTGTAATTACAAGCAGCTCATTAGAACTTCTCCAGGTAATAAAAGATGACATGGCAACTGTAACCCTCTCAATATAGACCGGTAAATCATGGATCACCACAGTGACTGATAGCCTTTCAGATAAACTACTGTACTAGAGCCTACTGAGTGTCTCCTTTCGGTGATAACCTACGACCCCCCCACCTTAGACTGCAGGCAAGAGCATACACAGTACACAGTTCCTCAGTACCTGGATGTATTTTGTAAATTTCAAATTCAGAATATGGAGCTTATATTTGTGAGCACATATCAGCATTAAAGAAAAAAGACAGACTACTGAGGAATTTTTCATTTTGTGTGTTTTAGCTAAAGAAAAAACAACAACAGGCTAAATATAAAAATGAGGAACAAAGCAGAAACAGTGCAGGCAGAAGAAAGAATGACACTACATGTGACTGTACATTTTTGTTTTTTGATCTGTTCATCTGTCAGTCAGTCAGAAAGTTATCTTTAGATCTTTCTCTCCACCTATCTTTACTGACGCTGTATTATCAGGGATGTTATGGCAGATTTGGGGGACATGACAGCAGTCCATTTAGTGGATTACTGCAAGGAGAGAAACACTCCTTTTGATATGGAAAGACCAAATATAACTCCCCCTCTAAAAAATACAGTGGGATTTAAGAGAGCACGTTTGTAAGTCAGGTCAGTAGTTATAATCACCAAACAAGCTAAGCCAAGCATAAATATAAATAAAGCTGAAAGAGGTAATACTATTTGGTGGATATAAAAGTTATGTAATATTTCGGTCAATTTTTAATACTTATTAGGCTGACATTGTGCAATAAATATAGCAATGAGTTGAAAAAGCAAAAATTTTAAATGTAACAATCTCCACGTTTATGTAATCAATCTGCTGAACATATATACATTCTACATTTTCAGTGCACTTTAATAGTAACAGCTTTACATAGTTTGGTTTAAAATTTATTACATTTTATTTGTTAAAAAACTACAGAAAAAAACAGGCAACATTTTCTCATTATAAAGAAGAATAAGATCTTTCTCAATGTGTTGTGTTGTTACATCTTCATATTTTGACACACCATCTACACTGAGTTGCTTGTTTATTAGGTACACCAAGCTAAACCTAATCTAGTACAACAGTCCCGATACTTTCATGAAGATTATAATGTTTCTGTTGTTTTATATTTATATCACTGAGGATCAGCCAAATAAGAGAAACACCTCTCTGTATGATGGAAAGCCCTTCAGCAGCACCGCAAACTGCAGCCTCCAAAGTGATCATAAAGTTGATCAGCACTGCTCTAAAACAGTTTCAACAGCAACAGAACATTAGAACCATCATGAGAGGATTTATTTTAGACTCTTGTATTAGGCTGCATTAGTCTTAATTTGGTGTCCAACTGAGTTATTATGAGGAATATTTCTCATCACAGCACCATCAGTGTGTTGTAATAACAAATGATTTTAACATGAAATTATCTTGAAAGTGTAATTTTATAATGAGAAACTTTCACAGTGGGAATAATATGTGGCCATAAACACAGATAAACAGATGTGAATGGTTCTAAATTCTATGTGACTTTGTGGTGTTTCCCAGTGTGAGGTGAGGTGAGGCTTATAAATCCTAATAAATGGCTGGTTGATGGGGCTGCCTCCTGGCACAATCAATAATAACTGCTGGCTGGCACCAAGTCAGAGGGACCACACCCTGGAACACACACACACACACACAAATGTGCATAGCGTAGATCTGCTGTAACCACCCACAAAGTCAAACGTGCACACATCCCTATCAGCTTCGGCACATACACACTTTCTGTCCTATGAAGTGGAGTGAAGAGAAAATATCCAGCTGCAGATTAATGTGTGAAGCAGTGTGTAATCCTTCTCCGCTCTCTCTCTGAGGATGGTGTTGTAGATGGGGGAAGGTGGAGTGAGGAGAAGATGACAGAGAGCAGGATGATGGTCTTGACTGGGGGACATCATATGTCACTGGAGCTAAAGCTAGTAATCTGTTGTCAGCTTTCAGTGAGGTTAGAGCACAGCATTAGGGTTAGGAAACCTTCGCTGGGGGCAAATCCTCGTTCCAAATTCTGACTTCTTGCTAAAAAAAAAAAAGTCAAATTAATTGATAGCTTTAATGACTTTGTCACAATATCAAGATTTAAGTTGTGCATATAGTGCACGTAAAGAACTTCATAAACCCTACTCATCAAATGTTTAAACAACATTTTTGGGCAGCCTTTTTTGTCATCAAGATAAAAATTTAAACAGCATCAACTGGTCTGCTCAGCTCCTTTTTGCTTCCCCCTCATTTGGTCCTGTAGTTATTCAATTTTAATTAATTTTGGGCAAGACCCATATATGGCAATTGTCATGTAAACTCCCTGTCTTCCCTGCAATAAGCTCATATTGTAAATAAAAAGCCTGAGAAGCAGTTTATCTAATTGGATTTATTTATTTATTGATTTAATTTAATCATCATGCAATTGTGTAGTCTGATTTCCTACAGCTGCTTAAACGTATACATGTGACAGAAAGACTGCAAGGTGACTAAAGCTGAACACTGTTTCAATACACAAACAGCAGCAAAGCCAGTGGTGATGGGAAACTGAACTAAATTGAAGTAAATTCATCTCAGCTTCTTTAATGAGATTTCCTGTTGGCTATCAAACAAGCTTTCAGTCATTTAAACAGTTACCACATGGAAATAGTCACTTTATCACAGATGTTTTTTCTTGTGTCTCTTGGGCCAAATTTTCATTGAAAAAGAAACAAATAGCTCAGTGGATTTCTACTTATTTTAGTGAAGGATAGAAGAATAGTTTTTTCCAACAAGTAAATCTTTTTTCATTGTGGTAATGTACCGTAATCTTTATTAGGGCATGTCTGTAAGTTGATTTAATTTTGAAACTGCCCTGACAGTAATGTTTATGGACTATCAAGGCTTGTGTCAGTAAAGTGACCAGTTAATTTAATTTCAAGTGAAACTAGATTTTGCTCAGATTGACATCAATAACATGGGGAACAACATGTTCAGTTCCTTTGCAAATCACCCTTTAATTTTTGTTGTGAACTATATCTGTTCAAATTACACTTCACTACACTGAGATTAACTTTAGCCTCTGTCATTTTATATCATCATAGCCTGCCTGGTGCTTGATTGATGATCAGTATTTTAGAGTTTACAATATATTGTCAATTGCTTTTGTTTTTTTCTACATACACACATAAACAAATATGTTTAGTGAGAATCCCTTATATTTTGTAAATAAAGTGACATTCTGCAGTTAAAAATAAACTTGTGACCTATCTCTAGGTGTCATTGTTCAGATAGTTCAGTGACATGCAAGATTTTTAAGTGTGTTTAGACAGAACGTGAAGCACATCACTTTTTCAGAATCAGAATCACCTGCGTGAATCAGCTGCTGGTAAAATTTGTGCTTGACGCCATTTACGCTGAAACATGGCGGAGGAAAGTAAATGTCCGGTTACTGGTAAGAAACCTTTGATTTTTGCTGCAAATTCATGAATAGTATCGTATCAGTTTTTGCTTATATTTAATATGTAATATGGTGTCAGGTTGCAATCGCTGACCTATCAATCATTTGTCAGCGGCTCAGCTGATCCCTTTCCTTCGATACTCCTTGTCACGCAAATAGTGCAGACATCGTGCAACCTGTTGTTCAAACGCTCTGAGTAGTAAAATACATGTTGTATCGTCTTTGGAGCGTCCGTGTTGTTTCCACATTTCCGACTTAAATACACATGAACACAATGGTTGTCGGAAGTTGGAAGAACGACTTCCCAACGCAGGAAATGGGCAAAGGCGAGGAGCATGTGAACATTCATGTCTCTGCTGGGAGGGCAAGGCCTAATTGAAATTAAACAGCATGGTGGTGATGGCATACAGCTTGTCAGGGGCAGGAGGAAGGGGTTAACAGCAATATACCCCCCCAGAATAAAGAACCTGTTGTTTAGAGGGCTATCACAACAAACCCTGTCTGTCCGTGCCTCTGTCTGCTCCTCATTTGTCTTTTCATTTGTTCTTTCATCCTCTCCATGCCTCCTTGGTTCGTCTGTTTCACTGATATCACATTGTTGTTGTCTCACCCCTCCCCATCCCTCACTGTCATTTTCCCCCTCCTTTCTGTTTCTCACCCTCCATTCACCCTACCCCTCATTCTGATCTCTCCCCCTGTGTCACCCAGTGCTTTTTGTTCCCATTTTCTCCCCCTTCTCCCTGATTCACTTGCTCTCCCCCTGCCTCATTAGCTGGATGTTTCATTGGTGGAGAGCTGTGGCTTGTTGAGGCTAGGGAAGGCGTGGTCGTTTCGAAGTCTCTCGCTGTCTGTTGAGTCGTCACGTAGACATTTAGACGTTTATTGGTTGAATATTGTTAGTTATATATCTTATCAACCTTCTGTCCATGTTTCCATTTTAGATTCACCCTGTGCCCCTGCCTGTCTCTCCGTCTCACACACACATACACACACACACACCTTGATCAACCCAGTCAGTCAGTCAGTCAGAGTAGGGTGCAGTTCTGTTCTGTTCCAGTTTCCAGTAAGCTGATCCTGCTGGCAGAGACTAGTGGGGAGACTTCCTTTTCTGGAAGGACCTGATGCATCGTGTTAATGATCCTCTCTCCCTCTCTCCCTCTCTCTCTATGTGCCTCTTTTCCTCGCTCTCTCTTTTTCCCTCTCTCTACTGGCCTGTCACAGGAGTGGAGAGTCTCATTTCGTAGCACAACGTCTGTGCACGGAGCAACAGCAGAAATAATCCAGCCGGCAGAGTGAAGAGACTGTGTGGATCACGCCCCCCTCTGTCTCAGCTTTATGCTCTTTCCTTCTTTCACTAACACCAGTAACACCATTTCACACCCTTTTCCCTCGTTCTCTCTTTCTCTTCCTCACCCCTTTTCCTTTCTTTTTCTAACTCTGTCTCTCCTTGTGTCTTCCCTCCCATTTTTTGTGTGTCTTTTTCTCTTTCTCTTTTGGGAGAGTGTCTCCAGTCTCCAGCCTCAGGTAGGGAGCACCACTTCTAGACAGGAATACACTCCTTCGGTCTATCACTCGCTGTCTTTTTTTTTTCTCCCTCCTTCATCATACACATCAACATCCTCCTCCTCCACCTCCTCATCTTCCTCCTCCGCCTCTCTCTCTCTACTCTCCTCCTGCCTCCACACCCTGCCTCTGAGTGCGCTGGAGAGAGTCGCCAATTGCGCACGGCAAAGGCAGCAAGTGGGAGTGGACCTCGGCGAGCGTGCTCGCAAGTGTGTGTGTTTGTGAACGTGGAGAGAAAGAAAGGAGGAGGAGGAGGAGGAAGGAGAGAGCATCAGCACAGTCCTCCCAGTCTCTCCTCTTTTCACGCGCACTCCCACTCTGCATGGAACAATCCTTCCTTCACTGCTTCTAAATGGACATTTCTGTGGCAGCGTTTCACCACTGAAGACAGCAGCTGCTGCCGCTCCACTCCACAAGCTCCTTCATGCTGGATTTTAAAAAAAAGTGAGGAGAGGAGAGGAACAGGGGGAGATCTCTGAACATGAGTGAGGAAGCTAAGGAGAAAGCAGGCGGCGGGAAAGCAGCCCATCGCAAGAAGAAAGGCAAAAAGGTATGAGAGAGGTTTCTTTGTCTTGGTGTGCTTTCTTTTGCTGAGTTCTTGCTTAGGCTCAGCAAAAGGTGTTTTATGTGTTTGGGAATTAAGAGGTTGTTGAATGAGGTGAGATTAATGGGTGAGGTTGATGGACTCATTACAAAGTGACTGAAGGTGTTTGTATTCATGGTTTATTGGGTTTTAAAAGATTTCAAGTCATTTTAAGACTTGATTTATCAGCACTTTTCAGATTGAGTTGGTTATTATTATTATTATATATGAGAAAATGTATTTAAAGCACAATCTGTGCTCTTGTTTGTTCCTATGTGAGTATTACTGGCAGGTGTTTTTGCTTTTTTTTTTCGGTCTTCCTCAAGCTCACATGTGGTTCTGACATGAGCGAGAAATATTTGTTCAGCCTCACCTGGAATGCTACCAGAGCCCATTGAAATGTCGTCTGTCAGTCACCGGTTATTATATTCCTGACGTTACGACTGGTTGGTCTGGTTGTTTTGCTCTGGGTGATTGGCTGGCGAAGCGGTGGTATGTAAAGTGGAGAGAGAGTATGTATAATGGGAGGCAAAGGGATGTCCTCAGGGGTTAGGGTGGGGGCAGCAGAATGCACGCACCACATAGGCATCTGTTGTACTGTCAAACTCCTCAACAGCTGTGTGTGTGTGTGTGTGTGTGTGTGTGTGTGTGTGTGTGTATTGCAGAGATGTCCTGTTGTTTTGCTCAGGAGTTGTTATTATGGCTTTTAATTGGAGGTGTTTGGAGCCACGGAAACATGTTTTGGCTTATGAAGTGGAATACTGCTTTGTGTGTTTGTGAGCATGTGTATTCTTATGGGTGATTTTCAGGTTGTGGATCACAGTTAAGCACCTTGAGCTTGTCTGTCTGTGGCATAAGCATTACTAAAGCAAGTCTCTGGCCTGCTCCTGTGCCTCTCATGCTGTTATGTCAGTGTGGCCAACCCATGATAAATGTGTTTTGGTGGTGAAAGCCTCTGATCGTATACAGTGTCAGAAAACATACATGTTAACAGACACAGTATTTACCAGTATTTTACCAGACCATTTGAGCTGAGTAGGGAGCTGAAGCTACTTTCGAGGTGGAGATCAGAGATTTGTAGGGTGGTGGTGAAGGAGCAAAGCAAAGAAGAGAATCACAGCTACAGTAGAAAGCCGCTATAGGTTTTACAAGGCTGACCTGAAGTACAGAAATTTTGAAAAAATATAATTGATATAAAATTGTGTCATAGTTTGTTCACTAGAGAGCACTGACAAGGTGATTTTTAACTCTAAAAGGTCCTATTCAGTACATATTTTGGTCACGGTCAAAGGATCCTCATGAAAAAAGTTTATTTTATGTATTAATTAAAAAGTATAACGTTATCAGATTTTTAAAGATTATGAGATTGAGATTGGTGTCAGCCTCACAAATTAAGTTTGGGTCAGGCTCTTCTTCATGATGCAGACGATGAAATTTGAGTTATGTTTTTAAGCAGAAAATTAAATATTAGTTTGGAACATGCCAGTATTATGAACATTCAATTTTTCATCTCAAACTCAATTTCCCAACAGATTAAGATAAAGGCGCGTTGTTAAATTCACCAATAGGATTATCGCTGAGGCCCAAAGTTCTCCGTTGATGTATTTTCCCCAACAAGCGTCAGCCCGTTATCTCTCTCACACAAGCTCCAGACTGCAGCCATGAAACTGAAAATAGCAGCAGCAGCAAAATAATGCATATTAATGCTTTTTACATATCTGTGTTGGTCGGTTGTTTGTTGTGTGTGTACATGTGCAAATGTGTGTCTGTGTTTCACTGTGTGCGCATGTGCCAGATGATCACTATGCCAGATGTGTTAATGATTGTAGCCATGGCAACTAGTTTCTGTTCTGAGCGAAAGATGTCGAGGGTGAGAGCAGGCAGGAGAGAGAGAGAGAGAGAGAGAGAGAGAGAGAGAGAGAGAGAGAGAGAGAGAGAGAGAGAGAGAGAGAGAGAGAGAGAGAAGAGGGGGTGGACTGGTGAACTTGGTGGCCAGAACAGAAATATATTTTTCATGAGGCAGCTGCTGTGACGCGGGAAGCTCAAGGATACAATCACACATCTTTTGACTCAAGGTCCCAGACTTATCCTGATTATGACGGCGGTCGTAAATCAACACCAAACACAGTGTTGCTTTTGCGTTTTTGTGGTGGTTGGTGCTTATCAGTGTGTGTGCGTGTGTGCGTGAGTGACAGTGGTTTGTGTAGCACTTTGATGTTTCTCCAACTGGTCTATGATCTCAGAGAGGCTTAATGATAAGAATTTGATGTAGGGATAGAGATAATGAGGTTTACATAACCGACAAACACACACATAGATGCACATACACAGTAGTAACAGGATTCGGTTGCATACATTCCCACCACACAGAAGGTGCTGTTGGGTCAAGTGAAACTATTTTATCAAATATTTGTACGGGCGCGTGGGTTTTTGTGTGCATGTATTCCTGAAGTGCACGCTTGCCTTTTGGACATCTGGTTTGCTGTGCTCTGTCGGGTTTCAGTGTAGTTAGTTTAGCCGCACACTGAATTGCACACACAACAGTTTCCTTGCACAAAAGAAGACAGAAATAAGGCAGCAAAGTGTGCCTGCAAGATAAAAAGACCCCGGAGGACTTACATAGAAGTATCTCCCTTCCAGAATCCTAATAACTATAACTAAGCTCAACACAATTTAACTGCTCAACTAAAGGGAGAAAGAAAATGCTGATATTATCAGGACAGTAAAAATATGTTGGTCTAGATACTTACATAACAGTTCTGTATGTTCATATACAATAGATGTAAACTGAGAGGCAGTAGGTTGAGGATTATAAAAGGATTTGGTGTGAGTTTGTAAATGAAATTCAAATTGAAATTAAAACTTAGATGATGGACAGGCTGTGTGATGAAAGAGTAGTGCTCAGGATAACTGTACAGTTTCACCCACACCAGTGGCTTTTCCAAATAAATCTCCTGAGCAAAGTAAACATATGGTTATATAAGTGACGCTCACACACCAGTGCATTTCGGTTCAGTTTTACCAGATTTATGTCTTCCAAAAATAATCTGCCCTTAACTGAAAGAGGTGCTGTGTTTACACTTAAGATAATTGTGTAAGGGTTGTGTATGGAACGATAGCGTTTCTGTCGGGCAAACCTAAGCAGAGCTGCTTTCAGTGTTTTTGTCAAACACGCTGATGAATGGAGACAGTTGAGAAATGTGGTATGACTGATACACGGAAATTCTGTCACAAACAAACCACCGCAGACGAATTCTTCACAGTCAGTATATTCTACTGCTCACTCCTCACAGCATATCTCACACTCACAGAACAAGTAGAAGCAGCACTTAGTTTGTTTACTTGTTGCTGTATATTTTTTTTTCTGTAAATGACATTCAAGCTTTTATAGGCTTGCAAAAAAACAGCCAATCACCAACTGAAGCTTTATTGTTTGAACAAAGGGGGGAAAAAAGGGCCGATGACTTTAGCTCATTTTCCCCATTCTTCAACTTTTCACTGGACTGTGTACATCCCTCTTTTGTGCTGCCCGTGTTGTCTTGTTCCTAATGAGGCAGCCAGTCAGCCAGGCAGCAAGGCTCAGGCAGCTCTGTTCTTTGTCTTGGACGGAAAAACCCTGCCAGAGACAGATAGCCCCGCGTCTGGAGGACTGGTGAAATAAGCCGTTCTGTGACAGTGCCTTCAAAGAGAAATGGCACATCACATCCCCCAGATAACAGCAGGGCACTGGTGAATGTGCTGATGGAAGATGTGAAGTGTGTACGTGCATGAGTGTGTGGAGAGAGACTAAGAGAGAGAGAGAGAGAGAGCATACAAAGTGCTGCTTTTGTTTTTCAGATTAGGCTAATGGACTTGGCACCAATCAAATCCTTAAGGCAGATAGGTTATGCTTTATGGGCTGTTTTGGGAGAGAGTATGTGGAGAAAATGTGTGTGCTTTAGGGGGAAGATACCGTAAATACAGTACCCTAGAGTAGAGCTGAAACAATTAATCGATTAGGTGATCAATAGAAAAATAATTAGCAAATATTTTGAGAATTGTTTAGGTCATCTTCATGTCCTTGGTTCCTCAACCTTTTGCAGTAGCACACACATAAAACACCAGAAAAATCTGTTGAACCTGAATGTTGATGTTGGTGTCAGGCCAAAAATAAATTCTTTTACTTGTGATTCCCCATCACATCACCTTCTTGACATTCCTTGTTTCTGCAGCTTATCTTGGGTGCGGCAAAGAAATGTGATGACTTATATAAAGCTGTGCACATACACATGCACATGTGCTGTATCAGTTGGAGTGTGGAGGTGTGAGTACGTGCACATGTGTGCTCCCTCGGTAGCTCTATAAATGTATGCATGCATGTGTGTAGGTGGGTGTATTCCTTCAGTTTCTGTGTGGATGTGTGTTTGGGGAGGTAGGCGTCGCAGAGCCCGGGCACAGCTGCACGCCCTGGGGAGAGGGCAGCGGGATCAGCCTGTCAGAGCTCCATCACTTCAGATGAACTGCCACTGTTCCAGTCTTCTCACTGAGGGAGGAAGGGATGAGGTGAAAAAGGAGGAGAGGAGCCAGGGAAGTGAGGGATATGGGCGGGAGAGAAGGAGGTGAAAAAGAGAAAGCTAAAGAGACTGACTGAAGACAGAAAAGTGCGAATGAGGTGTGATCTGTGGAGTGACAGAGGAGTAGAAGGAAAAGAAGGGGAGAAGAAAGTGTGAAGGAGAAGTGTTTCTTTCTCATCACGCTGTAGCTCTGGATCTCTCCCTTGATCTCCATTTTGCTGTAGGAAAGGTTTAAGGGGCTGCTAGTCTTCATCAGAGGAGCCTGTCAGATGGTCAAACAGCTTCAGAAACCCTGACCCCAACATTCTTCCGGTGTCAGAATCGGGGGTGCGGTGTCCAACAGTTTCTTTAATTTACTAAAACTGACAATCTGACATTTATGCCTGCTTTACAAAGCGACTGGCCAGAGGTGTGGAGGTGAGAAAGTTAGCAGAACCTCTCCCTTAAGCTTTCTTTTTCCATTCTTTACACAACAATTTCAGTCACTTTGTGTCTACAGACAAGTGCCACACTGTGAATGTCTTTGAGGGCAGACCATATGAAAACATGTGGCGTCATACCCATATTCCAATGATCATCACGTCTTGCCGCTCTCTCTGATGGCCCACTTTTCTGGTCCTTATGAGTCCTGCGTGAATGTGTGGCTTACTGGTTGATTGGTTCCCTTGCTGACTGTTTGAAAGGCAGACCAGTTATTTGACTGTTTTGCAGATGGCTTGCTGGTAGTCGTCACAAGTCAGCTTTCCAGATATAAACCTAAGGCAGCTGTCAGGCAAAGACGCATGCATTTATACGCTCGAGCAAGCTGAATACAGGTTTACAATACACACCAACATAAGCACGCACACACAGACTACAATTAGAAATAGAGCAGCCTTGGCCAGCTAACAAGGCTGTTGAACCAGATCTAATCAACAAAAAGGCCTAACAAGGGCTCGCCACTATTCACTCTCTGTCCATCCACAAACCTTACTCCTTACGCTCCCCTCCATCAACAGAAGAAAGCATTTTGAAGAAACGCCCTGTGGTGAGTTTCTCTGTGATCCCTTTGGCGAGAATGAATCAATACCTGTGAGAGCGCAATTTAAAATGAGTTTCTCTTCCTTTAAATAACAGCCAGATCATGTGTGGGGCTGTTGTCTGGTATTAGAATGCACCTGTCTATATGTGAAGCTTTTCTGTAAATAAGAGAAGGCCAGGCCTCAGTCTGAAAGTTTAATTTCTGGAGTCCTGAATTGATATCTGTTTTTTTAATCAAAATACAGCAAAAAAAAAAAAAAAAAAAGCCATTTCATATGAATAAAATCGCTGATTCACCACCAAATTTGAATGGAAAAAGCCCCAACATTTTCAGTTTGGGCTGCTTGGTGACCCAGACTGGAGTTGCTTTGGGACGTCTGCACTGTAATAATGTGTGCCTTCATATCCACTCTACTGGTATTTTCCTCTGCTGGCAGTCGCTGCTGCCTGAACCCCGCAGCCTCTTCCGTTTCCCACAGCTTCGTCCGGAAGGCTCTTTACATCTTGCTCTGTTGTGCTCTTTCCATTCCTCTTCTCCTCTTTTCCTCTCTTCTTCAAAAGACTGCACAAGTCAGTAATGGAAAACAAGAGAGAAAAAGGCAGAGTCGAATAGAGAGTTCCACTGTCAGATTTAGAAACCCCTTTTATCGAGTTTGGGATCCTCCTTAAGCCTCTCCTGGCTCCGTGTCGCCATAGCAACTGTTAAATGCAACAGAGCAGGATAACAAAAGCTTTTGTTCTGTACCAAAGGCAATAACAGTGGTTTATGCTCTCTGTGGTGTCTGCTGACCTTGTTGTGACCGTCACACTGTCTCACCTTATTTCTCAATTATTTAACATCAGTGGTTTTTCTGAAGGCTTGTATGAATGTATGAAAACTGACAAAAACACCATATGTAAGTAGATCAAAGCCGCTGGTTTATTTATAGTCCATACTTAGATGAACCAAGTCACAGATGCACTGGCTGTTAATTGTTCTTCACAAACAATTATCACCACAGAAATGGATGTATGAGTTGTTAAGGCCAAGGTCATGATGCAGGGATTATAACATCCAAACTACTGTGTGAGAATTGACAAAGATCACACTATTCCCACACTAATTCCCATAGTAAAGCAGCAGGGAAAATAAATTTTGACTTAAATTCCTGTTTATCGTGTTTGATGTGCAGACTTATTGTGTTTATTCACAATAAACACATACAGGAAGCTGTGGTGGGCGAAAACAGGCTAGATTTGTTTCGGGTTTCACAGCAGTGGCCCCACCAGGACCTGAGCAGTTCCAGTGACAGAAAATCCAAATGAATTTGTCATTAAAAGAACTTATTACACAAAAATGGGGGCAGCCGTGGCGCAGCAAGTTAAGAGTGCAACTTTGGACTTTGGACCGACATGGGTTCCATCCCTCGACCGAGCGCAAAAAAAACAAACAAAAAAAAACGGATAAGGTGGTGGTGAAGGACACGTGCCTCCCCTGCCTCTGCGACCATGGCTGTGGTGCCCCTGAGCAAGGCATCGATCCACCCCAGCTCCTCGGGCGCCTCACTAGGCAGCCCCCTGCCCCAGCGTCTCTAGTGCATGTGCATGCTTGTGTGTGTGTTTCGTTCACTTGGTGTGGGTAAAATGCAGAGAGTAATTTCCCCAGGAGGGATCAATAAAGTGATTAAAATTTAAAAAAAAAAAGAAAAGAAAAATTACTATACACAATTTCATTAAGTGAAAAAGAGGACATGGGATCTCTGTCGTTTTCTGTCCCTTTTGTTCTCAGGTGTTGTTTATTTGAGTCAGATGATGCATTGTTAGATCAGGAATACATCCACAGTGGAGCCAAGCCAGATGGCTCACCCCTGCTTCCTCCATGGGGATGAAGAATGAAAGCTTGCTAGTGAATAAAATAGGTAAATGAAATGAAAGATGAACTGTGTAATCCCAGTCAGAGGAGATGGCTGCAGTCTCTCTCAAACAAGCGATGTGTTAAGACCCTTGTGCTGGCTCTCAGCTTGAAGATGCACTTAACAGCAGGACCTGGCTTCCTCTGAAATTCAAAATGTCTGCCAGATAGCCACAGAACTGTGGCCACAGAAATGAAACAGGTTGAGTCCTGTATCACTGATCATTTCCACAAAATATTGGACCTTTGTTCTGGGTCTCTTGTCAAACACCTGCCCTGCTGTGAAAAGAAGGTTTCCTTTTGGGAATCAATGAAACATTGGGTAACAACTGCTATTAACACTCTTGTGTGCATATCAAATTTTGCATGAACAGTGGGATTTCCATTAGTCTTCAGCAGGGGTCCCACAATGTTGCACTTCCCTTATTCAAGGTTTTTCATGTTTTTTTAGGCATTTTTTTCCCAGGCTGTCTGGTGGCTTTCTACAGGGGCAGCCCTATCAGTGGGGTTCTTCAAAGAGCACAGGGAAGAAATGCGGGGGTGGAGGGAGGTATGCTGACTTCAACAACCATGTTATATGCTCCTCTTTTTAGATTTCAGTTCAGGGATGACAGCTGCGTAATGTGAGCCCTAAGGCAACATCACCTGAGCCAGATGGTAGAGTCGCGTTGGGGAAGAGGACTGGAAGGAATGAGTAGGTACAGAGAGGCAAGGTGGAGGATGATGATGATGATGATGGATGAGAGACAGGAAAAGAGTAGGAGAATCACATCTTTAAAGGAGAGCAAAGTGTAGAAAATCACGACAGGTGAAACCACTGGGGATTGTGAGATGTTAAGCAAAGGAAAGAGTGGGAGGAGAGTAGCTGTTGGAGAAGTGGGTGTGTATAAGAAAGCATGCAAGTGAATGCTTGCATGTACACCTAAAATAAACCCTTACAGGCATGCACAAGATCCACATTCCCAGGAGCTTCAGTGACAGCAATGGCACCAGTACAGTTTTCTCTATCACAGAATTATGTAACTCAGGAAATTGTCTTGGTCTCAGTGTAAGAACAGAAATGTTCACCTCATCCCTTCTCTCGCACTCTCTGCCTTCCTCTCTCCACTCACAGCTACAGAGTGGAGGAGCCAGACAGATGGGATTTGCTTGATATTGATATTGATAACTCAATTTCTGTTGCAGAGAGACCAATGTGGTTATGATTTGACGATATTCCGTGCTCCCCAGGGATGGGGAGTGCCCGTCTGCTTGCTGTTTATCGGTCCCTCCTTTTACCGAGAAACATTTTGGAATTTCCCTGAGCCAGTCTCCCTGGCCACAAGCAAATTTTAATCACTAATCTCAGTTTTTATTACCATGTTGAAAACCTCCAGTGTTCGTCTGCCTACATCCCCTCCTCTTTAGAACATACCATCCATTCCTCACATCATTGGCTTTAATGAGGAGATGGCGGTGGTAATATGTGCTCTGTCATTTTCTAAAACACCTGCTTCGCTCAGCACTACGCATCCAAAGATGTTATTGCCGTTTGACTGAGGACCTCCATTTGTGATGTCCACTGAAAAAACAACAGTGATGTAATGGCCCATTAAATGAAAAAGCTGGATGCCGCTGGGATAGCCTTCACTATCGAGGATAGTTGAGTACGAAGCTGTCTTTTCCCAAGCCATCACTTAAGTTGTGTCTCAATAAGGCTGAACACGGAATGAAAGTGCTTGCATATTTTTGGTATTGTCAGATGACAACATGAACATTAAATAGTGATTTGACTGATAGGGATACAGACTTCCTGCTAACCGGTAAACCTTAATTACAGAGCAGCTGGGTCGAGAACCATGACAGAAAATTGGCTTCAGATCACTGTTCAGAACAACTATGTGCTCAAGTATGTACTCAACTATGTCTGTGATCATATCAGCATTTTTGAAAAGCTCAATCTTATTTGTTTCTGTTGACACTACACAACACTGGGATTTTCTATTATAGATCTGCCGAAGTCAGATTTGTGGGTTGGTTTCTTTTAACAGTCACAGGGTTTCTCCTGCCCTGTGGTCACTGACGGCACACACAATGTGACAACCTCCAGCTGTGAGGGTGTGAGTCTGCTAATGAGATACCCTCTGGACCTGTAAGTGTGTGTGTGTGTGTGTGTGTGTGTGTGTGTGTGTGTGTGTGTGTGTGTGTGTGTGTGTGTGTGTGTGTGTGTGTGTGTGTGTGTGTGTGTGTGTGCTTGTGTGTACTTGTTTGTCGATTCTGTCATCAGCTGCCACACAACAAAACAACATAACAGCTGCAGATTTATTATTTTAAAGAAATAAGTGTTGCAAAAAGGTAAATTCAGTGTTTATTACATGTAAGTTGAAGGAATAGTTTATCTTTAAGGTTATTGCCTTAAACATAACATTATGCCTTATAAAGTAAGTTTTGAATCAATTCATTTGAATATATGCATTTTTAAATCCAACAATTGTATATAACCATGTAGTTAAAGTAGTCGCACATGCTAGTGTCTTTCCATACACGTTCAGTACATGCAGAGGGAGTGAAAATTAATTGCCGCTGACTATTAGTGATTTAATGTGATTAATATGAGTAGGTAGAGAATGAAGGGAGGGAGGGAGGGCTAATGTGGTGGGACGCAGCAGAGAGGCTGTGAGGATGATGTGATCGTGTCTCAGAAGCAGCTGGGGGAAGAAGGAGCTGAGGGAGCAGAGAGGAGAGAGGTAGGCCGAGTCTTCACCCACTTGTGTCATGAATAAATCACTGCTGAGATCTCCTTGCTGTCTCGCCCAGCGTGGACCAGTATGCTTTCATAGTTATAACTCATCCCAGATGGCCTAGTTTACCCACAGAGAACAAGCCAAGTTGTAATTTACCAGCTGGACACTCTTTGATTGCTTCATCCATCATCAATTACAAGTCAAACAATTCTTAAGTATGCAGGGGAAACCAATTTAACAATGTGGACATCCCCAGTATTGAATACTGCATGGCCAACAGGAAAACAATATAACAAGGAAGATAGATGAAACTGTCAGATACAAACAAATAACACTGAAATGGAGAGGGAGGCCAAGTAAAAACCAGTGTATGTATGCAGAGCTTTTGGTGACTATATTACAGAGCATGTACCTGAACATTAAACATAAAATGCCTGTCTAAAAATCACTGCCCTCTTTAATACAGTCACTGAGGAGGGTGTTATATAAAAGCGAGTGGGAAGACAAGATCAGTGCCAAAAAAAAAAAAAAAAAATTTGAGTCAAAATTACTAAATGATGTAGTCTTGTCAGCTTAGTACAGTACTGCACACGCATACAGAAAATAATGGAGTTGTAAGAGAACAAAGAGAAACCATTTCCTCCCTCAGTGTCATTAAACAATGGAGACATCCTCCTCGCTGACCAAGACAGAGAGGGATTGAGTGGTTCTGGAAAGACCTATGTTTCACTGTGGCTGTGATTGATAATGTTATTCATCAGGGCTTGTGTGTCCCTATGTTTCTTTATAACAGAGGCATGTAAAAGGCATAGAGACAAAGAAGGAGACACAAAATAGTACAAGGTGGAATTGTACTATTATGTACTATTACAATGCAAAACTGTCACTAAAGCTTTTCTCAAGAATTTTTATACGTATCATATGTTTTTTTTATTCCTCTTATAACATTGATCTTGATATTAGTAAACCACAAAAATAGAAATAAAAAAGAAAGACCTTACTGGGTTGGAGAAAGAAGCAGATGATATGGTCTGAGGTTGCATGCTGTTTTGTGTTTTTGTTTGTAACTGAACATTTTTGTTTGCAGACAATGTTGAGTGGTCATCTGTATAGAAGACCAAAAAAAAAGAAGATCACCATTGATAGTCACTCTGAAGAAACAGAATTTAAAATCACATCATCAATCATCTGTACTCAGTCTCGACTCAGAGCCTTTTAAACTGTGTGATTTTGGGCTGACCCAGGCCAAAGCTGAGACTTGTAGAGAAACACGAAATCTTTGGTTGTTAGTCAGAAATGGTGGTGTTAGATTGTACTGTACAGTATCTGAGACGAGTCCACCAACGGCCGATTTGATTTTCTGATTAGCATCATTGTAATGACGGCTCAGCACAAGGCCTTCTGTGTGTGCTAAATCTTTTAATACATTTCAGAGAAAATATTATTTCCTAACTGAAACTGGCAGCTAATTGTCTGCTTTACCAGCGGCGCCACAGTTTGAGTTGGATGGAGACAGCATTAGTATTGACCCTACATGGGGCCTGTGACTGCGTAATGCGCTGAGATCTGAAGAGATGTGTCTGACAGGGGCAAATGAAGTTAACGTGACTTCTGCACCACTTTTGAAATCAGCTAACTGGGGTTATGCTTGAGAGCAGTTTAACCGTTTTGGTGTCAAAAAAAAAAAAACACTGCAAACAAGAGAAAAAAAAATCCAGAGACATTTAAGGCCAAGGCAGAAAGTTGCCCTTTTGGTGGCTCTCTTGGATGGAATACAACTTTGTAGTCAGATTAACTAAGAGTGTTTCATGTGAAATTCTGAAGGGATTTTCTCCAGTGTCACTGGGGATGAGATTGGAGAGGAGGAATGATCTACGTTCTACATTGGGGTTTTACCTTATTATTCCATCTATAATACCAGCTAATTGGAGCTGTCAAGCTGCTGATAATCTGTGTTGCAGTGTGCCATTCAAAAAGGCACTGCACAACCTCAACATTTCTAAGGGAGATGATTAGAGAGTGAATGTGTGTGAGTACGGGAGGCAGAAAGAATAAAGGAAAATCATGCAGCTAGTGAGTGAAAAGGCCAAACCCAGCAGCGGTTTGTCTGACAGAGAATGTAATGAAATTGATTGGTAATTCAAGAATTCTCCTCTGCTTTTTCTTCTTGTGTTTGAACACTTTTGAAGGCTTCAGTTTTTCTGTGCAAGAAAAAGCCAAGAGACAGCCTGTGGCTCTAAGGCCCAAACAATAGATCACTCTTGTGATTTTGTTGATGTATTTAAGTAGAAGTATTTTCATTCAGTCATTTTAGAGCCACAAGTGATAAGTTAATTTGTGATACTGTATTAACTTCCTTCAGTGTATCTGTCCATCCATCCATCTGTCCATCCATGTCCATCTGCCTCTCAAACCAAAGGAGAACCTTGCAGCTTCAGGCATTCACACTCTCTAGCTTATTGCAATAAAACATTATCCACTGTCTGACCTCCTTTTCTCCTCACAGTCACTTCCTCCTGCTTCATCACTCTCTCTCTTTTTCTCTCACTGTCGTCTTTCGTTTTTCTTCTCTTAAGTTTCCTCCCTCACTGTCAGCCTGCTCGTTTTCTCACAGCTGCCTCAGAGTAATGGGAAGGAACTGTGAAAACCTGAAGGAGGGTAGAATTTTTGACTAAGAAGCCTAGTAACACACACAAACACATACACAGATACACACACACACACATACACACTGTCTGAAGATCAAAGCTCCCGTCATTCTCTGCCTGCCGACAAGCCAGATCACTGGGCAGCCAAGGATATAGAGAGAGAGGTAGAGGATGAGGTGAGAGACTGTGAGGTTGAAGACAGAATGTGAGACAGACAGATCACTGCTGAAATGGTCTTACCTTTGTGTGTATGGGCGTCACTACAGTCACTACATATGTGCTTGACAAATCTGTAGTGGAAATGTATGTTTTATGCCAAATCCTATGTCTGGTTTCTCTTTTGGCACAGCCAGCAGCCACTCAGCTCGGCGTGTGGCATCTGGAACCTGCCTGCAAACACACTCTAGCAAGGCCCCCAGAGTGTGTGTATGTGTGTGTGTGGTGTGTTTGATACTGTACGTCTATAATGTAGAAAATGTCCATCCATCTGGGTTGCTAATGTGCCCTTCTACAGTTTCTGCTGTTGCATTGCCGTATGTTGGATCTGAAGCACAGCATTAGCGTCAGCATTAGCACTGAGGCGGTTCAGACGAAGAGGATGGTGTCTCTTGCTGCTGACGAGGAAAGACCTCACTCTCTGTCTGCGCCCCCGTCTCATTCGCTCACCTCCTCTGTCTGGGTCAGCCCCTGGTACGTTATCATCTGCTCCCTTCCAAAAAATTCATCAGCATATCTCTCTGCAACAGCAACACCATATGGCTGCATGAAACAAAGCCTAAAACTGAATATATTAGCAAAGATGTTTGTACTAACAATGGTGTGGTATAAAAATCAGAATGACCAACTGTTTGTTTCATTTCTTGTTAAAAAATTGCACAGTTTAATGTAATGTATTTAAGGCAGGGACGGGTGCTCGCCCCTTGGTTGTTGCAGAGCAGCCACTGTTTGCATGTGCTTGACAGCAAAAGGCATTTCCCTCTTTTGTGACTGCAAAGTTTAACAAACACTGTCTTAGTGTGTTTATAACAGTTTACATATGCTCTTCGTGGAAGCATAACAGTTTCTTTATGGGAACTATAACAGTTATAAGCACAGAGTCGCCAGACTATGACCATATCCTGGTTTAGAACTGAAGAGAAATAAAAAAAATTAATTTCATCTTCCCATCTGAAGCCAAAATGTGCTTAAACAGGCAATAATATGAACCTTTTAAGATGAATCTGTGTTGGCTTAGATATACAGGCAGCACATCCCTAGTAGTTAAATATGCCAAACGCTTTTGTGTCTGACATATTTTGTTTTTAAAGCACGAGTATAACAGACAGTGAAAGGCAGGCGGCATCAGGTGTGCAGTGCGATGGCCGTACTCTGAATTTGTAGCATATAAACAACACTTTGATTCCAGGGGGTGTGAAAACGTCTGGACCGGAGTCTGTGAAATGCCAGTAGCAGGACGCATGTTTTTCTCCTCCCTTGCGATGGTCTATTCGCAGCTCCTGTGTGCCTGAACATTCCTGTCCTTGTTTCCATGGAGACCAAAAGAGGTGTGGAGATCCAGAAGCCCTTCTGTGGTCACTGGCTTTGTCATATGTGCTGCCAGCCGCCACCACTTACCTTTAATAGCCCTTCACAGCCGGACACTTTGCAAAGGCACAATTTCTTGACATTGCTAATTAGAAAGAACAGGTGGTTTCACTAGTTATAGACCCCATCCAGGGCTGTTACTCATATTTTTTTTAAGCATCTAAAATATCAGATGCTTTAACTCACATAAATGAACACACTCACAATGTGTCATTTTCAGACAACTTCAAATGTGTTGCTTTCAGACATGAAGTCACCTCGAAAAATAGTTCAATGCAAATGATTTCATTAAAAATTCCCACTAGCTGGCACTCATGCTCTACACTCGACCCTCATTTTGATGTGAATTATGACAGTAATACTCCCTTTCTGTCCTTCCTGTTGTTCTCTTACACAATGGCATTGACCCACTCTATTGTCTGTTGGGTTGTGTCCTCCTTTTCAGCACTGAGAGGCTCATTTGTTGATCTCCTAACTAGATTAGCACTTGTCTGATTAACTGCCTGTAACCCCTGCTGCTACTTGTATCTGAAGTGGGTTGGGCAGGGCTTTGTGCACACTCTCACTGTCCTGTATTTAGTCGGTTCATGGCCTTCGATACACTTTCCCTCTTTGCACCCGGTGCACTTGCGGACAATGCCAGATACAGTCAGGATTAACTGAAGATGCAAAGAGCTGAAAGGGTGAGTTTAAAAGCACAGTCACATGGACTTGTATGTGTTTTTTACACGATCTTCTGAATGAGCTTTCCCAGAGAGTGGCTAACGGGCTGTGGTTTCGCTAATTAAAATACACTGATAACCTATTTATCTGTTAGTTGGATAAGTCAGTGTGAATCTAGGTAAAGGTGAGGTCAAGTTAGGCAGGATACATGCGGCTTTCCTTTGCCACTAATTTGATACCAATGAGGGAAATTACTATTGCAATAACTGATCTAGTTTGCCAACATTTTTGTAAGATAGTTATCAGCCTCATAAAAAGTGTATTGTCACAGTCATTCTCTTTCTGTTTCACTTTCATTTTTATCCTTCTTAGTGGCATGGCTCTATGGATGCAGATGTGGTTTGTCCACCACTTTGGTCCAAATATTGGTCCAAATATCTCAACTGCTATTGGATGGATTGCTGTAAAGTTTTGGCAGATATTCATGTTCCCCAGAGGATGAATCCTACTGACTTTGGCTCTTGCACCACCACAGAATTCACATTTGTGGTTGTGGTGAAATATCTCATCAACAATTGAATGGACTACCATCAAATTTGGTAGACACGTTCATGTCCTCCTCAGGATGAATTGCAGTCACCTTGTAGATTATTTGACTTTTCATCTTGTGCCATCATCGGTCAATCATCATCATCAATTGCCCAATACTTTAGTTTACAGCTGAAGCACACAGCTGCTAGCGTAGCTGTAAACAGTTTCTTTTTTTTTTAAGCAACATACAGTCAGTGTCGATTGATTAGTCTCCAAAGATATACTTCACCATCCTTCTTGATGAGCATTTTTAAGTGTAATCTGATTGGATTCCAATTTTTAGTTTCATAGATTCTGACCCAAGGGACTTCCTTTTTCCCATCTGACCCACCACCTTTTCATCCTGGCCCTTGGCTGAGTTATCATGACAGGTTGAACTCTAAGGACACGAAGGTGAGGACACGATATGAAGGGGCTGAGGGAGGCGAGTCACAGTGGGGTCAGAGACAGAAATATACACGCATGGCCGAATAGATTTTGCCTCAAAGCGTTGAAGTTGGGGTGACAGCCATCGTGTGGGGACTGAGGACAATGGTCTGAGGGAGAATTGTGTGTATGTCTGTGCATGGCCTTTGCTGCAATACTCCCCACGCTATCAAATCACTCAGGCCGTCTACTGGAGTGACATTTCAGGAAATTTCCACTGATGTGGGACTGGGGCCCCAGCTGTCGAGATGGAGTAGCAGGGAGGGGTTGGGTGGGGTGAAATGAGTAGGAGAGAGAGCACAAGAGAGGAGCGTTGGATGTTGCTTATCAGACTTGGCAAGATCTCACTGCTCTATGGCTTATGGGGGAGAACATTGATAAGTTCTCTCTCTTCCTTTCTTTCCCTGTCTCCGTGCATTATTGCTTTCAGTGATAGAGCCAATGATAGCCTCTGTGTGATGTTGGCAGCATAATTGCATGACATTGGTTTTGTTTTCTGAGCTACCTAAGATGAGATAAATGATGCTTTCAGGCCTATTTATGAAACTGCATCAGTGCATTGAATATAGATGGGTTTCTGGTCAGGGGAGAGTGTTTGATTTGGAGTACTCTAAGTGGTTGTGCTAGGATTTCATTAAATATTATTGTCTTACACTTCCTGAAGAGTTTCACTGATGTGTTTAGGTTAGTTGATATATTGATTATAAAATGTGATATGTGATATATTGATTATATTGATATATTGATTATAAAATGTGAGGTAACAGTTTTCAACTTTGTAATATGTGTGAGTTACTGAGAGGACTTGACATTTACACCACCTCTATCTTGCCCTACCCTGTGCTCAGGATCCAAACGATCCAGTGAGCGTGTTTGTGCATGGTGATCATTGCTAAGGTGTGAGAAAGATGAGGTGATTGGATGCGTGTGTCCCAGACTTTGTTTGTATGTACAGTATGTAGGCTTGCACGTGTAGTTCACTGAGTTTGCTGCTCTGCTCTCACTGCGCAAACACAATTAGCTGATTTGCGTCCAATTAAAACTTCAGTAACCTTTCCATGCTCTCTCATTTCCAGATACCATATCAGACGGCATTTCGACCTTTTGGCAACGCTAATACGAGAACTGGAATGAGCTAAGCGTAGTAGTGCTACATATCCATAATAAAGAGTCAGTTGCACACAGCAACTGTCTGGATAGCTAAAACCTCTGGCCTCTTCTTTCCAGCCAGCATGTGATCAGACGTCCAAGCTGTTACTATTACTAGGCCAGAGGATACAACTGGAAAGTTCAGGTTTTATTCTAGTTGGTTTTATTCCTTTCTGCACCCTACACATGTATATTTTGATAGGAAACACGGCCGGGAACTTTCTCTGGTCACAGAGATGCGGTGGAAATGGAAATGTGTTGGAAAACACAGTTTAGGTTGAGCTGAAATCGTCTTCATTGAACTTGGAGAAAGGCTTATTGAAAACCTTTTCACAGAAGATTCTGTCTGCTGCACTGTTTACAAGTATATATTGCGCCTGTCTGACATGATTGACAGAGCAACCGAACTGATGGCACTGAGAAACTGATAGTAGTGTGTATTTATATATCACCTTGCTTTGAGGATACTGCTCAAAATAGACATTGGTGGATTGATCTTACAGTTGGTTATTTGGTTTTATTTTGTTGGGTAGTGCTCTCACATGTGTATGTCTTCCTGTAAAACCTGATATTCATTGGAACTTAATCGCTGTCTTTACACGTTCACTTACCAGTATCTTGTTAAAAATCACTTGTACTGTACATCGGCCAATAAGCCTTGGGTGTATTGGCACGTTTGGGGGCATAGACAGAGTTGTAACTATTACAAATTACATTTGTGTGGTAATTGTATAAATGACTTTTATGAGTATGGTAAATATCTCCAGGCTCAAAAAATTACAGACTGCAAATGCTCAGGTGGCAGTTGACCTTTCTTCGGTGAAGAAAAATATGAGCGTGTAAAAGTGTGTAAATGTATGTGCTTATGTTTGGATGTGTACGTACGCACACAGTAATACAGGACTTGGGTATTCCTGAGTCTGCCAGCACTTTCCAGGTGGTTGCTTTGTGTGTGTGTGTGTGTGACAGATACCTTTATATGGGGCCGGCATACTGTGTGAGAGTGAGCAAGGCTCCCCAGACACAGTGCTTCTTGGCACATCTCTATGATCCCATCATGACGGGGAAACTCGACACTGGGGAGGATATTCCACTGCCCGGCAGCTCAGGGAGAGTAACAAGGCTGCACAAACACACAGCTCCTGCAATTCCAGTAACAGGGTCTGGTGAGGTTATGTCTGAACAAACACTCTCCTGCACTTTGTCAGCTCAACACAGAAACTTATGCAGTAGCAGAGGTGTGTGTGTGTGTATGTGTGTGTATATATATTTATATGTATATATGTAACACACACACACACACACACACACACACACACACACACACACACACACACACACACACACACACACACACACACACACATATACATACATGTACCCATGCACACAACCCCACCCCAGGACTGCACTAATGAACACCCCCATTGCTGAGCGGACAGTGAGATGATTGGCACAGAGAAAGCATTACACCAGCACATTCAGGCATATGGCATGTGGACCCACTGATGGGCACACACATATGGTGCTGGTGGCTTCTGCTGCTTCACATGGGAGGAAGGCACTGTGCTTGCCTTTGATCAGACTCCAAAACACAGAGCACAGCACATAAAGTACTGCCTAAAAATCCCTCACTGTTTGGGCAGCATAATTTTTCTCATTATTTAAAAAAAAAAAAAAAAAGAAAAAAAGAAATACAATGCCTCTTATAGGCCCCTTCAGTTTTTGTGATTTTGCAGTCACTGGATTTATAAGAATGAAAATTTGGATTTAAGTACTTCTTCCACCACTGAAACACAATAACTCAAAAAAATCTTGTACAATAGATAGCTCATCTAAAATGCTAAAACCACTGACACCTTTTATGAACTATATTTACATGCACTACAACATTAAGTGTTTATGTGTTACACTTATGGAGAAAACAGTTGCTGTTCTCTGTCTTATAACATCCTTCTAATTCTGACATCAGCAAAATCAACCTACAGTTACCATGGCAACTTTTATTTTCTTGATGTTCCCTGTGTGCGAAGTCCCTGGAATATCCCACCACCTCGCCCACCAGAGAGTAACTGTTCAGCGACTGCATTGTCATAGGTATTGCCATAATCACAAGCCTTATCCCAGAAGTTGATATGCTATGATATGGTATCTCTGATTGGCTGAAGTGACAGGGTCGTGACCTGCGAGGCCTGCAGCTCCAGCCATCAACAGGTTGTCTGTTCACCTGTCTCTCTTTCTCTTTATTGTTTCTCACCATCAGTTCAGATGAATCGCTCTTCCATTTTTCTTGTGTTGCTTTCTTTCCTTTAGCCATTGGCCTCCCACTGCATTCAGGACATTAAAGTGAAAGCACCACAGTTTTTTTTTTTTCCTTATGTTTTCAATTAAAAACCACTCAGGCTGCTTCATAATGGTTGCCATCAGGAAATGGTGGTTTATTAATGCTTAAATTGAACTTCCTCCTCAGCCACAAATATCATTATTCTGTCCACAACAGATCACATAACTGGACTTACTGTAAATCAGCAGTGAGGTATTAAGAATTGAGAGGCGCGTTTAATAGAGAAGTGCACGGGAGAACAATGAATCCCAATGCATCGCTTTTAAATAATTATCCTGCAGAGTTTAGACACCGTCAGCGCCAAGATGACCATTTCTGTTTCTCGCTCTTTTGTACTACATAATACCTACTTTTTAAAGCCTTGGTGAAATGACTTCTTGCAGTGCAGTATGCTGATATAAAACAGTCTGTGAACAGGAAGACACCGGGTGTGATTGTGCGAGGCCATGTATTACTGTTCCCAACAGACCGTGAAATTGTTTATTCTTCTGCTGCCATTTCTGTGTAAAGCAGAAAAGAGATCACTTTCCCTCACTGCACACTCGTCCCAGCCAGTCCACCACTGGTTTTAGCCAAGAAATTAACTCCCCATTGATTACTGGAAATTCTTAATCAACAAACAACTGTGTTTGTTCCTGTTATTATTTGGATATCCCACTGAAGTTGTTGCAGTAGCCTGGAGACATTTTCAAAAAAAAAAAAAAAACAACTTGAGCCTATTAAAATTATTGATTATATTTCTTCTTGTCCTCATATTGACTTAGGTGTGTTCCACAACACTAGCTTTATGGTGAAATGTCAGATGATGCAACATAGATGTGAGTAGTTGTTCTATTTTTTCAGCTCATAGGCTTTGAGCATGCACCACTTCCACTGGTGTTAGAGAAACATAAATCCAATCTCTTTTGTTTCAAATGTAAATCCCACTTCCCCCATTGGTTTATCCTGGGGTAACCTTGTGTTCCACATCAGCTTCTCTCTTTTTTTATCTCTTCTATCTTTTTTTTTGTGCTGGTAATGAAGAGGTGGTCGTGGTGAAACATGTATGCAACATACCACAGTGGACAGCAGGTGCACTGCGTGCTCCACTGGTAGCCCTGCATCAATCATATATATATATATTTTTAAAGCATGCTTTGATGTTGGAGTTGATAGAAATTCCACCTGCTAAAATCAAGGCTTATTTTTCTCCTTCTGCCTATAACTGCATATGAAAAAATACCCATTCAGTGCGAACCAATTCTGCTCATCAAATTGAAAAGCACATACTCCCCCCTACAGTCAGTCAGCCATTTAAGACCTCACCTCAGATCCTAAAGTGCACACTCTGTCTGCCTGTGTGTGTGGCTGTGTGTGTGTGTGTGTGTATATATATATATATATATATATATTATGTGTGTCAGTATGCTCTCTCCATGAGTGTCTGTCTGCCCCTCAGTGGGGAAACCATGGAAGGACATTTTGGTCTGGTTTGAAGGGGACTTCTTGGTCGTGACACACATTTAGGTAGGTTATTGGTAGCTAAGTGGGTTAAAGCGCATGTCTCAGGGTACATTTTGCTTACCCGGAGGGGAGACATTAAAATAATTTTGATGATGGAGTAGAGAAACAAGGTGGATATCTAGGGGGTTAAGTAAAATAGAGGTTTTGGGGGAGAAATGTGTGTGTGAGTGAGACCCACTTTGTGTTTGGTCGAGCCAGAGTGGACATGTAAATGATGAAGAGAGTATAAAAAACACTCTCCAAACAACAGCTGTTCAGTGCCTTCAGCTGTGGCCTTAATGTCCAGACTACAAACATCCTTGAACGCTTCACACTCTGTCTGATTCTACGTGGCTGGCAAAGCTACAGAGGAACTGGCTATGAATTGATACTTGATGATTAATTTGTGTTGATCTATAGTTTCTGAATGGATTTTTGACTGTACATCATTGGTGTGTTGTCTGCCCTGCACTGCTCTTGAATTTCACCTCTTCTCACTTGTAGGAAATTACTCCATCTAGATTTTGCTCTCACCTCCATTCTCAGATTTTTCTACTTGTACACTGAGGTTTTCTGATATATTTCAAACTCAGTTCCTTCAGTCAACCCCCACCTCATCTTTTCACCACATCCCCCCATATTGATGCGTTAGCCCTTGGGCCAAGTGTAGGTGGTGTAGGGGGGAGTTTCTGCGTGGGTGGATCTATTTCCTGTCAGTCTAACCGCTTGCCATTTGACCTTGCACCTTTCAGGCACCTCTTTCTTCTTCCTCAAGGCGTTTCCAGTCCAGGCAGAGCAGACAAAGATTTCTTCACACTTGGAGAGCAGCAGAGAAGGGAAAGGAGCTTTGTATCGTATAATGGCTACATCTCACAGACAGGTCTGCCCTGGTTTGGCAGAAATGTAGTTCTATACAGGCTTTATTTGAGATATTTAGAGATATCTCTTAAGTAATTCAATTCAATTCAATTCAATTTTATTTATATAGCGCCTTCCACAATCAAAATTGTCTCAAAGCGCTCTCTCAAAGTAGAGAGGCAAAATAGGAATGTTAAATCTATGAATGAAAAATGGTTGGAAAACAGGTGAAATTCATTCATATATTTCATATGCCAGACAAACACATTCACATTTTAAGTTATGTTGCCTGAATTCAAACCATGATTTGATGCTGTTTAATGGCAATTTGTTTTAAATTGACTTGTTGATGTTGCCTACTTTATGTTTGCTTTTACTTTATACAAGGCCAACTGTGCACCTCCAGAACATTGGCACTGTTGATTCTGTTGAGCACTAGAGGGCATCAGAGTACAATGAATGAGTGGCTGGATCACAGAGGAGACACTGCTTATCATTTTCCCTTTTTCAAAACCTCATAACAGATGTTATACATGAAAGCACATGCTCTGCAGTTTGTGACAATTCCTGCAGCACAATAACTGTGCTCGTGTGTGTAAATGAATAATGTAGATGAGGCTGTAAAATGACCACAGCAAGGTAATATCTAGTTGACAGGAGCTTGTGCATAGCACGGGCAGGGCAATAAACGGGCAGTTAAATTCAGACGAAAGCTTGTCACTCAGCTGTAATGATTATTCTGTAACCTCGCAGTGACCTGTCCAGCTCACACCCTCCAGATGCTGTCTTTGCTTTGCCTGTTTCTGCATGGGGACACACTATTGTGGCCGCAGAGGTCAAAAAGGCCAATGAGACTGATACTGTGATTGGTCATGTTGCACCCCTGGGAGTTGCAGCAGTGGGATACACAGGCTCAGGACAACACAACTCAACAGATAAGAGACTGACCCAAACAACATGGTCTCAGGGGCATCTGAAGACATATGAGGGTTTAGAAAGCTTGACTTCTGACCTTGTATTTTTCAGATTTATACAGTACTTAAACTGAAACATTTTGGAATTCATGATCATCTGTTTATTATTAAAGACTAAATAAGCCAACAAATATTAATTAATTTGTGAGACTAGGACTAGTACATTTTTACATTTTTTTCTTTAAAAATTACTTAACTAATTAATTGATTATCAAAATTGTTGGAAATTAATTTTCTGTTGATCAGCTACAGCAACTGATTTATCAACTGTTTCAGCGCTAATAGCGAATGTCACTGCTATTAAATACTAATAATGCACTCATTAACGTTAATATTTCTGTGACACACATGCAGCTATTTTAATATTTTAATATAACATATTCTTTTATTTTGTGTGTGATTTATCTTTCCAGTAGTGGTTGTTTTACTCTGGCTGTATCTGCATGGCATAGTGCCTGGAAAACGGTGGAAAACATCCAATAATCGTCCACTTCTAGAGTTCACCGGCCTGCAGCCAGCTCTGCTCTATTGTAGTAGCCGTGATTTTTCTTTGCCTGCAAAATGCTGGTGTTTGAAATATAGGACACCTTGGCAGTGGCTTTTACTATGGCTATGGGAGGTTGCAGTCTTCTTTTGGCTATCAGAGTGTGAATGGATTTTATCAATGAATGACTTGTTAAAAAGGCATTAGAGCTGACAGCCCCTAAATGCTCGTTTTTACACAATGTAGTAGGTTTTTGCTTCACAGCGTTTTTAGTCCAGTTCAGAAATTTTCTGTTCCTCGTCATTCGTCATGATTCCTCTTTGCATATCTGTCCTCGGACAAAGAATAGCAGTGTGTTTATCATGTGCACACATACCCTGTCTTCTCCATGCATCCACATGCACTCCTGCACATGGACCCGCCCCCTGCTCCCTCCCTTCCCAATCCCTGTTCTTACCTCTCCACGCTCCTTATCCATCCATCCTGTCCTCCCCGAAGCCACCCCATTGGCCCTCGCCTAGCAACCGCATGATAATTTGGCATAATGTGACACCCCCTGATGCATGATGGGGGCTGTAAGTCAGCTTCATCCCCCCTTATGCTGGTGGCTGGTGTTTGTGGTTGAAAAGAAAGAAAAATGAAGCAGAGAGGATGAATAAATTTGAGGAGAAGAAAAGGGAATTTCACGCTCATATCGTTACCTGACTGGTGTCCACCGGCTAAACCTGTCATCTGTCCCCAGAGGGTTGTATTCCTCTTTCTCTGGCAGCAGTGACCGATCATCTCCTTTCTCATTCTCAGCTTTTCTCCATGTGGTTCCCATTTGGTCCATATGTACAGTTAAAGGCGTGGCCGGATACAGTAGATTTTTGTCGAAAGCTGACAGGCATGTGATGAGGCAGCCTCTCAGTATCAACAGGACCCAGCCAGGCTCATAGGTGGCTCTGACACGCAGGCAGGCAGGGAAAGAAACACAAAGATGGCCGCTGCGTGCTCTGTCTGTCTCCCGCTGCCATGTCAGACGTGAGCACGCCTGATGTGAAGGACGTCCTAAATGCGACGTCTGATGGTTTTTTTTTTTTGTCTTCTTCCTTTGTATCTCTTTTTCTCACTTCTTCAGTTACACAGAATCAAACAGGATCTTTTGTTGTGTCCCCTTCTCTCACCTTCTGTGTAGATCTTCTTTCCCGTCTCTCCCTCCTCCTCATCCTCTTCCTCCTCCTGTGTCCCTCTGTTTTCAACAAAGACCCAAGTGATTTGGAGAAACAAAAGCTCCCCTGGTCCTGTTTGACCTCTCCATCATGATGTCAATGAACCCAGATGGTGGGTTGACCACACTGAGACTACAGAGGCACAGGACAGGGAACTGAGAAACCTATTACTTCTTTCTGAATTTATTTCTTAGGTTTGTTCTGTCATTTAATTAATTCATTCATTTACTAAATTGTTGTCTTGTTGGTTCATCCACTTGATAGGTTTTTGGTTGGTTTCAGCCATTGATTCACTCACTTTCCGCTATGAACATATAAATAAGGCAAGCACATTGTTGCAGTTGGAACAATCAAACTAGCAGTTCTGAGTATCATCGGTTATGGTTTTGTCTTCCTTGTGTGTTCATACGTGTGTGTTTGTGTGATCATCCTGTGTCTCCCCCCTCCCCTTTTTGCCTTCACCCGTGTCCTTTACATGTTCCTCCCATCCCCATCCCTGGACTTGGCCACCTCCAGCTGGTAATGTGTGTCCGTGTGTGTATGTGCGTGTGATAGTAGATAGGTGGGGGGTATACAAACATACACACACATGCACGCACTCACCCATTCTGCTGTTGCTCCCTGCCACCATTTCCTTTCCTTTCCTTACCCGGTGCCTTGGCTTCATTCATGCACTGACACGCAGTTTATCTCTTTCTCTCACACTGTATCTCACACACGCACACACACACACAAGTAAACACATGCAAACGCAAGCAAACACAGACACAAACACATCTGCATGGTGGAGCACCAGGTGAGGTATAGCAGCACAGACCAGAGCAAAGAGAAAGAGAGAGAGAAACATTTAAGAGGACAGACCGAAACAGAGCGTGGTTGCCGTAGTAACCATTCCCCTCGCACCCTTCCTCCCTCCACCTCCATTCTCTCTCTCTCTCTCTCTCTCTCTCTCTCTCTCTCTCTCTCTCTCTCTCTCTCTCTCTCTCTCTCTCTTTCTCTCTCCTCCCTCCCTCCACCTCTGTGCTGGTGATGCTCGTGTCTCTTTTCTCTCCATCCGGTTTGTCCTCACCTCTCCTGGACGCGCTCCTCTCACACTGCCAGCGGATGACACACGAGGAGGAGGAGGAGGAAGAGGAGACAAGGAGAAGCTGCTCTCTCTTCTCTCCCATCTTTCCATCACTTTAAAAGAAAAAAAAAAGAGAAAGACCAGACCAGAGCAACAACCAAAAGAAAGGACACACAGGATATACATACATACATAAAAGAAACCCTACTCTTCTCCATTCTCCTTTTCAAGGAGGGCATTTTTCTTCCCTTTCCCCCCCTTTCCTTTTCTACCCCGATTTTTTCCTCTGAGATCCCGGTTTTGTCAATTACAGCCCCTGAACTTCTCTGGGATTTCAGGTGAGGCACGCGTGTGTAGTGTGTGGTGCTTCTTCATTTTTTTATTACCTATCATGGCTCACGCGGCCTCCCAATTGAAGAAGAATCGGGGGGAAGTGGATGTGAATGCAATAGAGGACGAGAAGGAGAAGCGGAGGAAGAGCAGGAGAGCAACGTCCCGGGAACAAAAGAGAAAGGTAACAGACGAGGGCTGGCTCAGCTTGGCTGGTGGCTTCATCTGCTCCGCTCCGCTAGCATCACTGGAGCGTGACTATATGTGTGTGTCCATCTCTACATATCAGCTTGACTACCTAGATCAACCAGGCTTGGAGGTTGCCTTGTCTCATATCTGCGCAGAAATCAAGACCCATGTGGCTCTAGACATGATGTCCATTTTAAACAGCATCTCTAACCTTGTATACTGAATGTGTGTGTGTGTGTGTCTGTGTGTGAGTGATGATGATGTCTCTGTTTCTTTATGTAGAAATAGGTGTGTTTATTGTTGGTGTGCAGGTGAAGTGTTTGTATCTTTATAGACAATATAGCTGAAAGTCAAACATAATTTCACCTGTTTGTGCGTGATGATCATCTTTCACAGACTATGATTTGTTGTGAGCTTTGAGGAATGCAAATGCAAAAAGGCAAATGACAGATGTTAACAAATGGGACAAACATAGGACACGATGCCAAAAAAGAAAACCTCCTCTCACACTCTTTTCACTTGATCTTGGTTTTGGAAATGTGTGTGAGTGCTTTAGTGGGTTTTTGTGGGTTCTGGCTTGTGTATGTGTGTGTGTGTGCTTGGATGCACAGACAGCCATGTATAATGCATACATGACTGATTTATTGATGACAAAGCTTTTCATATGATGGAGGAGGAACTGAAATGCACGTGGGTCTCCCTCCTCTTCTTCTTCTCTTACTTGTCAGCTCTTTACTTTGGACAGACCTGTGGGAGAAACTCATGCAAAATAAGAAGATACATCACTAAGAGGAGTAAGCGAATTATAAAACTACTTCTGCTGGAAGTCGAAATAAAAACAAAGGCTTACTTGTTGTCTATCCACAGTTGTGTGTTAAAATAAATTCTTCACTGTCTGAAGAGAGAGCATTAATTGCCGCCTGTGTATTGAACGTGGAGGGATTTGACCGTGAGAGATCTGTTCAATAACAGTGACATTTACTGTACTTTGCGCCCATGGGTGCCTGGTTTTGAATTATGCTGCTGGCAATGTTATTTGACCTTAGCATAAACAAGAATCAAGCCATCATGGCAAGAAAAACAAAAAGATTCATAGGCGAATTTAAAGATCTACTTCTCTATAAAGTCCGATATGTTTTACACGCCTATAAGTACACATTACTTTATCCTTTCCTCTGTGCTCGTGTGTATGTGTGTGTGAAATTTATATGCGTCTGAGATGTTGATCTGTATAGGAGGTTTTATAGTCCTAATGAAGGGTCATGTTTCATAGAAGAGAACAGGAGATGAGGAGAGGAGAGCGTTGTATTGACTGGATTGTGCACACTGCCATCCATGAGGATAATAAGTTTTCTCTTCCCACCTTGGCCTGCCCTACGTCCTTCCCTCTGTCCTCTCACCACTCTACTCTTCTCTCCCTTCTCTGTCTTTCTGACTTTTTTTTTTTTTTTTTTGTCCCTTTCTGTTTCTGGGTCTTTGTCTCCTCACTTTTGGCTCAGTGTCTCAGTCACCATCTCTCCACCCTTTCACGTATCTCTCCCTTTTTTATTATTAGTGCTGTTGTTTGGCTCATGCACCTACCTTTTAATACACTCTCACAAAACAAAGTCAAACACCAAAGTTAATTTGTTTGTCAGAAGTTGTTTGCTTGAGGGATGTGAACTTAAGGCCATCGCTGTTGGTCACTCTCCCTCCCACACACATAGACATATACAGCAGTTTCAGCATACACCAAGTGCATTCTTGTCTTCATTCCTGTTGTTTTATTCCTTGGCTGCCCTTGGTCATGCGCTGTTTACCCTTTTTGGTGGCCTTCCAACTTTCACTGTATCCCACAATACGAGTCATGCACATGCACGACAACAAAAAACGTGAATGATTGTGTTAACTTGCATGTTCAGTGTTGACCTTATTCTTAGACCATTTTGTCCTTGGGTTTGAACTTTTTAAAAAATGCTGTGGAGCACAGGCCAAATAATGACTGAAAAATCTCACATCCTGTTAAAGTCACACTGTCAGTTGGCCTCCTTTATTCAACCTCCAACCCTTTATTTATTGTCTTGTTGCTGCTGTTGTAAACTGATATGGTTGTCTTGGTGCAAATTGTGCAACAAACTGCTTTGACTCACTCCTTTCAGAGCACTACATATGCTATATTTAGATGGTAAAGCAGGAACAAAACTGTTTGTAGAGAACACTTGAAAAAGAGTGGTGTCTTCCCATCGGTACATTTTTTTGCATTAGAGTATAACGCAGAGTATATGTCAAATGCTGCAATCATAGGTGCGTTCACTGATATAGTTGAGGTGTTTCATAGATGAAAAACACATTTTGTGCAGTTCTTAACTGATTAAAACTGAAATACAGTCCTGCTTTCCTACTACTTGCAAACATTATTTCATCAGACAACATTAATTAAGTCTCTGGTGTTAAGTCTTTGGATGTCGTTTAGTGGTACTTAATTTATTGAAAGATCTGCCAGCCAGTTTGGGAGTGATGACACCCTCCAGTCCTGTGCTCTGAGCATTATTGGAGTGAAGACTGCACTTTTTTGGTCAATCTAGAAATCGGATGGTCAGGGAAAATGCTGGAGGGTAGATATAGTGAACTGTATAGTAAGTAGGTAGTGATTCTGGACACAGCCTGAGTAACTGACTATCAAAAGGCAGCAAGACATCAACAAAGTCCATGTGAGGCAGCTGAGAAATAGTTTGACATGAGGCTTGCTGCTTTTATCAGATGCCATTCTGTTCAGTGTTGGCCTAATGGAGTCCAGGGCGTCTGGGGAGGGATCCCTGCTACAGATGCCAAACAACTTGATGTAGTGGGTGTGTGTGTTTGTATCTTCAGAAAACCAGCACAGAGGGAGATAAAGTTCCTACCTTACGCACCCTGGGAATCGCAGGATGTTAACCCGAGAGACTGAGAACAAGGAACAGGAAAGAGAGCACATCTTTTTGTATCTGTGTTTTTGTATGAACGTTTTTTTTGCATGGATTAATGTTCCTGATCTGTTTGAGAGGCTGCGAGAAAAAGTCTGTGAAAAGTGGAAACTCGGTAGCCGCAGTGGTGATCTGAATGGGAAACCCCTGTTACACTGTTACATAAATTCTCCAAGCTGCTTTACATCTAATGACATTATCTAGAGCCAGGAGCCCCCAATGGATTCCCTGAGAGAGAGAGAAAGAGAGAGGGAGAGAGAGGGAGAGAGAGGGAGAGAGGGAGAGAGGGAGAGAGGGAGAGAGAGAGAGAGAGAGAGAGAGAGAGAGAGAGAGAGAGAGAGAGAGAGAGAGAGAGAGCTAAGCAAAGCATAGGTTTCCTACTGCCGTGTCCCAATTTTACACATCGTTCCGGTACACAGAATGTGCGTGGGTACATTACCTATTGTTTCTCTCAGAGGGCTTATATGGGCCATATGCTGTCTTTTCTACAGTCTAATCTGATAGTGTTTTGTCTTCCGAGAAAATTTTGTGCCTGTTTGTCAGCCTGTGACTTAACTGTGTGTTGCTGAAGTCTCATATTGTGCCATTTTCAAAACTGGAAGCTCGATTTAAAAAAAAAAAAAAAAACCTTACATTGGGAAATTCAGTCCACTTCATTGAATATTCCAAAGACCACTGGCACGTCCTGCTCATCAGAGGTGAATGTCATCATCATTAATCATCATCCTCACTGTTCATTAGAAGGCCTGAACTGGGATCACAGTGGTGAATCTAAAGCAAGCCTTTGCAATGACTGCTGGAAGGCGAATGGCTGTGTTGAAATTGGATTTCAGCCCCGTGCTGCCTTCAGAGCAAGCCCATGGCAACAGTGGCAAGGCAAGAGTCTGCCTGGCCTAAGAGGAAAAATAAACCATGGGGAAAAGAGTCATCAGGCTTCAGGCGGGCATGGAGGAAAGATGTATAATATCATAGCATATTTTAATAGATTTCTCTCCTATTTTTCTTCATTTCTTTCTGTCTCATTTCATTCTCTCATTTCTCTCCACTCACTTTTGGGTCTGGCTGAAACAAAGCCGGCACGCGTGTTGCTTTCCTCCTCCTTCCCCTCCACCTACTCCTTCACCTCCTCCCCTCCCCAACAGCCCATAAAAGATGGAGGTTAATGAATTCAGCACTCATGCATGCCTCAGCTAATTGCATTGGCATTGGGAACTCCTCCCAGTATTACAGAATGTTTTTAACATCAAGATGGCCACCGACTGGACGGCTGGCAAGCGTGACTTTGAGGAGGCTGCCAAGCTTCTGTTCGTGGAAATAATGACCATTGATGTAGCATATATTGTATTTTTATTAACTCTGTGTGTATATGATATATACAGTTTTGTTATATCAGGTTTATGAACTAAGAAGCTGTAAAACTTTGCATGTGTGTGTTAATCTCAGAGGGGCATTGGTGATTCTCATCAGTCAGTGTCCGCTCATAAAAGTGAACTGAACATCAAACTGTAAACGCCATCCAGACTCGACACACACTGCATACAGCAACTCATACACACTCATACACTGAGAGGGACAGAGAGTTAAACACATAAATCCTTTCTACATCCTTTTTTGAAATCTGGTACTTTTATTGAAGACTTTGTTAGTCTCAAAGAGGTGTGTTTTCTTTGGTTCCTGCTCAGTAGAGAATGATGGTGCTCTGCTGTCTTTACTGGCTCAAATATAAGACGACCTGGAAAAGACTGGAAAAGACACACTAAGACTTAGAGAAATGTGCAAGCTCACAGCATTAAAGGACAGGTTTGCAATTTCACAAGTTTGACTGAAGACAAGAATCAGATGCCCATATGAACGCTGAAACAGGTTTTGCTTGCTGTAATCATTTCCTGTTCAACCTGGCCAGTTTGAACAGGAAGTATGATTGCAGATCAAATCAGATGTCTTTCAGATCAAAGAAATAACACTTGGCGATGCATGGTATATAACTGTATCATTTTATCCACTCACACACACTATAAGTTAATCTGTCCATTTTTAATCCCCACTCTTGTATTTCACATGGCCAGAAACGTGCAGGATCCTCCAATGGGCGACACACTCAACTGTATGCTGCTATTGTTCTAGATTAGCTTCAGTCTCTAAGGGGAAATGAGAGCATGTAATAAGGATTGTTCTAATTATTGATCCACCACTTCGAGGGTCCTCACTGAGAGTACTGCTGGTGCTGGGGGATGGTGTGTGGTGTATGTGTGTGTGTTTGTGGTGATGGGATTTCTTAGGGAGCCTTCGTAACTGGAAACCATTGCATGTGGGGATTTGTTTGTCCTACCACTTGGAAAAAAAAATCCATGTTGTCTAGTTGTGGTTCCCAGTCTGACAGTTGTTTTCCTTTTTTTTTGCGCATCAGGTGATTTAAATTGTGTTCAGCACAAAATTTTAATGTTCTCTTTCCAGTCACATGGGTGCTGGATAGAGTGTGTGTGTGTGCATTGAAGAGTCAGAGAGAGAAAAGCGAGAAGTCAGAAGGAGGAACAGAGGTAGAAAGAGACAGAAGATAAGGACTAATAGATCGAGAGAGCATGTGTGTGCAAGACAGAAAAGAGTGAGAGATAAAGAGAAATGGAGAGAATTAGGAAAGCAGGGAGAGAGAGAGAGGAGAGAGCATGATCGTAAGCCTAAAGGTCATTTGAAGGTGAGTGGCGTCTTTCTTGCCGCTCTTCCAATCCACACGTACCCTCCTTCCTATTCCTCCCTCTTGCGTTCTGATGTGTCCTACTGCATGTGGGACTGATATGATTTCATGTTTCACATGTAAATCCACAATTCACATATAAAAATTCACATTTCATATATGTTTGGTGGTTGTTGCTGAAATAACTGGTTACTGGTGTATGCTGCCTTAGTCGACCAGCAGAAACATTATAAGCAACTAGTACCAGTATCACAATAGTGAGCATTTTCTGCTTTTCTTTATTTTACATGACAGCAGCCTGAATATTTTTAACTGTTGACAAAACAAACAATATGATGATATCGCTTCAGGATTAAGAAATTCTAAAGGGCTAATGGACCAAGTGATTAATTGAGGAAATGATCAGCAAATTAATCAGTAACAAAAATAATTATTAGTTGAAGCCCTAATGCAAGTGCAGAAACAATATACTGTAGCTTGCTGCTATGCGTCTAATATGCATGTAAATACAAAAACCAGTGCTTTTGGTGTACTGCAAATACAAATGAACTGTTAATGCAACACAGTTCATGCGTTTTATTCATTTTCTTGGAATCAGATGAACGATTCTCCAATCCTGCTTAGTAACAGAGGGTTAAACATCCTCTCAGCAGGATGTCATTGTATTTTGCAGTTTGCCTTGCTGGGACCATCAGATGTCCAATAAGGATGCAGCATTATAGTTCAGGATTGATGCCAACACATGAAGCAGCCACATGAGCAGATAGTAAGATTCACTGGAGCAAATTTTGGAAAGAAGCATCATGGTGATACAACACCAAGTTATATTAAGCTGCAGGAGCATCCTCTCTGAACAGATCTACCATCGTCTTACCTCTCCATCATTGATCTCATTTAAATTGGACCAGCTCCCGTCTGAAGCTCAAAGGGTGAGACAGAAAAGGAGTTTAAAGCAGTAAGTGCAGTTCACCGTGAGATTATTCACACATAGTTACAGATACAGTAATGCTGCTTAATGATGTGATTACAGGGCTGAATGATATGTAAGGAGGGGGAGGGGAGACCAAAGACAGAAGAGTAGGAAAGGGGAGCAGATAAGGGAGCAGAGACTTGATGAGGCAAGGACAGTAGAGGGAGAGAAAGAAAGGCAGGGGGGCACAGGTGTGGAGTAGATGCAGAGAGAAGAGAGGGGAAACGATGGCACTATGAAAACAGGGAATAAGAGAAAACAGAGTCAAGAATAGAAAACTGGACAACAGGCGATGCTACAGTTGTTGCTTGAAAGGCAGCAGAGGGGAAGATGATGTCCACTATGCACTCAAACATGTACATACAGAATCTGACAGTGAATGATTAGCTCTCCCTCCCCTTCACCTACAGCTGCTATAATGCCTCATTGTGTTTTAAAAGCATAATTCTACCTATTGCTTCTTTTGTTTTTTTGTCCTTTTCATGTGATGTATAGGTCTGTTTTTAGATCACTCACAACACACTGAAGCAGCAATGTACATGCGAATATGTGTGTGTTCGTGAGACCACGCTCCCACTCCTACAACATCACACTTATTAATCTCCCACTGTGCATCAATGCCAGACCTCTTCCATCAGGCTCTTAAATGCGCCAAATGGTGTGTCACAGGCATGTGTGCATGTGTGTGTACATTTATGCATATATGGCAGGTGCTCCTCATACACTCACAGATAAAGCTTATCCTATTGAAATGGTGCTGTCTTGCTCTCTCTCTCTCTCTCTCTCTCTCTCTCTCTCTCTCTCTCTTTCTCTCTCTCTCTCTCTCTCTCTCTCTCTCTCTCTATCTCACACACACACACACACACACACACACACACACACATTCTGTTGACCCTTGGGACTCACGCCTGTACGGCTTGATAATTACTTTCTTTTGCTCGCCTCCACCTCCACCACCACGCCGTCTCCCTGTTCTCCACTTAACCACCTGCCACGCCACCATCAAGTGCAGCGATAACTAGAATCATGTGGTCATCAATTTTGCAGTCTGGCTCGATTTAGTGGCATCAAGGTCCTGAAAGCAAAAGAGCCAACAATGAAAACACCCAAAATTTTGTTTAACAGTCTAAATTTGTCATCAATATTTGTTTAACATCATGTCTCAGATAGTATATTCATGTTCTCTGTGAACAGCTGTGGGTTCATCACCCAGTGTTCTCACATTTTCTCCCCCAGAAAAAGCCCTCTGTCTCCGGGCAAGGGCAGGATCGTGTGGTCCTGGCCTTGTGGCAGCCCCGCCAGGCAGGCTGGAGCTCAGTGGCTCTGGAGCTGAGGAAATGGGCTGTGTTAGGACAGATCGATGGTAATCACACCTCTTCACAGTTAGCTCTCTCGCCGCATGGGGGGAGGGAGAGGAAAGGACAGAGAGAGGGAGAGTGAAAGAGGGGGTGCACGAGGGGGAGCAGGAGGAGGAGGTGGCAGCAGGGGGGGTGTATTCAGGGCTCCCTTGGGAAAAGAAAAAAACCTAGATTCATGATTAGAGAAAAAATATTCACCCTACCCCCTCCTCTCTATCCCATTTACCCATCCCAGTTCCCGAACATGGATACATGGATGGATTATTCTGGGAAATTGTTTTAGCTTTTGCATGTCCAGACTTCCTCCGTCCCTCCAACCAAGCCTCTATCCTTTTGCTTATTTTTTACTGAAAAAGATTAAGGTGTTATTTTTCTCTGTCTTCTTGCTTGAAATGTGTATTCTTACCTTCTGAAGCACAATAAACCTTTTGCAATGTCCAGCTAACAGACGCAGCAAAAGCATTGGCTCTTAATACCACTTTGTCACAACATATAGAATGGATTTTTGCTTTTGGCCCTGAGGGAAAGGCTCCATTGCACCTTAAAGGAGGTAATTTAGTGTGAAAAGGTTGCTTTCTTTATTGCAGTGTAATCTTAGCATCTAAATTAAGTATTTTCACAGTGTGTGCGTGGCCTCGGGTGTATTGTGCAGTATAGTTGGGAGGTAAAACAAAAAGTAAAATGATACCTTTTGTCATCTGCTGGCTAGTAGTGTACAAGTTTGAATCAAGCCGGTGCAGAGCGCTGTAAATCAGTATAATGCCGGCTGATGGGGAAAGGTTGATTCTAGCTCCAAGGTGGGATTGGTATTCTTTTAGTCTGCTAGTTATGTGTCAGAGCGCTGGAAAAACAGACCTTTAGACAGTAGAGCACTACAAACGCAAACACACACACACACCAGTGAAATCTTTGGCTGCATTTCTTGTGTTTTTATTAACAGTTGTGTAGACAGCCAGGATAGTAGCGAAGCATTCTGTCTACTTAATGTTTGATACTGAATTATTCACAAGCAGCTTTGCCAAACATGTTTGCACTCTGTTATCAGTGAACATTCACAGCATATTGTGGGATTGAAGTATGGTTTATCATCCCCATGAAGACCCTCCTTACTGACTGGAGCAGCAGAAAATTGTAAGAAAGGTCAGAGAGGATCAAATTGTACTATGTCTGAAATTCAAAGATGAGGCAGAGAAGAAAGCAAAGTGGCGATTTATAATGTGCCTCTATTTGTGCCCCACCCCAAAATGTCCTCCACTCACAGTCTGCTGAGTTTTTTCCTCTGTCCTCCCTTCTTGCCCTTTTCCTGAATCTTCCTGAGAGTAATCAGAGAGGGAAAATCAATGCCTGGTTGGGAATGGTTAGAAAAGAAGTGTGGGCTCTGTTCTGCCCTCTGATCCAAAACATCATATTTTTCATTGCTGTGGTGCTACTCTTCAATGACCATCAGTGATTACATGTAAGTTTTCATTAAGCCGTTAATGCTCAGTTAACAGTGATTTAATTTTATCTTTTTTCTTTTCAAAAAATGTGAGATTTTAAGGACACAAATCAGTGTTAGTTTACAGCTAAGGTTGGTTTGAACGTAGCTACACTGCTGTAGGTGTCCAAGGCTTATTTTCATCTTTAGGTGAGTTGGGTGTAATTAAATCAGGCTCACAGATCCCTGTTTTTTAAAAGACTTTGAACCTTTTTTTTTTTTTTTTGCATGCCGGCCTGAATAACATTTTAATACCACTAAGGATTGGTGCTATGAGGGGAATTGTCTGTACATGTTGTGATACGAGTTTACCCCCAGGGCACACCAGGAATTCAGGATTGATGCTGTGCTGTGGTCTAGGTGCCCTCGGAGCCCACTGTTCCTGCCTGAAATCCATCACTAATACTGTACAGCAAGGGCAGAAGCACAGGAGGCGAGAAGAGAGGAGTAATGTGTAAAAAGAGAAAAGCAGGAATAAGAATGCTACATTATGAGAAGGGAGATGGTGCTGAAACTGTTTTTCAATTGATAAACTGATTGATTGCAATTTCATCTTTTCTGTTTTAAGGATTTTCTGCATTATATCATTATAAATTGAATATCTTTGGACTTTGGACAGTTGAATGGACCAAACAAGGCATTTAAAGATATCACACAGATATTTAAAGGGAGCTATTCAGTGGAACTGAAATTAATAGTCTATGATAGTAAACTGAATATATTTGTGACTATTGGTCTGACAAAACAAGCAATCTATATAATCATCTTGGGCTTTGCGAAACGGAGACATTTTTTTCTGACAATTTATAAACCAAATGATTGCTAAATTTTTTCCTGTGTTCTCCATTTAATCTTACTAAAATGAAGAAATGTCATCAGTTAAATGTGAAATGTTATTATACCGATGATGACGGGGAAACATAATCTTTGCTGTATCAACTTTCACCTCGTAGTCATTTCATTACCAGCACATGAGCCCGCTCTCCCAGACATAACTGAGTCATGGCAAGTTTCCTTGTTCCCCATGCGGTTATAATCTTTCTGCACCATCACTGAAGAGATAACTTTCACATTATCTTCAGTATCATCCCTTCTTCTTCCTCCTCTGGTGCGTATTTCCCCTCTGTTTGTTTACAGCCACTTTCACAAACACCTCCCATCAGGTTGAAAATAGAACAGCCCTACAGCAACTTCTAGCCAGCTCCCTTGATGATGTTGACAGTCTCACACTGGATATTTTTGGTTTTCTTTCTGGTGGTTGTTTTGAAAGCAGCTTGACTCGGAGATATCATCATAGAGATCATCGTATATCTACAGTTGTAGTATGATCCCACCCAGCCATTTCCTACCTGGAGGGAAGTGAGTAATAATACCAAGAGCTGCAACGTTATGCTGATAGTCTGTCTGCTGTCACGTTGTCTCTATTTTAGAACAAACATGGATTAGACTCCTGTAGTAGATCTAAAACCCTTTAATAGTGTATTTAAGTTTTGATGTTAGAACTATGTTGGCATTTTTATCATCATGTTGGTTACAGTTGTGCTGAAGCAATTAGTTGATTAATTGATTAAATTAAATCTAATTTAGACATATTATTTATTATGTTTTTATCTGAATTGGTTCTGTACAGTGAGGTAGCTGGTCTAAAGATTTAAAATTTTGGGAAAAGAGAGCTATTGATCGATTTGCCATTCACTACCTGTCGGTAGCCCGAGCATTGGAATATGTATTGGGAGAGAAAACGTCTGAGCAGTACATCATTAGGTGGATGGACAAAATAAGGAATCTGAAGACATTACCTTGACCTCCGGTGATCAACAAAGACATTTACTTTTTTAGTTCTGCGTCCTACAAAACTAAAACCATATCCTACAGTAAGAAATTATAAACTACAGTATCAAGAGGGAGACACTACATCGTCCTCTCTGTCTATATGAAGTTCTGTCTAATTGCACACTTTGCAATCTGTCAGCTTGAAGGCTTGATCTGATGCACCGAGACGCAGCAATATGAGTCAGATTGTTGCTAGTGTTGCTGCTGACTAGGTTGCTGTCACCGTGTGTGTGTGCGTGCTCGTATATGTGTGTGTGTTGCTGAATGGGATGCTGTGATGTCAGCTGTGTGTCAGCCATCTTGACACCCACAGTGCACTTTTAACTTTTCTGGGACCTTCACCCCCCTGACAGACAAATGGCCGCTCCAGCCAGTTAGGAAAAAAACATGGACACACATACGTACACACAAGTTGCTGAAGCGTCCAATTAGGACAAGTGTTTGAACTAAGCAGAAATGACACAGAGTAGACAGCAACAGAAAAAAGCTGTGCTTGTTCATCCTCTCACGGGGTCAGCATGACTTTTGTATCATTTAATTCTTAACCTTTGGAATTTGTTTATATCTATGATGGAATGTATTGGCTTAAAACTGATTTAGAGGTCTTTAAGGTCTTACTGATTAGTCTGTTTGGGGACAGTCAATGGAATAATATGTCTGCAAAGAGTCTCTCATATCACATTATGATGTGTGGGCAGAAATGAGATTCAACAGTTTAATTCAACGTCAACATGACGCCTGTATATTTATGAGTCAGACACAGGCCATTTTACAACTGGTGCAGTGAGGGGCTTTGGCGCTAATGGCTGTCCAAATGGTTGTGAAGTAGAGATGCGTGTGTTTGCTTGTAGAAATATGTGTGTATTTTGCCAGTGTGTATATATAGTAAGTGTATGTTTTCTGCATGCGTGTACCTGTGCTTGAATCTTTATAGCTTTACCATTCTGAATGTGTGTTTGTGTGAATGTAGATTACGTACATGTTAATGTTATATATAGGAGGCATTTCAAGGTGAGCTGAGTGTAGGGGTGGAGGCTATATGAACGTGACTTTATCATTTGTGTTGTTGCTGACACCATCATAGCCTCAAAGTGTCCTTATGGGAACATAGCACCCTTAATCTGGTGAAGATAACCTCATTTGTTCTGTCACTGCTATTAAAATGTATGTCTCTCCTTCCTGCAGCGAGGGGACATCCGTGCATGTCAATAGCAATTTTACCACAAGGTAACCAGCATGTCGCTCACTGACATCATTTCCATAACGTGAATGAAGAGAAAACCATCAAAAAATGTTCTCAGTTTTATTGAATATTTACATGTTGTTGATAACAGGTTTGTTGAGTGTGAAAGACAACAGAACAGAAACATTCAGTACAAAGAGAGAGATGAGACAAGAGTATGGCAGATCAGAATCCACCTCAGTGAAGAGAGCACAATGATGCTACGCAGCAAAGAACAGAGCACTTTGTGTGTGTGTCTGTTTCTGTGTGTGTGTGTGTGTGTGTGTGTGTGTTAGCCAAGCTAACTGACTGTACCCATCAGTCAAGGTTGTGTCTTATTATAGGTCATTAGTCTCTCTGCTCAGCTGCGACCTTGACGCTAGCTGCTAGAGCACGCATATGTACCATAGTAGGCAAAATGAGCGTGTGTGTGTGTGTGTGTGTGTGTGCGTGCGCACCTTGGCTGCTTTGTAGATCAAGTGTATTGCACTGCACAAAATGTGTTCAAGCCTGCTTACTGTATGTATACGTGTTGTTCTTTAAGTGTGTGTCAGAGCATACGTGGCTGCAGCCTTGATGAGTAGTCAGCTCTGGCTGTGTGTGATGGTTGGATGGATGGATGGGGGTCAGAGAGGGTCAGCCAGCACACCCTCGTACAGAGGGGGGGTGGGGATGCGGGGAAGGCTCACGGGATGTCAGTCACAGATTTTAGTGCTACAGGACTAACGTTGGTCTAAAGTAAAAGTGCTGCCGCCCACGATAAAAAACTGTCTGCCATGCAGGACAATAGGTCCAACTGCCAGCAGTCGTTTACTGGTTGTTGCCTTTTACCTACTGTGACAGTTACACTGTGATATGCAAACTTCTCACCCAGATATTGGACTTGTGATGCATTAAAGGAATGGTTGAACCCTGAGTCTCTGCTGGTTGCCAAGAAAAAGTCTGGCACATTACCCCCAGTTAAAACCACAACGTGTTGTTTTTGTGCTTCGGTTTTTGTACAGATTAAACAAACAAGATGTAATGTGTTAATTGCAAATGCGGTTAGGTGGATTTTCCTACCTTTGGACAGAGCCAGGCTAGCTGTTTCCCTCTGTTTCCAGTCTTTGTGCTTAGCTAACATCACCATCTGTTGGTAGCAGTAGTTTCAAAAGTATGTTCAAACATGTGAGTGAGAGACCAAGATTAGACAAGTGTAGTAATTTGTCATTATATTGGACCAAAACTGGTTTTTGATACATCTGATCTGACTGTGAACAGGTATGCATGCAGTGCATAGATGGGGATGCATGTAGCTTCAGTGGAGATTTTTTTCTTGGTCATCTATTGACTCTTTTTGATGTTTTCCCTGCCAGTTTCATTAAATTGTGCATCATTTTCTGAGGGAAATACTGCCCTAGTTGTGCACAGCATCAGACTGGGTTATAACTGATTTAAAAGACTGCATTTTGGAAGAGTCCTATCAATCATCAGCTGCACCTTTAGCCAGTTCTGTTGACAGCTTGCATCCACTAAATAAACTGCTGTTCTGTACACCTGTGAATCTGCAGTGTAAGGTCTAGAAAGCACCAAAATACCCATTCTTGTTTAATCTACATGAGCTGATGTGCATTCTGAGCGCAGCAGTGTAAAGTGAAGTCTAGGTTACTGTAATACTGTATACCAGTGGATCAGATTCATATTGCAGTGTCCTGCAGAAAGAAAATAGCCAACCAAAATCAACCCAGAGAGGAGAAGAAGGAGAGAGACATTCTGGATCATCCTGTACCCCTCCCTCTATTGATTTCCGTGTCCCGTGTCCTGTGCTAAACACAGCACAATTGATAGAGAGACACAGCTCATAAGCATAGCCTGTGTTACAAGGAGAGATAGCAACAGAGAAAGTTTTTTAATTGATCTTTTCCTCTTTTTTTTATTTTAGAATGTCATATGATGTGGCTTTCGGTGCCAAACCCACCTAAAGTGTAGCAACTAGGATTGTTGCACTGACATCTGCTGGTATTATTAATCTAAATGAGATGCTCTAAACCGACGGACTGAATGATCATTCCATTGCTCTGTCCCCTTAAATATATTGAAATCCTACTTCAGGCCATGCTTGACCCAGTTGGCCCCTTAAACTCCCCTGACCTCAGGGATTGATGTGGCATCATCATTGCTTAAAGGGACTGAGCTGGAATTTTTGCTGTCATCCGACCAGCTCCAATCCCAGCTAAATAATAACAAGAAAAAGAAAAGAAATTGTGAAATGGCAGACTATATATTTCAAATGACATTCTACTATTAAAGCAATCCTGCAGTTGTCGTGGTTTGTCTTTTGGGATATTGACCATTTCATAGCAACAAAACACAGGTGAATTTCTTCGCTCTCAACACTCCCACTGCCAGCCTTGTTGCCATGTTTGGGGAGTGCTGCTATTATGGATTTGGGCCTCCCCATTCAACAGCCTATTACTTTGTGTTGCCTGAGGGGCATCTGGCTGTTTCAGCATCTAATAGCCTTCTGTTTGCCAAGCAGAAATGCCAGGATTTGAAAGACCATTACTCCAGTGTAGCAGGCTGTAATGTGTAATAACCTTTGTATTTGAGGAGGAGAACACACAGATTTAAGAGGTATAAATGAAAGATCAGTAGTTTTATTGGTGAACATGTTGGACATTGGATTGGAAATCGAATGTAAATCCCCTTTTACTCTCATACTTCCTTATGATGCTTCACTTCTTCCTCCTCCTTCATCTTCACCTCTCCTCCTTTCTCAGGCATCCATGGAGCGTTTGGTCGGCTTGGCCTCATGTCAGAGGGTGATCATGGAGGATTAGAATATTGTCCCCTAATTTTAACATGTTTACTGAGCCATCCGTGTGTGAGTGTATGTTTAGTTTAGGTGCTTGTGTGCACGTTCGTGACTGTGTCTGCCTGCGTGCCTGCATGTGTGTGTGTGTGGATACTAGGGGGGGGGGGTTCATGGGGGGACAGATGGTTCGTGGTCTGCTGTCGTCTGGTGCTCTATGCCTGCCAAAGATCAGGCAAAAACAATTACAACACTGCACTTCATTCAGCCCTGCTCGACAGGCCAAAATAACAGCCGTCTTTCTGTTTTATAGATAGCTTTATGAGCTATCAATATGTTATAATAGAAGCTACAGAAATGACATTTATAGCAGATTTTGTTTTGTTTCACTGACAAACTATATTTTACAATGAATTTCTGGTTTTCTTCTCTGGCTCTCTGCTGTGGGAAATTGTTAGTGGTAAGATTACAGCATAGTATTTGGCTGGCAGAGAGGCATGTGTTTATATGCTGTCTTTCAAACTGCAAGACTTTACTGTCATAAAGTAAATATATTTAACTCTGTGTTTTAAAAATACTGATTTTGAATATTTTCTCCTGTTTGCATTTTAAGGTTTTTGAAAGTCAAATGCAAACAAGAGTTCCAAACTGTTTTTTTCCCCCATTGTCAATGGAGAAAAGTCTCTCTATACAGGTAATACATAGTTACACCCCAGATACAGTAGATGTTTTGCTGGATCCGGAGAGCACTGAGCTAAATGTATTTCTCTGCTGTGGTGGTTGTGTGAGAACTAATAATGTGGACAAGAAGCTTTTAGACACAGCCTTTTCCTCTCCATAAAGTCTGGAGAGGAGCCTCACTGTCTGCTGAAGGGGTCTCAGCAGAGAAATATTTCTCACCACACACACACAGAGTAGATAAAGTACTGTGTATCAGTGGTATATCCATATGCATGCACGCACAAAAATGTAATCTACTTATTTAATTTTACTGACTAAAATTATGTAGGTTTGTGAGTTAGCCAAGCTGATATTCCAAGATGTGCTGGATCTTCTGGTTCTTGAAGCAGCATGTTAAGCTAAAAAAAAAAAGTCTGAAGTTGCCAACAAACTGGGCACTTGAAAGAGAAATGGACAGACAGACACACAGACAGACAGGCTGGCTAAACATCAGGAGAGACATCTTCAAACTCGATTATATAACTCTGAAAGTCATCTTGTCTCAAATTTAACCATGCCCTGTTGAATTTAGGAGCCAGATGGACATGCTGTCTCTCACTCTGTCCAAAGTACTCTCACTTACTGTAGCCCAGCTGTGGTGCTAAGCCAGTGGAACAGATAGGACATGCTTAAAGCCAGATTACGCTAAAGTAACTTGTTTGTGTCTGTTTCTTACATGGATGTGAGGGCAGTTTAGAAATTTACGTTGTGTAGCACAGTTTTTACCTTCCTGTAACACACATGCGGACCCACACATGGGAAAGTCAAGTCTGCCATGTGGACATGAAAGAGGCCTCGATGAGGGAACACACGTGATTTAGAGATATTGAATGGTGATGGCTTGTGTCTGGGCAAGACAAAGGGAAGGACACAGGAGAAATGAGACAAACTGACCAAGAAGAAATGCATACAGTATAGATGGATAGTGGCAGTGGAAAGATGGACGAGATGGAGAAGAGGCAGGGAAATTGGTAGAGAATTGATGGTGAGAGAAGGAGGGGGATGGGAGGAAAATACCTATAGGACCTAAAAGACTGAGGATGGAAAGAAGTGGATTCTTTTAAAGCTTTTTCACATTTGTCCATCCATTGCCACCATTTCTTTTCCAACAGAACTTAATTTGAACAAGTTGAGGGAGGAATGGAGTGACGCTCATCAGTAATGGATGTCTGCAGTTGATGAAGTGGTTTAATCATGTATCTTTGGATACTGTTTTGAAAGAGACTTAGAGAGCAATTTCTCTTGTCTCCTACATTACAAGAACAGTACAAAGGAAAGGGAAGACAGTTTAAGAAAGGAAGCGTCGTCCTTGTCCTTTTCCTTCTCTGGATCAGTGACAGATCTAACATCCTGGTAATAGATATCCTATAGCTTAAACTGGCTCGGGCTCCTTACAAACTGACTCAGAGGAGAAAGTCAATGATGTGATTAGATTAATCATGTCATATCAGTTCAGGCAGCTCACGTTTATATGACACCATGAGAAACAGAAGAGAGAAAAAAAATGACAAGGAAGAATTGATCCATGTTCCTTTTCCGTGCCTGTGTATGTATCTCTGTGTGTGAGTGTGTGTGTGTATCTGCCATTTATGTTTACCATTGTATCTATATAACAAATTCAGTCCTACGTGTGATGTGTAGGCAAACGTGGCTTTAATGTTGAGTCAGCTTGACTCTCTCCAATGCTTTTCTTATTTTTGAGTATTTTGTATGGAATTTAGTAGGTGTGATTTTGTAATATATGCACAAACCGCCAACATATTTTCAATTTGGTGGACTACTTTGAGTCTTTTTTTTTTTAAATAGGAAGAGGGGGCAGTAGACACTAAGCTTTATGATAAGGAGGATTGGTTTTGTTTTATCAACTTGATAAGCTTTTGTCTTTTCAATGGAGTCACCTCTGCCTTTGTCACGTTTTACCCACACACTCGTTGAGATTCCCAAATTTATGTATCAAATTCACCTTTCTTTCTCTCTTCCATACAGCTACACACACACACTTACAGTACAACCCGTCTCAGTTTCAGCCCCCGTAGCTCGTATATGCTACCTGCTGTTCACACAAGATTGGGCCTTATTATTGGGAATAGTATTTCAGTCTGTCTACTGGTTAGTCATTTGCATTTTTATGTCCCTTTACTGTATCACAAAGAGTGGAAACTCACTCATAAGAAAATGTCTCTGTAGAGAACTGCCTTTTTGACACAGAAGGTGTTTTAAGATGGTTTATGGACTTCTCTCCAGTCATTACCTTGAGATGACTTCACTTCTCAGTAGAGTGAACTATGAATTGAATTTATACAAAGGCTGTAACCTGGAGGTTTGATTGGTAAAAGACACATTTAAACTGTGTTAATAATTCCTACATTGTGATTGGGAACCGACATGACATTTTTCTATATATCTGTGTCTGTGTCACTGATTAAACTTTGGCAACAATGCATAGAAATTCACAATTTCATTCATTAGTTTGTTATAGTAAAGCAGCTATAATCCTTTCTGCTGCTTATCGGATGGTGGATGGTCTCCCACAAGATCCCCCAACGGACACTGTTATAAGCCATCTCAAAGTCCACAAAATACATGTAGGCTGGAAGGACAAACTCCCATGACCCCTCTAGTGACCCTCCAGGGGTAAAGAGTTGGTTCACTGCTCCACGTCCAGATCAGAACCTGCATTGCTCCCCCCAGATCTGAGGTTCCTCAGAGCCTCCTTTCCAGAACCCTGGAATAAGATTTCCCGGGGAAGCTGAGCAATGTGACATCCTGATAACTGAAGCACACCCTCCAGTCCCCCATTTTCAAATATGGGAACCACCACCATAGTCTGCTGGTCCACAGGCACTGTCCCCAACCTCCATGCGACACTAAAGAACTAAAGAAGCGTATCAGCCAAGTCAGCCCAGCAGTAACAATTTGACTAACTCAGCATCCTCTCCCAGAGATATGAGTGAGGCTCCCCCCGAGTCTTCAAAATCTGCCTCCTCGTCAGAGGACATGTGTTTAATCTGTAATAAAAATCTTATCATTATAAGCTATAATCTGTATTTTTATACTAACAAGTGACTGTGGGTAATTTGAAAGGGGGCACTTGTAGTAACAAACCCACATTGAATTGTCACTGGACTCTATAGTTCTTTTCAGCTGTAGACACTCTCTTTTGTACACAGTGCAATAAAAGCAAAAGTAAAAACATATAGATAGTAAAATTTACAAAACTGCAAATAAAAGGTAGGGATAAAGGGAGAATGCAGAAAAGGGTATCAAGCCAGCATTAAATAAAATTTAAACTGAAATATGGGGTGAAGGACCCACAATTCACCACTGCATGTAGAGGTATAGCTAGCTGTGATTCATTTACTGCAAAATTTTAAGATCAACCATTTTGCAGTTTATTACATTTTAGTGGAACAAAACATTTAAAGGCCTTTGAGGAAGCACTTTTCCTTGTTTGCTTTCCTATAACTGCTTTATAAACATATATATATCCAAGTGCAGCCTACACTCCTCTATAGGACAAAGTCCTAAAGCTTTCGCCTGCTGTGAATCTCAGAGCTCTATGATACAAAACATCTACTATGGTAGAGCATGGATATAAAGAATTTCACCATATTTCAGTAGAGAGAAAATTGTCAGCTGAACTTACTTATGGGTCAGTAATAAATCATATTGTATGTTATAATTTGTCTTGACCCCTCCTACTTTAAAGAAATCTCCAGATGTGGACACAGCTAGGCCTACAATGTTGTACACGGTTGTCATGCAGGAGACCGTCCACCAGAGTCCAGTGTTTGACTGTTGAACAGAGTCTGCTGCAGGTCAAACTGAGGCTAGAGGCGGAAAAACAGGGAGGAGGAGGAGTCTCAGATGTCAGATGTCTCTGACTTCTGACTTTTTTGTTATTTAACTAAAGTTCAAAATGTTGTTTAGTTTTCTTTGGTCTCTTGTCACTGTTTGGCCAAGAGCCCTGTCCCTCTGTTTTCCCCCCTACATCTATGCCTCTGTTGCCATCTATGTGTCCTCCTCTCTTGTCCTGTTTCTTTCTCGCAATCTCTTATATCTCTCACTTTCATTAATCTATTGATCCTTTATTTTCTAAAACTGAAAAATATAAAGGCATAAAAATGAAACTAGAACTGAAAAATATTCATCTTTTTCTGTTGTTGAAAAATAACTGAAACAGTAAACCAAAACAGTCGACCTCTCCGCAATGTATTTCATTGTCTCACCTTTGCTCTTCTGGAGCCTGTTTTAGGGTGACTTTTTGGCGGGACAGCTATTGATCCAGCACGATGCACTAGTGTGTAGGTTTCACCTGTACAGCTGACGAATCAGTTGGATGAAATCCAATGCGATATTCAAGTTCTCCCCACATCAGGGTCAGCGTTATTGTCCCTGGTCCTAGACAGTAGGAGACTTAATCTTTATAGCAGTAGTAGAACTATGTATGGCAGTAAGACGGGATATAATACACTTTTTTTTTTGTTGTATGTTGCCTCAGTGTGCCTCCAACAGCCTCAAAACAAGCTCAAAAACAGGGTTGTAGAATTTAAAATGTATTTAATTGAGTTTCAGGTTCATTCCTCCCTCTCCTCCTCTTCCTCTGTTTTCTACCCTTCCTCCCTGCCTTCTTAGCTCCCTCCCTCACTTCCTCTCCTTCTCCCCTCCCTCCCCAGCGGTTTCATGTCCCGGGTGACAGAGAGGAGCTATGCCCTTGAGCGAGTTCCGTGCAGCAGGAGCAGTAAATATCTGTCTGCTGTGTGTGTGTGTATGTGTTGTGTGTTGTATCTTTTCTACAAATACCAAGAATACTCCCCAGAATGAGGATGGTGTGATATTTTACAGCTCCTCTGAGATGGCTGAGCTCGTCTATTATGTTTGTGAAAGTAGGGAAGGAAAGCCAGCCAAGAGACAATTGGATTTGCCTAGAGCCATTTCTGTTCTCCTTGAATATATAAGTATATCTGTTTTTATTAGGGTTAGATGTCACAGGCATAATACAGTCCTGGAGCAACTTCCAAGAAATAATAGTTCTTTTGATTGGTAATCTGTTCTATAATTGATTGATTGCTCATTGATAATATTTATGCAAGTTGATGGGAAAATTAAAAAAGTCTATATATATATATATATATATATATATATATACACACATTTAGACAAATATGTCTTAGAAGATTTTATCCATATCAGCCATCTCTGTGTCTAATAATGGATTTTCAATGCTCAAATACTGTTATTCAAATGAATAGATAAATCCACAAATACAGTGTAAAATGACACACAGATGCCACCACAAGAAAAATATCTATTCAGCATCTAATTGTAGTTATTTTCTCAGATAATGTATCCAGCCATTTTGTGTGTGTGATTGTTCACAGGCAGTGAGAGAAGAATAAGACAAACTGTGTCAAAAGACATAATTTTCCATAAGTAGGCTTGACTCCCTTCCTCTTCTGTTGTAACCTCCCCCGTATCCATGGTAACCCTGCCGTTTCCAAGCTGCTCACTGCAATGTTAGCGTGAAGGGGCCTGTGATCCACCAATCACATGTTCAACTCGCCTCTTTCGGTCCAGAGCATCTGTCACTCCCTCTGTCAGCTCTCACGTACACCACTCTCTGTGTCGTTCTCCTTTTGAATTTCTCTGACTCTCACTGACTGCCTCTAGCTCTCTTTGTCTCTCGTCCGAAAGTTGATAGCACTGGAAAATACCCATAATGCAAGTGGTGCCATTCCTCTGGAGACAGAATGTGAAAGCAGTGGCTGACGAATGGATGGGCTGCATGTGACTGCCTGTGTGAACGTGAACATTAGTGTGTGTGATATTGCAGGCAGTGCTGCCAGAACAGCATTATTCCCGCTATAAATAACATGCATGGGTGTGAAGCTGATGAACAGTGCTTATCATTTATCATCAAAATACTGTAGGCAGGCGGAAAGAGTGACCAGCGGCGTGTCCCAGGGATTTTCCATAAGCTAGAAGTTAACAATCACATCATTTGTTGACTCATCTGTTGAAAGCCGCTTTCCCACTAACAAAAATATGTATTTAGCCAAGTATCCCTGATGTTCTATTTTTCTTCCTGTCCACAAATCCCCACAAATGAAAAGACTAAAACTGACAATGTAGTCATCCTACTAACAAATATTTCCTGTCTACAGTAGTCAAAACCTGATCTTTATTATTGCTCTGTGACACTCTTGACCAGAAACTATAAAAAAGCACATCAGTGATCCCACTGTTACACTGTGTGACTGAGATTTTATTTTCAGTCAGTCCCACATACGCTGTCCTGCTACCGTAATTACAGTACATGTTATCATGTCAAATCCATAGCTAAAAAAAGTCCCAGCACATGCACTATTTACTCCCATTTGTGCCCAACTGTTTTAGGAAATTGCTGAGCTTTTCTTTTTTTTCTTTTTTTTTTAACGGGTGGATTTGGGGCAGAGTGCCACAGACAGGATAATCTGAGAAAGTATAGGAAGATCTGTTCTTTTCTTGGGATTTGTGGACAGAAAGAAAAATATAGAATAAAAAACGATTTATCCTTCAAGAAAATGTTGGTATTTAACATTAAAAAAAATTGTCCTTGAACATAATGCAGGATTTTTCAAAATTCCCCAATGTTAATATACTGTTTCTGGTTGATCTATTATATGTGTACTCAGAGCACCTGAGAAATCAATTGATGTCTTAAATATGAAAATAAACCTATAATATGGGGTAAACCTAAACTATGGGAGCGCTTTACAGTTGTGTGTGGTCCTCTAAGATAAGATAATCAGATCACATACCACCCACAGGTGTAATAACCCAAGATCAAACACTTAACATGGATACACTAGTTATACCGCATGCTATGCATAACCTGGACTGTCTTTTCCCTCCTGCTCACAGAGATACTGATCAGATCCAGGCGCTTTATGTACATTTTCCAGGGGAGCAGTGAATATACTTGGCCACTATCCTCCTGCGCTGAAGCTCAGCTATGAGCAGGATTTGTGGGGAGAAATCATGGGGGGTTGAGCGTCTCATCCCCAGTTCAGTTCCCACTCAGCTGACTGCAGTGGGGTGTGTCTGCTGAGGGGTGAGAGGTGGGAGGACAGAGGGTGTCCCTAATACCAAAGGAAAAGCCCCTAATCCTCTGTTGAAGTGTCCCCATTGATTGTTGCCGGGGGTGGGGGGCTGGTCCCAAAATAGCGTCTGATGTTATTGTTGTTGTTCTCTGTTGTTACTGGACTCATGAACTCTAGTAGACCTAGTAGACACACACACAATCAACACTGCTTGCCCCACATGCACTGGTTGATTCCAACCAGGTAGAGCAAGCCTGGCGTGGACATACACTCACAACACACACATGCAGGTCTTTGTTAGGCAGAAAAAAAGCTGATAAGCAGGATGACAATGAAGAGCCATGTCCTGGCAGAGACTGAGGGAGGCAGGGGGAGTGAACCAGAGAGAATGAGTGGGAGGGAAAGAGGGAGAGTGGGTGGGATAACGAGAGGGGGTGGGGGGTTGACATATCCCACTCGAGTCATTTTAGCTAAAGTATTTGTTTCAGCTGCTATTTTGAGTTCAACCCCTCTCCCTGCTTCCCTCCCCAACCTTGGATATCAAGATCAGACTGACACCCTCACCCCCCCATCCATCCCTCAGTGTAAATGAAGGTGAGGAAGAAAAGGAAGGAGGCAGAGAGGGAGGGAGAAGCTTCAGCTATTATGGTAAGTCCCCCTGCACCCTCCACGTTTGGAGGTGCTTTCTGGGGCAGCGGCCAGCTCCTGTGAGGCGGCAGGGATTTACCCTTGTTGACACACATAAAAAAAAAGAGATAGAGAGGGGACAGGGAGGGAGAGAGGCAGCAGAGGGGATTTGGCATGTGTCCTTTCTGCAGCGTGAAAGACTGCAAGACGCTCAGCGCTTTGTTTACTCACCACTGCAGAGTTAGATAGACCCCCTCACTTCTTTCCTCCCACCATCACTCTATCTGCAGGCCATCGACCAGACAGCGGAAGGAGCTGCTGTATCCTCAAGTGCTAGCATCTCTTGATGTGATTTTTTTTTTTTTTTTTTACTCTCTTACTTGAGCCAGTGGCACCCTGCTCTTTCCTCTGAGTGGGATGGATGCCCATGAGGTTAAGATAAGGACAGAGCTGACTGACTGACTGACTGAATAGATGACTGGATAAGTGTTTGGCTGCTTGGCTGGCTGGCTACTCTGAGCTCAGGTTTCACTCCTCTTCATACAGAGGAGAGAAAGAAAGAGGGAAAGAAGGTGAACATGGCTGTGGAAGACGGTGCTGTCTTCCTAACACAAGTGAGTAGTGCTAATATTTGGATTTATTCTTACATTGTTGTTTTTTTTTTAATTTTAGATTTGTGTTGTGATTTGATGATTCATGTAGTGAATTCAGCAGTTCACCAAACCACTAGACTGAAACTAGTCCTGTATCATGTATTATGACTGGACAAGTGTTTAGGTGTGTGTGAACTTGGAAAGTCAGCTTATCTGCTTCAGTCAGATGAACAGTGCTTGGTACTGTATGACAGTAATATACAAGATTTTTTTCACATTAGGGTATTTGATGTTTAGAGTAATTGTTGGCTTAGCACCTGGATATCCTAAATGTACATGAATATATGAATTCATGTTCTATATACATGTTTTTTTCCTTTGAGGGAACAGTTTCACATTTTGGGAAAAAAAACATTTATTTGCTTCCCCAGACACAAACAAAATATAACATGCGTGTTAGCCACTGAGGTTTAGAGGTGCTTGTAGGCTGATTTTTTTCTTTTCTATATGTGGTCAGAGCTGCTTTCAGTCTTTATGCTAAGCTAAACATCTACCAGCTCTAGCTTTGTATCAAGCATTCAGACACGTGAGTGTTAGATCTGACTCTCAGTAAGAAAGCAAATAAAGCAAGGCTTTTTTGCAGTTCTTTAATATCTCATGTCTCTAGTAACTTTCGTTTCTGTTAGAGAAAGTGAAAGTGAGAAATGCTGAACTGAATCACATTTGAATCCAGGCTTCTGTAGAATTTGATTTTATTGTTGAGTTTATTTCTCAGTAAAGCTTACTTTCAGAGAAACATTTATTTATTATTTTCTTTTTAGATGTGATACTCTTAATAGATCCAGAAAGTATTTACTCACTTTACTCACATTCATTTATTTACTTACTCACACTGTAATTCACAGTCATTCCTCCTTGTGGCCATTAGGAGGCAGGACACTGCACATGGTACATTAAACCATCCTGAAACATGGGGTGCTTTCCAATTGAGAGATGTTTTAGAGTGATGCTGACACTTAAGATCACAGCATATGATATTTACAGTCATGAGAGCTGTGAAGCAGATGTTGACGCACTGAACATAGGACATTTTGCACATTTGAAATCTGAGGAGCCTCTAAAATGTAAACACTCCTGGTATACATTACCATTCATGGTGTTGTCAATAACAATCTTTCCAACCATACCTCTTTGAGGCCTCATAATGATTTTCTGGCATGAGCATGTTGACAGTGAAATGGGGGCATTAATTCATCAATAGCTTTACTATATATAGCCTTGAGAGAAAGAGAGAAATCAGGATATTATGAGAGACTAAGCAGTGCAGGGGATTGGGCAAGGACAACAGTTTAAAGATGAGAGAAATGGATGTGGTGGTTGGTGGGGTGAGGTTCTTTGGCACTGGCGGGTGTTGTGGCCCGTCACTGGATGCCCCTGGCTTTGTACTGGTGGAGCTGTGGTGTGTTTTGTGCTGTCAGGAGAGCAGGGGATAAAGTGAAACAATACAGCCACCGCTGGTCTGGATCTCCTCTTCTAAGCTCGCTCAGTTCACCCAAAGCCTACAGCGATGACATCAACATGCCATGTTATGTGTGTACATTACTTTACCTGCATGTGAACAATGCACAAAAGTGTGTGCAGACATGTATGTATCTATGTACCCCTTCAGATATGTGGCTGGAGTACAGAATGAGTTTCTGTTGTGTTACATGCTCAGTTGCAGAGTGCCAGACTGATGTCATTGTAGTCTGGCGTCCAGGGGATATCAGTCTTTATACAACTAAATATCCTCTATCCATCTACACTATCGCTGTGTTGATGTCATGAGGAGAAGAAGAGCCAAGTACAGATTCAGCAGAATGAAAACAAACGCTGTACAGCTCCAACATGTCATGAATCTCCAAACCTAAAAAACCTGCCCAGGCTCTATTTGAAATCATGACAGATATTGTGTCCTAATTCCATACTACATACTACCTGTATATACTATGTAACATATTGTATTTTTACTTTGAAATGCTAATGGCAGTTACATTTCAAAAAGAGAGAACAAATGAATTTATTCTTATGTTTTCCAATAATCTGATCACACCTACATATTATGGCCCTTTAACTGGCAGCACTTAGGCTTCACTGTTGTGTCATATTTCAGTTTTTCCTTTTCCTTTTAAAGAGCATCTGAAGACTTGAGTCAGTTACCAGAGGGCATTTTTAATTTCATTTCTGAATTTGTAAGACTGTAATTGGGAGTGATGGTATAATTCACAGCTTTTCCAGTTATCACTTGTGTGTCAGATTTCTCTCTCGCTCTCATCCTCTCCTTTCTATCTAACATTAGATTAATGCTTTCCTTCTGGCTTAACCTAGTCTTTAATGGCCCCATTTTCTTTGAACCTCTGATCTGTGGAGGCTTAATGATATTTCTCTTACTAATCTCTTGCCCCGTCCTCCATAATGCTTCATTCACAAAGACTTCAGGATCCCTCATGTTGGACGTAGATGGGATGTGGATGGAGGGTTGGACATGTTGGTCACTGGTTTTCACTGCAGGCATTAAGGGATAAACTGACAAGAGCAATGAATGGTGACTTATGGATGAAGATTGCTTAATCTGTTGGCACTTAAGCTTGTGCAGATGCAGAAGGAGAAGCAAAGAGCACTGTGTGATATTTAAAAGATTATTTTGAAATGGAAAAAAAAAACATGCTAACTTTAAAACTTTAACTATGAAAATATTCTTAGACCTCTGTATTTTTAGAGATGCACTGTGTCTTTCTCTGAAGGGAAAGCATGTGTGTTTGTAGGGATTTCTATAAGTGTTAATATTTCCTTGTTGCATTATTTACTATTACATCTGCTAGTGCAAACTAAACCGGTTGTTCTGTATTGAATATCTGCATTGAATGATTGAAAAAAGAATACAAGAGTACAGCTACATCTCCCTCCGTACAGTATTGGATATCACGTTTGACTTACATAATCTTGAATGGTGGTGCCAGTCCACAGCAGTGTAACTCCTGTATTTTCATGTCAGAGGTTTTAGAGCGGTCAAGCATTTGGTGACACTCAACAAAGCCTGAGAGTCATGGGTCGCACAATCATGCTGTACGCAGCGTGGCACACTCTGAGGACACATGTCAGTTATGTAAGATACGGGGACAACTGTTGGGTTGTGTACCAGCACGGAGGCGTGCACAGACGCACACCTGCTGCACAGATATTATATTATGTGGATATAATTTAACTTGAATAATTGATGATGAAGCTGGGACTGATGGTGATATTCTGAGGGAAACTGGTCTTTCTCAGTTTAGATTCCTTTTTTGCTAGCATTTTTATTCCTGCAGGGCACCACTTGTCACTATGAATCATGCTGATACCATAAGACATGTGGACACAACATAGCAGACACAGGAAGTAGATACAGTGCCGGGAGGTTACCTCAGTGGCAGAGTTCAGGATGGACACAGTGCTGGCTGGCTGGGTATTTGACTGGATGGGAGCCAAAGTGTTTCTAACAAGTCATCATGAAGGACACTGACTCTTGGTGTCCATGTCTGTGACTAACAAGTAGAACACCTCTGTCTGGGAGTATGAAGGTCATGGTTAGTTCTGTATTGCTAATTTTGATATAGAATTAAATCATCTTTAGATGATGAATTATATCAGCTATTGTGACTTTACTGGTGTGTTTTTGAATTACTTTGTCCCTTCATCTGTCTAATTAGTCTGACATCCAGAATAACAGAAATAAGAAACAGGCTCATGCTCAGGCAAAGGAGTTCTGATGCAATGTCCATTTGCATATCCACAGTGTTTCTAAAACTTTTTGTAGTTAGGCAACAGGAAATTCAGGCCACCATAGTGGATGTTTATGAGTTTTCACAGTCAATGGCCTATTTCACTGCACAGTACAGCCCGAGATTCTTTTGCAGCTGCTGTTACAGACTCTCACTTGCAGCAGCCTCAGTCTTAAGAAATTATCTTTAGCTTTTTATGATGCCTCTTTAAACCTTTCACACTTGTATAATCTTAATTCCATGTGTATTAATGGTAGTGGTTTATCTTTTCTGTAATTGCTCTTGACCCATGGCTCATATTTGTTGCTCAGTGCTTGTTCAGTCTCCCTGACAGTCTGTTCTATCATGACTTTTCTCAAGGCCACAAGAACAGAAATGTCATTAGTGGTTCAGTGCTATCAAGCAGTCCTCTGGGAGTTGGGGGTATGGAAAAAGGAAGAAGACACTTCTAGATTTGGGCCGATTGGCTGCAGAGACATGAGCTTTAGCTTAATGGTTTCTTGTAATCAGGAAATGGTTAGTTTCCAGTTAACATCACTTCTGCCATTGTTTTGTTTCTTCACATGGATTCATGAGAACACAAAGACAAATAATGTATTTTTCTGTCACAGTTTTATACAGCCTATCAGTGGAACAATCTGATGCTGGATGTCTTGTTCACTCACATTTTGGCTTTGGGTCAGATCCTTCTATGTTCGTCAGAGTTATTTCTGGAAAAGCATGGCCAAGGGGGAGGTGGAGAGCTCAGTGTTGGATAACTGTTCATACCGTTTGGCCCCGCTGAGTTTATCCTAAGTGTCTCTGGACGCAAGGCTAAATTTAGCAGGTCTGGGATTTTGATAATTCAGGGGAATTTGGTATTTGAGCTTCTATTATGAAGCAGCATTTCACAGCTTCTCTCCCTCCTGCTCTCAGCAGCTCCAGTGCTGAGTTTTACAAAATGTTCTTTGCAAGGCTGCTGCGAAGAAAGGAAGACAAAATGTGCAGAGTTTGCTGTGTGTCATTTTATGTCAAACCAAGTGTCCTAGGAGCTAACATGAACACAGAAGAGAAACACAGCCTCTCCCTCTCTTCTTCTCCTTTCTTTTTAGCTTTCTCCATCTCTCTTTCTCATCCTTCTTTCGATCTCTCCCCCTCCCTTTCTCTTCCTCTCACACGCTCTCACGCATACACATGCACACCCCATTTGTTATAGGGGGCAAAATATGCTTGCCTCATCATTTTATTTTGGTTGGCAAAGCCCTATTTCTGTAGTGAAATAAAGGACAGCCAAGCAGAATAGAAGATGCTCTGCTTTTCGTAGCACAGCGACATAGACTCACAACTGCTTTACTGGTGGATTCAAAAGAGATTTCTATGGAAGAGAGGAGGTCTCTGTGGCAGCTGGAGGGACCACCCGGTCACTGAACTTCCTACCTTTGGGAATCAGAGACATTTGGATTTAACAAAGCTGAAATAACAGTCCGGCGGGATCCGATGGATGGCGGAGGATGACTTGAATTGTTGTGATTATATGCTGTGGCTCTGCTGGCTTTCTCATGGATTTACTTTTTGAGATGTTTGCGTTTCAGCAGACTTATAGATTGATTATAATGGGAAAATGGACCCGGTGTATGTGCGTATATTAGCTTCGTTTTTTTTCCCCTGCTATGATGTTTTTTTTGGTGTCTGAGAAATTATGACAGAGTTCTACCTGGTACAGTAAAAAAATTGTTCTTTTCTATGTTTCTATGTTTTGTTCTCCTCAGTGCACAGTGATAATTTGATACAGACAAGCATGGCCAGTGTCGGACTTGACATACTCACCTCCTCTCTCTTTCTCTCTCTCTCTCTCTCTCTCTCTCTCTCTCTCGCTTGTCTGCCTCTCTTTTGCTCTCTTTGTTTGCTCCTCTCCAGTCTGACAGTAATGCCAGTTACCTGCGAGCTGCCCGGGCAGGGAACCTTGAAAAGGTCCTCGACTACCTCAAATCTGGGGTTGAAATTAACATTTGCAATCAGGTAAGTTTTGTTATTAATAAACTAAAATGTTCATGTGAATGTGAAGTTATTCTTTCCTACACACATAAACATACATATACCATACTGCTGCATCAGCTAAATTTCAAATTAAGGGCTTAAGGGCTGATGTCTGACTGAACAAGCGGGAGTTGAATATTTTTAAATATTTAATGAGTTTAACCCATCTAAACTCAATTAAACCATAATGTCATAGTATATTTTAGTGCATGAGCTACACTGATTCCGCTAAACGTGTTTTCCTTCTCAGAATGGTCTGAACGCTCTTCACCTAGCCTCCAAGGAGGGGCACGTAGAGGTTGTTGCTGAGCTGCTGAAGCTCGGAGCCACTGTGGATGCAGCCACAAAGGTAAAACCCACCCCGTCACCTATTACAGCTCAGCTGATGTTATGGAGAGCTATATTTGGATCCAGCACAAAACATGGCTGCAGTGACGGATTAAACAGTATGCAGTTACAGTACAACTACTGCAAGTGTGCAGCCATTCGTTAGGGTTTAAGATTGAATCAATATTTAATGATCCCTCTGGGGATCCCTGCCGGAAATGGTGAGAGAATAAAGGAAGAAAAACACTTTACTCTGATGCTAAAAGGAGCTGAGAGGGAGAGACATTGAAAACATTATCCACATTTGTGCCCAGAAGGCTTTCACTCCCATTTAGTCGTCTCGTTCAGCTTCTATGCCACAGGCCATATGCCTAGTGCTGACATAAACACAGGACACAATAAAATATTCAAGATCAAGGGGAAAATCTCCCCAATTAAAGTCTCGCTCTGCTGTGACCCCGAGGATGCTGAGGGATTAGTTTAAGATCTTGGGAATCCACTGCCTGCACCTTAATGCCAATCAGTTTGTGTTTTGTGCAGTTAGGGAGGCAGTGCCATTGAGGGTACTGTACCTACATTTAGTAACACAGTGTGTTTGATTTAGGCTGTGTAGGTGTTTGATGCTTGAGTTAATTGTGTGTCCGCCCTTCTAGTGTCGTGCTGCTCTTGTTGTGGGAGAATTAAACAGGAGGCCTTGTCCTCGGTTCATTAGTCCCTTAGCAGCTCTGTTACAAATGCTGCCCTTGTGAAGCTTACAATCTTGAGACTGTCAGAGAGATGTTGATTTAACTCTTGTAATTTCTGGGGCTGTAGTTTGTGGTGTTTTAGTGAATTGCTTTAAATCTTTGAAGCTTTCGTTGTTCAGTTTGAAGCAGTCAGAGAGACATGGTTCAACCTAATTCTTTGGTTGTGTGATGGCAGCGTTGTCGTACTGGACTGCACTAACATGACAGCTGCTCATGTTGTAACCCTGTCTCCTAGAAATTACTTTTATATACTGATAATTTGTTTTACCTCACCTTGTTTTGCCTTTACCTGATGCTTGAGGAAAATGGGATTGGAAATGTTTTTCCATTGAAGGAGCTGCTACAGTTTTGTTCCACGTAGTCGCGAGGTTATTGGTGTGGGTGGTGGGTGTACTAAGCACAGATGGTGGTTTGGAATACATTTTCATTAACTATGTTGTGTCTTGTGCTTCAGATTGCCACAGAGTTGTTTTTGGGGTTTTTTTTCAGTATTTAACCTGGACCATGACCTTTCTCTAACTTTAACCGAGTGCTTTCAGTGCCTAAATATAACCATATAAAACTTTAATCACGCTTTAGTTGCTTTCAGCAGATATGGCTTTACAAGAGTGGATGTTGTTGGGAAAACAAATGAAATACGTTGTCATTGAGCACTTTTAAATTAACGTGAATTATTGTGGTGGGTGTCTGCTAGTTTAATGGTACAAAAGAATGCAGTCAGCGTCTCTGCAACACTAGACTTGCCAGTCTGTTCAAAAATCACAAAAGAGTTGCATCATCATTGGCCTTAACAAAAGCTGAAACTTGTAAGCTTCACAAAGGTAGTATACCGTGTAGTGCAGAGCTGTTGCACTACATGGTGCGGAAACAATCTGATAAATATTACCATTGCAAATATGTGTCTGCACAGTGTCATGTTATGATTCAGATTACAAACTAGTAGCACACTTGGTCTTACTGTTTTGTACTCCAGAAAACCCTTGAGGCTCAGTAAAGCACACAAGCTCAACTTCAGCTACATTATATACCAAACAGTCTTGTCCATCTCTGTATAAACCTCCTATGGCCTCAGCAGACATGGCTATCTATAGCATACAGTACATGTGATCAGTGTTGTGCAACAGAACTTGTTGCAAATAACAGTATCACACGCCCGGGAGACAAGCTGGTTGACTCTGTCTTCACTAGGGCCTGTACAGGTTCATTGCGAGCCTCTTGATGTCCTGTCTTTATTTATGGCGGAGGCTCAGTGGCAGCTTATTTACGTGTGGGACATGCAGCATCGGAAGTGACACATTGTTGGCAGTGCAGGCAGGGGGATGCCAGAGCTGGAACGCCAGCGGTACAAAAGTGTGGTTGGTGTGAGGGGATTCACTGGGGCACATGGATAGTGACATGGATATATATAAAGATGGTAGTGACAAACAGTCACACACACTCACATGCACACACAAAAGCGATACGGTGGGACAGGTGGGGCAGAGCTTAACACACATTCCTGTGGTTCTTCCATGTAATCCAGAAAGGAAACACTGCTCTGCACATAGCCTCGCTGGCTGGTCAAACGGAAGTCGTCAAAGAGCTGGTCACTAATGGAGCCAATGTCAACGCACAGTCTCAGGTGGGTTATTCTCAACATGCATTCTCACACATAAATGTGCAGAATGTTAAAATAACTGTAAGGTCCCAGTGGTCTACATTTACAAACTGAAACAAGTGTAGTTCAGTTTGCACTGCTGTGAGGCACACAATTGTTTGGATGATACTGTATCATAAAGTTGATGACATTGAGGGAATCACTCGGTGCAAAGAGCTTCACTGACAGAATCTGGCATCACGCCAACTAGGCCTCTGCCTCTCAGGGAAACTGCTGTCCTTGCATGATACATTTAACTCTATCAGATCAAGGTGAGAGGAAAGATTTCAAGCACCTTCTTTCAATCTGCTCTTATCAAACCCTGAAAACAACCAGTGGAGATGAAACAGCAACACAAATGTCCTTACTTTATCTGAACATTTTGTTTTGACAAAGATATTTTGTCTGAGTATCTATCATTCTCAAGATTCTCACTTACTACGATATTATTTGATAGTGTATAAGCATCATCGTTTAAACCATACTGAGACATTTTACATGCTTTATGATGTGGTTTATGTGCAAGATATAGAGAAAGCCTTCACCCTTCAGATAAAGAAAAACACATCCAAAATCAAATCTAAGAGAACTGACTACAAAGAAATATCTGTCCTTAAGTGCCAGTAAAGTTAACCTGTGTCTGTAATGTGCTATTGTCTATAAATGTGCATGTGTGTGCGTGTTCTGGTCCATGTTGTGTGCAGAATGGCTTCACTCCTCTGTACATGGCAGCCCAGGAGAATCACTTGGAGGTCGTACGGTTCCTTCTGGAGAACAGCGCCAGTCAGAGTATGGCCACTGAGGTACTGTGTGTGTGTGTGTGTGTGTGTGTGTGTGTGTGTGTGTGTGTGTGTGTTTGTTCTTTCTTTGAACGTGTGTGTGTGCTCATATGTGTATGCATGCCAGCCCTGTGTCCACCTCTCTATAGTCATACAGTTATGTGTCAGTGAAATTTCTCTGCCTCAGTCATGTGTGGTCTTTACATCTGTTGTACTAACCACCTTCATCTCCTCTCCTCCTCTGTTTCCTTCCCTTCCTCCTTTTGTCATCCCGACCCCGCTCATTCTGCACCTGCCTGTGTCTTCATCTTTCTGTCCTTTCTTCACTTCCCTGTCTCCGTCTTTTTCTCACCCTTTCTGTCTCACATTCTTGCTCTGTCTACCTCTACCTCTCTTTTCACCCTCCTCCTCTGCCTGCCCCTCCCCTCCTCCTCCCTCCCTCCCTCCCTCCCTCCCTATCTCTTTCATGAGGGACTAGGCAGAGCTTCATTGATTGGTAGTGTATGGTGGTGGTGGCAGAGTGACCTTGAGTGGGTCACACATGAGGTCCGCTCCGCTCGCTGCCTCTCCTCCACGGCTGCTGCTGCCGTTACTGATCTGATTTACGTTGCTCAGCCTGTGGAACCCATACACACACATAATTACCAGTCACCACACGTATACACACGGAAGCACGTGCACATGTGGCCATACGCCATTCTACAGTTCACTGGTTCACGTCTATGGGCTACATGGTAAAACAGGGGATGCCCTTCAGGACATGCATACACGTATACGCAGAATATGTTTCCACATATGCACGTGTGCACACACACACACAGATCTGCACATAGATCCAGTCTTCATGTGAGCATGGTATATGAATGCAAGCACATATGCATGTACACAATTCTTGTGCTCACACGCACTCAGATGTACAGTATATGGAAACGCACTGCTATAACAGGGAGCTTTCATCTGAATTATGCATCATAAGGGTAACGTGTGTGGGAGATAAACGGGAACCTTTTCCACCGCATCCTTTCATTATGTAACTTACATGAGTGTCTTATATGGAGATGAGGCTTGCAGATCTACATCTGTTTGATACATGGGGTTTGAAGTTATTATTTAATATCTTCAACACTACAAGCAGGTTAAACTCCTAATTTGCCTTAAGGTTGAACTGAAGTTTTGTATTTTGGTTTTCTATCTATCCAGATTATTCTTTTTCTGCAGAACTCCTTAACATAAAGTAATATTGCAGAAGAAGGTGTTTGCAGTTTGATTTGATGCAGAATTATGAAACATATTACTTGTGATTTCCACCAGTTTAGATTTTTACATGACATTTTCTCCAAAATCATGTTTTATCCTTTTCTCCTTCTGAAGTACTAGCTGTACACTATAAAAAGGATTTGGCCCTTAAATCACAAGGAAAATCTTGAAATCATTACATCATTAATTAACACCTGCATTGTGCTTTGCTTTTAAAATTCTATAGGATTCATATGTAATTGCATTGCATTCCTCCATACCTGTAGCAAAATAATAAATGCCAAATGTAGTGTCTTAGATAAGGGCACCATCTCTCCACAACCTGCCCTTAACCTGCTCATATCATCCATCCAGTCACACCATCTCATAACAGTTCCATTACCAGTGATGCACGACAGCACCTATCCAGCATCAGTGACTCCTCTCTCCCCTCATGTGCAGGATGGCTTCACCCCTCTGGCGGTGGCCCTCCAGCAGGGCCATGACCAGGTGGTCTCCCTGCTACTGGAGAACGATACAAAGGGCAAGGTACGCCTGCCTGCCCTGCACATCGCCGCCCGCAAGGATGACACCAAGGCCGCGGCCCTGCTCCTGCAGAACGACCACAACGCGGATGTTGAGTCTAAGGTGAGCTGCGTTCATGTCAGTCTCTGCTGGCAGATGTTCAGTTGGTTGAATTGTCTTTTATCTCTTTGATTGATTGTTTCTTTGATTATTAATGGATTTGGTTTTCTTTGTCAGTTTTTCTTTCTTGCTTCCTTTTTCTCTCCTTCTTTCTTGGTTGAATTTGTTTTTGATGCTCTTTTTGGCAGAAAGGGGAAAGGAGCAGAAGTACAAAATGTCAGTTTGTTTTGTGTAAATTTATATGTATTTAAACACATTACTAGACAGGAAAAATAATTACTGTATGCTTTTTAAGTTTTGTATGGAAGACAAGAATTTGCGATTGTGCTGTAACGATCATGCTGGGAGAGGATTTTAAGTTTGAGAATATCTTTCTCAAAGTTAAAATGTTATGTACTTAAATCTTAAAGAACAACAGTGACTGCATGACCACTACTTTTTGTACTGAGCTCCTTCTCCTCTATCTCTGCTCCTCCACTTCATGTCAGTGGAGGCCCTTCTCAGTTTTTTGCTCACTAACTGCCCATTCTCTCCTCTCTTGGCTGACTTTATAGATGATGGTGAATAGAACAACGGAGGTACACCTCTACTCTGTACATTATGTAGTCTCTCCATCGCAGCTCATAAAAACTCTGAAAAAAAAAACCACTTCAGTGCCCCTGACTTGATGCAGTAGTGTTTCTGCAGCCCTTTATCACTTCCCCTTTTCCATTTTAACTCAATCTTGTCTTCCTCCTCTTCATCGCTTCATTCATGTAGTTGATATCTCTAGTCACAGAAACAGTCAGAGTACCGCATGTTTCACTATTACTGATTTAGTGAATCCTGAGGCTGGAGGCTTGGGTATCAAGGTGTTCCTTGATTCTAATGGTTTCATGGTGTCCAAAGCTCAAGCTTCGGCTGTTATTTTTGGCAAACTCTTTGTGACTGTTGACAAAATGTTGTCCTGATGTGTCTTGACACAGTCTGTCCATGAAACTGATTAACATGATAACCAGTGTTAGCATGAAAAGTGGTTATCATCCATTGAAAAGCAGCGGTTTGTCCATAACTTGCATGGCAACCAAATCCCCATTAAGCTGCAAAGGAACCCAGCCTTCTAGCAACAGACAGTTAGTATAGTTAGTTTACTAGTCTACCCCTTATTGATTTATAGTACGTCTAACCCTCAACCCTTGCACCTAAAGCATTTTGCATGGGACCAAAGCAACAAGCTATCTTGAAACTGCTTCTGTGGTAACAAGGAGCCCTGCGTCACACCAAAGCCAGGTGGCCACCTTCTGGGTGTGCCTGTTTGGGCTGGCATTGTTTCTGGCTTTGGCAGGCTGGCCATTTATCTAATATGACTCACCCAAAAATGGATTTGTTGTTCTGAGGCCTGTGCATTGTGGTAAACTAATTTGCATAGTGCTGTGATGGAAGATGGACAAAGAGTTATTGCAGATTCTGTAAAGTTCACACAAGATTACCTATTGTATGCCCACAGATTGACTATAAAAGATAAGATAAGTCTTTATTGATCCCACAGTGAGTAAAATTTACCTGTTAGGCGGCTCACAAAGAACAGCATAAAGTGCAGTAGCAAGAAGTGTACATGCAATTAAAGTACAGTAAAAAAACAAATTAGATTATAAGTACCAAAAAATGTCCAAATTACATTATTAAAAGGCAGATTTTTGTGGTTAACTTAAATTTTTGTTTACCTTACGTTTCTAACATGGTTGTGAAGTGTAAAAATATGTTTTGAAGTTGTTTTGTAGTGTTCTTGGTTTGAGACACCACATATCAGCAGAAATGTGGAAACACAAGTCTGTGACAACTGCTTCCCACTCGATTATCGGTTATTTGAAATAGGGATCCCAGTGATTAGATAGCTTAGTGTGAGATTCCCTAGTGAGGATTCTTTCCAGTGTCCTTTTGTTGCTTTGACAGCTGTTGCTTACTAAGCCAAGGGGTTTTTCTGGGAAATGACTCTCATTGAAGATGTTAACAAATGGACATTAAGTTCATTTGCAGGACAGTTTTTACACACTCAAAGTATCAGGATGTTGTAAGAGAGATTCATTGTAATTGCCTCTAAATAACTTCTATCAAAATGGAGTTGCATATTACACTCAGGCCTACAAAATCTAAGTACTTTGCCCAGTGCATTAGTATAATGACGAGTTATATTTCAGTGTTATGAAAGCACATAGACACCCACAGGCTATCCTGAATTTAAAACCCCTCTAGCTGTCAGCATACAATTGGCCCCATGTTCGATGCTTCAATAAAAAGTCAGGTGTTAGTGTAACAGTGTATATTAGAATGTGTCCTTGTCTGATGGAGTGTGATTGTGCGTCCATAGGTCTTTGTAGACTGCTATGAATGTTCAAGGTCTCTACTGACTTGTACACGAGTGGTGTGTTTCATAGTGTGTAATGTAATGTGTGTGCTTGTGTGTTCGCATGTGCGTGTTGTACGGCTTTCTTCATTCCTCAGAGTGGTTTCACCCCCCTCCACATCGCGGCTCATTATGGCAACATCAACGTGGCCACACTCCTGCTGAACCGAGGGGCTGCTGTGGACTTCATGGCTCGGGTGAGTTTATTCTGCCCTCTGCTGTTTGGGAGGGGTATTACCAAGATTGATGGTAAATGAGTGATGTTACATATGCCGAGACAACGATCCTACACAGCTGTGGTGTGTGGCTTATTAGTGAGAGTCCCTCAGTTGCCAAAGATTTTTTAGGACATTTTGACTTGGCACAGCAGGAAAAGCAACAGCATTAACATTGTCTCAGTTTGGTTCAAGAGACTCAGTAAGTCATGACAATGTGACGGTGAGACAGCATGCGCAATACCAGGACCCTGAAACTGAAGCAGCTCAATGTAATTCAGCCATCATTCATTTTATTAATTACACCTACTGTGACATGTCTAAATGTCTTCTGTGAGAAAGGCCTATTGTGTTCATTGCACTCCGTCATTTTTGGCTCATTGTAAACAAAACCCATTTATGAATACTATCTCACTTTGCAGTTTGTATTTACTATGCACCCTCCGGGTTAAGAGCATCATCTGAAGACACAAATGTAAACTGTTAGATGTGTGCAGAGCTATCATTATTAATAGACTTGGCATTCAGAGGTGAAGGCACCTGCTTCTAAAACAAGAGTAACAGCAGGTGCCTTTTTTTTAGCATTTGAGAATTGAGAAAGCATCTCTGTTGAATACAGGGGGAGATTTAAAGATGTTGCTCTTTAAGATAGAAGTTTTCTGGATTTCTGAATTGCATAATTTAAGCCCCAGAGAGTTAAATGAGGACCTATAGAGTGTACTTGATTATATAAAAATAGCAAATTTTATTAGTATGGATGTGTTGATTCAACCACACACACACGAAATGTATTTAGGATAAATCACCAGACAGCACTAATGGGGACAAGATAATTAAAAATGTGTTTAGATGTGTTTTGAATTCAAAGTACTTACATTGAGGTTCACAGTGGTCCGCACCGCACTGCATGTATTCACTGTAAACAATGCCAGCTAACAAGGGGGATCATTATCATTTATTTTAAGAGGACATTGAGGGTTCCATTGCTCACTTAAACTAATAATAAATGATAACTCCCCTTCTGTCCATTAAACAAAACATATACAGCAGAATAATTGTTACATGAGCTGTATTATCAGCTGCTTGGTGTTCATAATACAGCAGGTGCATCTCTTTACCTGCAGTATTTTGTTTTAAGAAGTACTTTAATATAAGTAACACACAAGCGGAGTATGATTAATATTTCTTTACAGTGATATTTACATTGTGGTCTAGAACGGACACTTATTAAAATTAAAAATTACAATTAAAAATGTGTTTGTTGCCGTATTAGAAATTAATTAGTGTGTGAAGGAGTGTTGGTGTTTGTGCAGAAAGACAGGCTGGGATTAAACAATCAAGCTGTTTCACAACTGTTTGCTTTATAATAAAAGACTGTGTACCCTTAATGAGGAGAGTGTATTGTTTATGTTCTTCTTCTGTTTCTTCTTCTTTGTTCAGAATGACATAACACCACTTCATGTGGCAGCAAAAAGGGGCAACAGCAACATGGTCAAGCTGCTGCTGGACAGAGGGTCCAAAATTGATGCAAAGACCAAGGTGAGACCATGGACCCAAATTCTCTGCAAAAACTATAACATTCAGAAATGAAGCACATTTAGGCTGAATGATATGGTGTTTTTTTTTAGTTTATTAGACACACTTTTCTGTCTTGCACACATATGAAGTATGCTGAGGTGTCAGGATCAGTATGTTGTAAAATTTGTGGTGAGAAAAACTCATAAAAGTCCACTAATCAATGGCTTTTGTTGCTATTTCTTCGTGATTTTGACTCTTTTCACTCTTGAAATGTGAAGTTTATCAGGCAGTCTCTCGGTTTTCTAAGAGTTACATTTTTTCATTGGGTGACAGACTCTTTGCTTTCTATTTCAAGTATTGAGCAAGCATCAAATGAAAAGTTTTGCGAACCATGTCAGCTTTGTTCTGTTCATCTGCACCTTTGCTATCTATCTTCTTTTTCAGGACGGTCTGACTCCTCTTCATTGTGGGGCGAGGAGTGGACACGAGCAGGTGGTAGAAATCCTACTAGACCGAGGAGCACCTATCCTATCCAAGACCAAGGTAGCTACTGGGACAATCAATTCAGGAGACACTGCTTTATTCAGAATAGGAAAGGAAAGGTCACAAACACCCCACATGTTTTTTTTCCCACTGGCTGTTAAAATAGATAAAATAGAATAAATCACATTTCACTTCAAACAGGGTAAACTTTGTTAATAACACTGTAATACAGCAGTTTGTATAAAATACATTTCCTAACCACACAGAGCCATTTGAAATCTGTTATCCAATCCGATAGCAGGTCTGTTGTTGTTGCTGTAGTGTTGTCGCATTGTCTCTATAACATCTGTGCGACCTCTCCAGAACAGCCTGTCTCCGCTGCGTAGGCCTACAGTTTGACCGCGCAGGACGACCAGTGTAACAAAATAGACATTGTTGTAATGACCTCGTTATAACAATGCTTCTGTAACCTTCTCAACAACTTCCTTCACAGTCTTTCTGTGCAGCGCATGGCCACGCCCTGACTTACCGTGTCTGTCTGTCCATCTGTCTATGTGTCCGTCTGCGTGTGTTTGTCTCTCTCTCTCTTTGTCTCGCTCTCTGTCTGCCTCTCTCTCTCCCCCCTTCTCTCTCTCTCTCTTTCTTTCCCCTCTCTCCCCCCACTGTAGAACGGCCTGTCACCGCTCCACATGGCCACTCAGGGGGACCACCTGAACTGCGTCCAGCTACTGCTCCAGCATGATGTGCCTGTAGATGACGTTACCAACGACTACCTAACGGCGCTGCACGTAGCTGCCCACTGCGGTCACTACAAGGTGGCAAAGCTCATCGTGGACAAGAAGGCCAACCCAAATGCCAAGGCCCTGGTAGGGATAAAGGGGTGGACGGGGTGGGGGTGATACAGAGGCTGAAAGTCCCTTCATAACGAGCAATTAAATTAATAGAAGCAACATACAAAGAAAATATTATTAAATCACGGCACTGTGTAATGTTTTGGTTACGGAGGGACTTGTATCATATACAGTGTACAGAGTCTACTTTCCCATTCAAGTAAATGGGAAACCATCTGACATTTTCTGTACTTACCAATTTGCAGATCATTTGCTTCCCTTTATCAGCTTAATAAAAGCAGTCACACATTCACAGTGACTGTGAGACATTCATCCCTTATACTTCATGAACATACTATTATGGGCTTTACACTGAGGTTTTTTTTTTTTTCTTTTTGTCCGTGTGCAGAACGGTTTCACTCCACTTCACATTGCCTGCAAGAAGAACAGAGTCAAAGTGATGGAGCTGTTGCTTAAACATGGAGCGTCTATTCAGGCTGTCACTGAGGTACTACACCACACTGGACCCCATTCATTTCTACTGTTCGATCACCTCTTTCGGTCTTGGCATCAGAAGTCGTTTCTTCAAACAGTACTGATTTTAAGTATTCTGAGTTGTACCATTTAATACACGTTTCATGGTGATGATGTCCTTTTCCCTGCAGTCTGGCCTGACACCCATCCATGTGGCAGCATTCATGGGCCATGAGAACATTGTCCATGCACTGACACACCACGGAGCATCACCCAACACCACCAACGTAGTGAGTAGACCATTTCTAATGCAGTTACATGTTAGAAAGTCTTGTGTTTTCAAAGCATATGTTTCTGTTCATGTGAGTTCAGCTCTCACATCACTGCACATATGGACAGCTCTCACTGAGGACCACTTCTGTGTGTTTTCCAGCGCGGTGAGACAGCTCTCCACATGGCAGCCAGGGCAGGGCAGGCTGACGTAGTCAGATACCTGCTGAAGAACGGAGCCAAGGTGGAGACCAAGTCCAAGGTTAGAACACTGAGCCTCATTATCAATCACTGTGTTGGGAAGTAAAAAACAAACAATGATAAAATACTGAGCCAGAAGTCACTTTTTCTTTCTCCGCAGGATGACCAGACAGCGTTGCACATCTCCAGTCGGCTGGGGAAAGTCGACATAGTCCAACAGCTGCTGCAGTGCAGAGCATCTGCCAATGCTGCCACCACCTCAGGCTACACCCCCCTTCACCTGGCTGCCCGCGAAGGACACCAGGATGTTGCTGCCATGCTGCTGGAGAATGGAGCCTCACTCTCCTCCTCAACTAAGGTAAGTGTGGTGGAAAGTCTTATATGAGTTCACAACATAATGGAGTGAAGTATTTATCTTTTTTTTGCACATGGTTCCACATATGCTCCAACACAGACAAACAAATCTGGAGAATCAAATATCACAGTACAGATCATGTTCTCTTATGTCGGTACCTTGCATCTCCACTAGTGGGCACCAGTCGTTGTTTCTAACAGTCTCCATGGTGCTCGTCTTATCATGTTTATTAGTCAGAGTTTGTTTCTCTTGCTGTTCTCCCAACAAAAGATTTCATGGTCTCCAGTTATGAGACCAATAACCTGCCTACAGCTAACTTCCACAGCTCAACCACTGACAGGTTCTGTCACATAGTGGAGTCACATCAGTTTTACAGTGTCCACATTCAGGTCAGTGGTAGTATTAGTGTTGGCACAGTAATTTAAGACACTTCCTTTTACCTAGGGAGGTTAAAACGAAGTGTGGATCGATATTATCATTTTTTTCTCACAATTTCACTCAATTCAAGGTCAAAAAAGTTGCAGAGTGCTCTTTATGGAATTGGATTGTGCACATGTGTTATATGTTGCTTGGGGGCTGTCTTTCAAGGTGACCTCTGTCAGTGGAACAGATTAATGAAGGGTAAATCCTATGGTGCCTGTGCTCTCGCTCTCTCTCCCTTTCACTCTCTCTCTCTCACACACACTTCTGGGACATCACCTGAGTCAGCTGTTCAAGGAAATGATGTCACGCCATCCTGGGAAAAGGGGAAATGGGGGATGCAAACCTTGAATTGAACGAATAAATGATGGATTGTAACAAATAAATCATTAAAGTGAATTCAAATCAAAAATATGTAAGACATGTCATTGTATCCAGCAGTCTGTTTTCCCACTGAAATTATCATTTATCGCATAAACTGTGAGAGAACAGACTGTAAACAGTCACACAAATGAGGTCATGTGTTTCAGAGCGTGGAATGAGAATCTGTGGGAGTCCCACATTTCTCTGGAAAATATGACCTAATGTCTTTAAATATCTTCACATACACACAGGACGGAAGCCAAGAATAACATGATCACATTATACAACAGCCATTTATAGATCTGGAGTACATAAGGAATTAGGGCCTTTGGTTTAGTTTCCCAGGGAATCACTAACCTTAAAACAATTATGTTGATGTGTTATAACTTAATTAGTGACGCACAGCTGATACTCATTTGCCAGTTATAAATTTTAATGTAGTTGATTAAGTGAATTTATGATAGTCAAATAGAATAAAATCTAATTTAGCTTAATTTGATCTAACCCAAACCATTTACACAATGTTGAACTTCCTCTAAAGTATACTTAAATAACTCAAATAAGTTTTTCAGCGTCTGAATCATAATGCCATGTGTCAAAGGCCCCAATATCCAAGCACTGTGGTTAACCGAGATGTTGATTTTTGGATGAAACGGTTTTTTGATTCTCTGCTTTGAATGGGTTGTTCTTTTTTCAGTTTGAATAATAAAATCATTTTTGTTACAGCGAATTCATGTTTCAGTTGTGCTGCTAGAGGCATCTTATGTGTTCAAATTGTTCTTTTTTTTAAAAGTAAGAATGGATTCTCTGCCATTGCATTAATAATTCAAATACGTTCTTTACAACTATGTGAAAAACTGTGTTGTTATGAAGAGAAGCTCAACCCCAGGGCAGCAAGGGCTGACCAAAAAAAACACTACAAATATTCACTTCCTGTTTGAATACCCATGCCTACTCTTCCTCTCTATTTTTTCTGCGCTCTCTCCATCTTTTGTTATTCACTTTGAAGATGTATGTTATTTTGTGTTCAACAGAAAGGGTTCAGTCCCCTGCATGTGGCAGCAAAGTATGGCAAGATGGAGGTGGCCAGTCTCCTCCTACAGAAGAGAGCCGCGCCTGATGCTGCTGGAAAGGTGAGAAGCCTGGTGCACAGCACACTTTGGGGAGTTGATCCTAATATTGGCTAACATGTAAGGATGTTTTCAGATGTGCTGCTGCTGGAAAACATGAGCTGTCAGTGGAAGGAGGGGCTTGGCATAGAAATGACTCTCTAAACTGTATTAGGCAGGAGATGACACTCCTGCATAGAGAAAAATGAGCAACTAGCAGCAAGCTGAGTCCGAATCAGAGTCATAGTTTTCAAATAATCCTTAAAAATTCCTGTAATCATAAAAGAGAAGCACTAGGAAAAGCGTCAGAAACATCCACTGGGATTATTAGCGGCTGTCTGTGGAAGACAAGAATTTATACACATGCAACAACTGAGTTATACTGAATACTTGTAATTTGTGATTTTTAATTGTGGATTTGACATTCAGCTTTTCTGGTGAGATTTGGCCAACAAATGGGCCAAAATCAGGGAGTCATTAAGATTCTGTGTCTATTTATCATTTAGCAAGTCTTTCTGTCGCCCGCCCTTATCCAACCTGTCTCAAAGAGAGTAAACAGAACTCTTTTTGAGTTGAATTTTCCAAGCTGCAGCTGGACATGGGGTTGTTGGGGGGTGGTTGCGAGGAAAAGTGGCAGGTTTAGGACTGATCCCAGGACAACACAACCAACAGATGCTTGTCTTGTTGCACAAACCTTCTGGGTAGATTTGCTTTTATTGCCCTGATGATATGCACTCATTCCACCTCCACATGCACCCTCGTACGAACACATTTGTATACACACACACACAAACACACACACACATACTGACACACTTAGCACAGGCCTACTGGCACTGATTATAATGTTAGCTAGTTGTGTGTGTGTCTGTGCCACCATCTGAGAGCATTTAACATAATGGCAGTCAGGTATGATAATGAAGCTTCCACACTGTTTGGTGGTGTCACGTTAAAATCAGGCTTATTGCAATACTGAGTCTAAACAAAAAGCAAAATCGGGCCTTTATTGCAGTTTAATGACATTTTTTTAGAGATGAGAAGAAAGACAAGAAACAAAGATACTTATTTAGTTTCCTCACATTTTGACACAGCTCATGAGATTATCAGGATGTTGTCTGGATACTTTTTTTGTGAGTAATTCCAAGTGTTTGTTGAATAAGTGGGACATTCCAGTGGCTCAGTGAGCATCCTGGTGACTCAGTCCTGGTTGCTCAGTGGGGTATAAGTTGTGTATTGTGTGCATGGAATACTCTGGATGTTGCTCAGAACTCTCAGCCCTTTGTTTACCAAAGCTATGAGAAAAGGAAATAAAGAGGTGAAAACAGAAACATGATGTTTAAAGCCCCACTCTGCTCAAAAATTAGTCGGCACTTCACTTTGATGTTTGAGCTTCACTGTGCAGGATGATTTATGCGCAGCGTGTGACACTAGAGGGCTAGAGGGGGGGGAAGTTTGTCTGTGCTCACCTTAAATCTGAGTTTAAGAAAAACTATGAGCGGGATTTTGTGACATCGTAGCCAAGTGTGGTATGGAATGAACTCTCTGGTGAAATAAGAGACATCTTGTGTTTAGAAGTTAAACTTTTGAAATGAAAAATATTTACATATTTGTAGATTCTGGATTTTCCAATGGGAAAGGAGTTGATGTAATTTAAGAATTTTTAACAAGGTAATTGATCTTTTTAGTGTAAAAACAGTATCAAACACATTATTATCCTAAGCATCACATTTTTATATCTAAAAACATGTCTGCAGGGGACATCAAATAAATCACAACAAATTCTAATATTGCTGTTGCTAATACTAATACTCCTGCTGCTGAAGTGTCACATCATAGCTGTCCAATGAAAATGGGTTTCAGCATGAAGTTGTTGCTCTAAATTGTCCCCTGTACTAAATATTGTCCATCAGTTTTATGTCTGTCTCCCTTCATGTTGTTACATTCTGTCTGTTTGGTTCTTGCATTGTACTTATCAGCGTGCTTGTGCTTGTATGTGCTCAGTGATCTTCTAACTTGGTGTTGTGTTGCATGCCTGTGTGTGTGTGGATGCGTCTCTGCATTTGTGTGTGTGTGTGTGTGTGTGTGTATGTGTGTTGGTGTTTTTAGAGTGGACTAACTCCACTGCATGTAGCCGCTCACTACGATAATCAAAGAGTGGCACTGCTGCTGTTGGATCAGGGAGCTTCCCCCCACGCTGCCGCCAAGGTATCCACACAAACACACGTGTTAAACTGAATCCACCTGGCTTATGCTCTCAGCGCCATCTCAGACCATTAACAGTGTTTTTTTGTGTAATGTTTGTATGAAGATCTAATACTCACCCAGTTTCTCCCATTACATCTTGTCTAGTCTCTGACATTGTAAGTGAATGTGTGGTTTTTTCCTTTGAGCTCAGCTAAGTCTTTGAAATCACTCGACTAGCCAGAATGCTACATTTCATATTTGTCATAAAACAAAACTGGAGAGCACGTGTGAATGGACTGGTGATGTGTTATACATGTCGTAAATTACTCCAGTGTCAGTCACTGCCCCAAACCACCCACTTTTGTGAAGTCTGTTCCAGAGCTATAAAGTTTGTGTGTTCCCAATTAAAAAAAAAAAAAAGCCAAAAAAAGCACTTTAGTAACTGCTCTTGTTGAAATGTCTGACACACACAAACACACATCGTCACTGACATATGGTCAAATTGCGGTCCGCCTCCCGCTAGGCTTTGGTAGTCTGTCAAAACCACAGAATAAGCAGAATGGAAGAACTAGCAAACAAAATATGGCAGAAAATTCTTGGTTTTGGCTGTCTACTGACTTTCAAGACAGTCAAGTGGACCAAAGCTTGTAGTACTAATTAATCTTTGCATGTTGTCTTCCCTTTTTGTCACAGGCTCTTTCTCCTGCTAGCTCTCTCTCTATTAATCTGTAGCTGTCTCTGTTTATTCCTTTACTTTTCCTGCCTCCCTCCCACACTCTTAGTCATTTCTCCCTGCCTCCCTTTCTCTGAGTTTCTTCCTCTATAAATTGTTTTTCATTTGGCTGGATGCTAAACTTGGTGTGTTTGGTCTAATTTAAGTGCATTTGGAAAGGGATCAGTCTGTGCGTACCAGAGGAGTTGACTACAAGCATTTGCACACACAAATCCAAGCAATGAGTCGCATAAAACATGGTGCATGGTCACATATCTGCACTCAGACAGGAGAATCTGAAATTGTGATATTGACTCGTGAAAGCAGTCTCACTATAAACGATAAATAGTTTAGAAGTAACATGCGACTTCAGTTGTGTATTTTTAGGGCTCAATTTCATTTGGAAATATATATATTCATTTTATAAACATATGTGACTCTTTCTTTTTCGATGCCCAGCTCATGCTTTCACTTACTCTCATTTAAGCTAAAATCACCCCACCCCTCTGTGGACCTCAAGGCTGCCCAGTGTGTTGAATAAAGCCCACCTGCAGCTCACACTATTACCTCTGGAGCTCCTAACAGGGAGATGAGTTTAAAATCCGTCTTTAATTTAATGCTGTCTGTGAGGAATGTCAGAATAGTGACTTCTCCCCTTTTCAGCTGCTCCCCTGTCTGTTCACTCTGCCGCCTGCTTTTTTTTAACTATCGTGTTTGTGTTCAGTCAACTCAGGGAAACTTTTTGTCTGCGGTCTCACATGCTCATTTACGGGCTCTTTGAGGAGCAGCAGTTCCCCACCAATGATAAATATAAAACTATTCTTAAGTTTGCTCAGCCTGACATTGATATTAATGTTATGAGCTTTAAATTTAAACAGTATTGAATGCACAATGGACGTTTCTTATGGCAGCCTCATTGTCACACCTAATACCTGCAGTTTATTAATCTGAATTACACGTGTTGCAGTAATGCAGAATTGCATCTGCTCCTTCAGCTTTTTTTGTGTCCTTGTAATCCACAGCCATGAGTACAGAAACATTTTTAGTAATTTTCTGTCTCTTTATTATATTAGATTTAGTGGATATAATGAAAAAAATGGTCTCACCATAGTGTCCATCCAACAGCTTTGTCTTCACTTTGGTCTGTAATGTATGATGTGAATTCCATATTCATTCGAGGAGACCTAATGAAAACATTCCGTCTTATGCAACACTGAGCATAACCAGATTTTTTTTAGTATAGTAAAATAATACTCCACCCATCAAATCCAAAGAAGAGCTCAGTGCAACCTCCCCGTCCCTGTTTATCTTTTGTCTGCTTCAGAATGGCTACACCCCACTCCACATTGCTGCCAAAAAGAACCAAATGGACATTGGGACCACACTACTGGAGTATGGTGCAGACACCAACGCGGTGACACGGCAAGGCATCAGCCCCATTCACCTGGCAGCGCAGGAGGGCAGCGTGGACCTGGTGTCACTGCTGCTGGCCAAGAACGCAAATGTCAACGTGTGCAATAAGGTTTATACATTCACACAGACTGTGCACTCAAAAAAATGTAGACATTCTTTGCACATGCACAAACACAGAGCCTGTAATCTGTGGTAGCCTGTTTCAGTCTTGTTGTGTGCTCCCATAACAAATTTATTTGTGTGTTCTCACATGTTTATGTGTGTCCTCTCCTCATATACAGAGCGGACTTACACCACTCCACTTAGCAGCACAGGAGGACAAGGTCAATGTTGCAGAAGTCCTTCTCAACCACGGGGCTGATGTCAATCCACAAACAAAGGCAAAGCTTTCTCAGATAATATACACATACACACACACATACATAGTGTAAATACATACACAGATAAGGGTCTTTAAATCTATTTTTGTGATTGCGGTTTTGATGCATGACCTGTTTTTCTCTCTATCTGAACTGGATTTCAGTGTGGTTGTGGCATCGGAAAAACACACTCGCATACTCCTGGGCACACACCCACACATTCGTCCACAATCATCTCAGATGCTACATAAATAAAGAATTGATACCTGAGTGGAAGGTGTTCATGTCTTTATGGATGCCCCACGCACTGCAGCAAACACATACACATGCACATGAGCACGCACGTGATCTAATATTCAGTCACACTCTGTCAGTTGCAGTTCACGTACACACAAACACACACAGGCCCCATAACACGCTGCTCACGTTCAGTGAGACGAGCCTGCTGTAGCTGAAGGTTGGGCTAGCACAAGGTTATATGGTGTGTTGTGTATATTTGTGCTGACAGGACAGTTGTTTACAGCGAATAGGTTATTCGCTCGCTGATCTCCTCCATTACCATTACGCACTGTACATATAATTCAACAGGGACATGAAATATGATGCAGTTTTGAAGTTGTATTTAGAATCAGAGATAGCATGCAGAGAAGCAGAGGTAAATTAATTTTTCCCATATAAACTAAGTTATTTTCTTGCTCAATAGCAGCCAGATATTTCAGAAATAACAAGATGAGGCCTCCAGTCAGCATACGTAACTATCTTTCTCTCCTCTTTTCATCTACTTGCCCTCTCATGTCTATGTCTGTCCCTCCATTTACTTTTCTTCTTGCAGATGGGTTACACTCCGCTGCATGTGGCTTGTCACTATGGCAACGCAAAGATGGCAAACTTCCTGCTGCAGAACCGTGCCAGAGTCAATGGCAAAACCAAGGTAGACAAATGCGTCCTCACTCACCCAACAGCACACACTCGTGCACACACTTGTGTGCACAATCTTGTGTTACTGTTCTTGTGTAGCTCTTACTTTGCATACAAATTCATACATCTAATGTTAATATTTCCTCTCTTTCCCTGACTGTGTTTATGTGTCTGTGTCTCTGTATAGAACGGGTACACTCCTCTACACCAGGCAGCTCAGCAGGGCCACACCCACATCATCAACCTGCTGCTTCAGCACGGGGCCTCGGCCAACGAGCTCACCGTGGTCAGTGCACAAACATGCTGGCACACACGCACAGACACACGCTCCAGCAGAGCTGAAGATTGATGAAATACTAAATGCTCTTTGTATTTTGTGTTCACCTCCTGTAAATAATTTCCTGTTGTCCTGTCACTGTTCAGAATGGGAACACTGCCCTATCCATCGCCCATCGTCTCGGGTACATCTCTGTGGTGGACACTCTGAGGCCTGTGACGGATGAAAACCTGACTGCCATGGTGAGACACTGTCTTCCTATCCATGGCATCTCATATGGTTAAAGGCAATGTCTATTACATTACCAATAAATTCCAGACTGATTTAATTCTTATGAATATTTTCTATAACTTGGAAATAGGTTGAATGCTAGAGCCAGGCCAAAAGATTAGCAACACCTTGAAGGCATCCAGCATCCTCAGTAAAAAATGACTATCTGAATCACATAATTTGCTGTATTGAACTGAGTTGTGTGACTGACTCTTTGCCCAAATTAAAACTCGGGCAGTCAGTCGGCAACATACTGTAAGTTGTGAATCCTGCAAGATCAGCCAGCAAGTCAGTCAGTCAGTGACGCCGTATCACATGTGTGAAGTTGTCCTGATTAAGAGACAGAGAGCGAGAGAGAGAGAGGGCTTAGATCAGAGCTTAAGGTTTCTCCTCAAATAGCCCAGGTCACTAACAGTGGCCTGATCCACGCACGTGTCTGGGAGAAAGGGGGGAGGGAGAAGGGCGAGAAAGTGGGAAAGAAAGAGAGGCAGTGGGAAGATGAAGGGGTGAGAAGAATGTAAGGGGGACAATGAGAGAAGAAATGGACAGAGAGGTCACTGAGGATCCTGCACAATCAGCAGCAAAGTGTATTAGTCATAACTGTGTCTATCTACAGGGGCGTAACTAAAAGATCAAGGTCGTTTCCCTACTCCTTTGTTTGAGTGATCTATTATTCACTGTGCAGAGGCCTCTGCTGTTGTTTGATGCCCCTATTGAACTTGCATCCTCATCCTGTTGGACCTTTGCTGGTCCGTTATATGGGGTAATATGGCCTTCAAGCATACTATATCATTACCTCTTACTATGGCAGAGGCCATGGTTAAGATTCCGCTAAATGTCCATATTAGGAAATGCATGTGAAGGTCACACTTCGCACTAGTTGGAATGTAAATGCTGAAGTTGCCAATAATTGACTACAGTTGTCTCTAAAATATTGTTGTATGTGAGTTTAAGGTCATGTAATACTGAGTTTCAAAACATCAGCAGTGTGCTGGGAGGAATGTTTTGGGCACTTTAACATTACAGGAAGCATGCTTTTAAGGGTCAGGTTTAATGTGTCAAGGTTGTTGAGTATGGACAGTGAAAATGATTATTTTATATATTATAACATAAAACCTATTACAGCATTGTAACTCATTAAGTTTCAGGAATTTGTCCAGAATATAGATGTATATTTTCTAATATTGTTTTAGTGAAACTGAATTTTTCAGGTGTCCGTCCACTTTTCGTATTTGCAGAGCACATCAGAAAAACACAAAATCAATGTGCCAGAGACCATGAACGAGTTCCTCGACATGTCAGATGATGAAGGTATGTGACAAATGCTACAACTTCTTTTTATCCTGCTCATTTTCAACATTACATGCTAAAATTAAATAAATTGACACGTGTTTGACTTGTTTTTAATATGAGTAATTTTGCATGATTTACACACACTTGTGACTACGTGATGTCATTTTCATTAACATGTGCATGTTTCACTCTATGTGTATCCTAATCACACAGTCCAGGCCAATGTGCCAGAAATTCTCAATGAGGAATCTTTGTCTGATGTTGATGAAGGTATTTGCCTCCACCATTCTGTAGTTTGTGTGTTTTCCTTTAACATAACGCACTTCAGCAGAACTAACCTGCCTTGTAGAGGAGCTAGCCGTAAAGCCTTTGCTATTGTGTCACTGATCTTTGTTGTTCATTTTCACCAAATACTATCCATGCAACATCAGAACATACTCTATTCCCATCTCATTAGCCAATAAGAGGGTCAGACAGAGGTAGACAAAGAATAAAGTCACAACTATTTGCGTTTTGTCCAAGAAATCCATCAACAAACATAATTTTTTTTAAGCTGTTTTAGCCTTGAATCTGGTCTTGGTTTTCTGGCAGGTTTGAGTGTCCTGTTTCTGTTCACAGGCTGACACTGCTGATGTTATTTTTATTGCAACTAGGAAAAAAGAAAAATAAATTATTTTTAACTACTTGCACACCATAATTCTCATACTGCTCTTAATCAAAGACACTTTGTGAAATATCGTCCTCTCTTCAACCCTGCAATCTCTTTGATGGAGTTGCTGTGAGAAAATGAAAACAAGGACGCTGTGACTCACTTCAGAATTCAGATGATAGACTATGAAGAGACCTGCATGCATGTGATGAAATGTTCTTTTCTTACTGTATGTAAAACCTCAACATATTACACAGCATTAATCATATCAAAGTCAGCAGTAGAGTAACTGCTGTAGCTCTACAGAGCCAAATAGCTCTGCCAAGTTTATGGTACAAGTCACATTGTTTCAGTCTGCCCATTTCGGTCTTCTGTCCTTTGTTTTGCAACCACAGAACCAACAGGCCTGTAAAATTGATGAGCTTGTTCATGGGCTGTTGCTTAGGGGACAGCCAGGGGGGTGTGGGGTTTCTATGTCGGGTGATACTAGACTCAACAAGTTACGTGCACACACACACACACACACAAACACATATCAGGTGATTATGGATGAGTTTGTCCTTTAGCTGTATGAGGATGATCCCCAATGGCACATCTATGATTCAGTGTATTATCACTACCACACAGGAACTATTAATAAAAACATCCACAGCCTCATGTGCTCAACATAAACTGTTTATGCTGTGTGCATAATTCATCAGCATTGCACTTGTGCAGCGCAGCCTTTATATTCACTTTGCCCAACTGTAACAGCACCAGACTGGCTTTAATTAGCTGCTGCATTCAGGCCTGCGCTCCTTCATCTTTGTAGTATCTTCTAGTTTTTGCTGTGTGTGTATGTATATGTGTGTATGTATATGTGTGTGTGTGTGTGTGTGTGTGTGTGTGTGTGTGTGTGTGTGTGTGTGTGTGTGTGTGTGTGTGTGTGTGTGTGTGTGTGTGAGAGAGAGAGAAGCAGTAAAGAGTTTCCACATCTCTCTTTAATCCTATATGGGGGAAGCCAATCCTATTAAGCTGTAGGTTGAAGTGAGTTTGACAGGTCACTCCTGGTCTCTGGCCGTGTGCGTGTGTGTGTGTGTGTGTGTGTGTGTGTGTGTGGCCTGCCTGTGCAATCACATGCTTTCTATAGACCACTATAGCCACTAATTGTACTGCCATCTGAAAACAACTTAACTCCTTGTTGTGCTCTGCTGTCATCACAGTGTAGAGTATCTCCATGATCCCTACAGCACTGGCCTTAGAGGATATCATTCCTACAGTTGGTGTTATGTATACTGAATGTCTTTAACTGTCCTTAACACCTCTTGCATAATTGCTCTATATTTCCTTTCTCTTGTGCAAGTATTAGTCACTGCGTGCCACACGTAGAAGGAAGAACTATACAGAGAAAAGTTGCTCAAGAATTAAAAAAATATATATAGCAAAATGATTCATGATGTGATTGCTTTATCATCATTTTAGCCTCATTCCCAGTTTAACATGCAGCCTCAGTGACTTCCACCATAGAGGAGAGAAAAGGCATGAGCTGTTTTCAGTGGCAGTTTTCTTCTCCTCTCCGTCACTGTCTCCTCCACTGAGCTTCCCAAGCATTTGCTCGAACGACCTGTCAGCTGACTGTGCTCTCCACAGAGCGGTAAACACTTCCAGCGCGGCCCCTGTTGACGCTCTGCAGCCGGAGTTTGTTGTCGATGCTGTTGAGCCAGGGACGCATCGAGACTTTCTCTCTTTAAATCCAATGAGATGAGCTTTTTTTTTTTTTGAGCCGCCTGCGGGAGAATTAACCCCGGCGTGGTCGCCGATTACAGCCGGTTAGGAGTTCTACTGTCTCTGCACAGAAACGGGGGCTGTTTTGCAGCGAGGAGGCGCAAAACTTAGGGGAGTTTGAATTTTGTTTCTTTGCGGAGAGAAGGCGGAAGAGATGTGCGCACCAGCCGCAAAGGCGCAAGTTGGTCTGAGTGGAGTTAAGTGCGTGGGGTGAAAGGAGGGCAACATTTTCCATCAGCACCTGAAGCACTGAATGGACTGCTTGATAGTCTTCACCGCTCTCTGGATTTTCTTTTCGCCCTGGCAGCGTTGCGTGGAGTTTTAGGAAAATAGAAATAAGTCAGGAAATATCAGGAGAATTGTGATCTGTGAATATGGCTGAGCTGGACAAAGGTAAGTTGTTAGAGCATTAAGCCGAGGTGATATTTTGTCTCTTATTATTATTTTATCTCTTTTATAATTTTAGCTGTCTGCCAGTGGGTAAGAATGGATTTCAGTTCACTCAGCCTTTTGGTCTCTGTAGGTACTGTATATGTTTAGTTGTAGTTTTAGGTATGTATACGTTTATCTTTTTTTTTTTTTTTTTTACTGTTAGAGAGAGGGAAGCAAATATAGTCTGTCGATGCGGTGACTTCGTAACACAGAGGATGCTTCAGGTTCAAAATGTACAGTAGGTGTGTGTGTGTGTGTGTGTGTGTCTAGTGTTTGTACTTGTATGGCTACACATTGAGAGAGCAAGTTGGAGTCATAGACCTCACGGAGTGAGGACATTTTGGGAAAGTGAGATTTTAATCGTTCCTCACTTTCTGACACACCTTCAAAGCACTGTGTGAGGGTCGAGACTTGGTTTTAGGGCTCAAGGTTGCTAGGGAATGCATGATGTCAGCGGTTGTCCTCACAAAGACATAAGTATCCTCACAAAGATGGAAGTACAAACGTGTGTGTGTGTGTGTGTGTGTGTGTGTGTGTGTGTGTGTGTGTGTGTGTGTGTGTGTGCGTGCGTGCGTGTGTCAGGGTGGGTTATGTGAGGTGGGGAGTCTGAGCTTGAATGGGACGCTGATACATTATCACAGCAGCGGGGAGTCGATTGTTTTCCAGTTGTGTCAAGTCAGATAGAAACAGCTAGAAAAACACAGGAAGTTGGGTGATGAATCTTACCATCAGAATAAAAGCAGAACATGCCTCAGGAGAAAAATGTTATGAATGTCTGTCTCCTTATTGTTAAGTGGATACCTGAAGTGTTTAAAATGGATGGCTAGAATGCTAACATACTGTGTTATTCTGAATCAGTCTGTTACAGTATAGGTGCATGGAAGACACCAGATTCAGCATTTCCCCCTGATATTTACCAGCCACTAAAAATAAATAACTGTTCAGAGATAACTGCAATTAACACCACAGTGTTTTTTTCATAACCCAAAACATGGGCAATTTGTCATTACAACTGCTCTTGTCATCACTCTCTTTGCTATAGGCTACTGAGAAATACAAAAGTTGAGAAAATACAAGAGTTTTTTTCAGATTAACTGATACTCATTTTGGGAAATTAAAGGAGTAAAGAGTAAATGGAGGGAATGGGCACACTTACAAAATAATTGACCACACTTATTAATATCACTACTCTGTAATTAATTGGTTTAAAAAAAAGTAAAATTAAAAAAAAAAAATTCAACCTTTGATTTATTTGAATGTGGCTGCCCAGTGCTGCTGCGCATTACTTTTCTAAGGCGCAAATTCCTGTTGTAGACAATAGACCTTGTACCATAAGTTGGAATAAGACAGAGAGATATAAATCATGGTAAATGTGGTAGTGTCTAAATAACCAGAACAAAACTCTTAAAAGCATGGGCGTGTTACTGTGATTCGCATATTTCCCTGATTTCAACGTTTCAATGAATGTACAGTCGCCTAATGTGAACATATTGCGTTTGGGGACAGATTTGGTCACGTAGTTACCTGCGTTTTGTCTGAACAGTGGGTGTTGGCATTTTTTTTTTTTTTTTAAATCATGGGCGAGTTTTGACAACTGAAATTCTTTCGCTGTTGGTTTTATTTTGAAATTTGACACCGGAAAGGCTTGCTTTTAATGTGATCCAACTTGACAGCGGTTCTGGTGTCTGATCGGAGTGCGGCAGTATTGAAGGCAGGGGGAGGGGCTGCGGTGAAGGAGCAGAGTGTTGCAGGCAGGACAGAGCCGGACATGAGGGAGAAGGAGAAGCACAGTAGCCGCTCCGCCGGCTTCATTGAGCGGCGTGTCATCGTCCACCGGTCCGCCGATCGAGGTGTGGTGCGGTTCTGCACTTTCTGCTTATTCTCTGCTTATTGTGCGCAAGCTTTGGTAGCTGTTAAACCCTCTGCTGCGCTCTGTCTCTGAGTGTTGTGGAAGGAGCTGCGTTTGGTTTTACAGGAGAGCTCAAGATATACCGCAAAGTGGCTTTGCTGCTGTCTCTGATGGCATTTTTCTCTAAAATGATTACTGTCTAACCTCTGAAAACAGTCACGCATCGGCGCTGCTCAGTGTTTCAGCTTCATGTTGTTGTTGTGCCACAGTCAAATGTATAGACAAAAAAGAAAAGTTGCGGTGGGCTATGCAGTTGCGGAGAGGTATGTTTAACGACAGACTGGTGCTGATAAATTATCCAAGGCCTCCTCTAAGTACCATAATCAAATAAGTGAGGGACTGATGTCGGCAGTGATGGGGCTTGTTTTTCTTTCCCGAGGTGCCGCATCGCCTCTCTCGTCCGGTTTGGTTTTTGTAGTTAACCGGAGGATTTTATGATTTCATCCCTCCACCAGGTGAGGATGCGATGACCGGGGACACGGACAAATACCTGCGGCCTCAGGACCTCAGAGAGCTGGGGGATGATTCTCTCCCTCAGGAGGGGTACATGGGTTTCAGCATAGGAGCCCGCTCAGCCAGGTAAGCACTTATCATTTTTATTAGATACATATGAAAATCATAAATATACTCAGGTGCAGTGCTGTCAACTATTTGGTCCAACTTGTCCTTATAATATTGAGGCTTGTATGTGACATCATGTTGCCTTTGATGCTGTGGCTGTTCACCCTTCTGTACGTACACAGCTTTATGATGCCTGTATCTGAGATGATACGCTGTTTTTCTAGACTGTATACTGTATGTTGGATCAGAATGAAACAGGTTATATAACGGTCAATCCCTTCAACATACACACAAAACCACTCAAACACAATAATGGAAATCGCCAGAGAAAGCAGCTGGAAAGTTGCCATGTAATGATTCAACCTGACAAAATGATTCAGCGTTTTGTGTGGCCTCATTCAAACCCATGCAAAGATTACAAATGGCCCACAGTACAACACAAGAGATGTATCTTTGAACTTTGATGCCTTTGATACTCTCAGTGAACAGCTGCACACCGAGAATCAGCGCAGGCCCAGCTACAGTTTCAAATAGTGAACAGAGTATGTAGTGGAAAACTGGCAGGCTCCAGTGAAAACACATCAGCGGTACACAGGACAAGTGTTGTGCAGCCACAGACTGTATTGTGGCCACACTGACAGATGGCAGATGCACTGTGATGGTTGGATTGATAAAAACAACTACACTAACTGTGACAGGAAGCTGCTAGCATCAGCGGGCCACAGCAAACAAGGGAAACACTGAATTAAAGTGAGAGATTCTGTGTAAACAGGCCTGTGTGATGAGGCTCTTGGGTCGACACTGGAAAGAGTTTTCAGTTCACAAATGTTAACGTGCATGATTTATTATTAGCTTTGAATGTTAAAATGGTAAGAAAATACAAGATTTAAGGTGTTGAATTTTGAGTTATTTGTAGAAACTGCTAAAATTTATCATAACAGGATGACATTTGTGTCATTATTGCTTTTGTAACAACTATTCGTTTAATAATCTACTAGAAATACAGATACAGATATTAACTGTTCCTGTTTTACTGCTGCTTTACTGTAATTGCTCATACAGTAACAGAGCAGTTTGTAAACTGAAACACATTTTAAAAATGTTGACATGTCTCTTTGCAGAAGTGTGAAGGAAATGCTGTGAAAAACATAAAATATGTTATTGATCAATGAACGTATGATGCTGAGCAAGTTCTTTTGTTTTCCTTACCTTTCTGTTTATGACATCGACATTGCATGGTTTGCTTTTTAACTGGGCTGCACACACAAACACACTCACACTCATGTAAACCTGGAAAACACTTGAGCCCAGTTGTAGCTTGCGACCATGCAGAAGCACAGCATCAATGTCATATGGAGAAAAAAAAAAAAGCCACATCATGCTTCAGTGTCTTCAAAATGCTTTGCTTTTCACTCTTCTATTTTGTTCTTTTCCCTGTTTTCCTGCACCCTGTCCCTCATTCTAGCCCTAGAATCAGGTAAGAAAAGAGCAGTAGTTGTAGTAGTAGTAGGCAACATTAGCTGTGAATGGTGTCCCTCCCTTGTGACCCCCTGAAATTGTTTAACTCCCACCTTATATCCATGCACCCTCTAACCCAAACCCCAAGTCATCCATTGTACATCGGCCTCATCCAGTGTTGCTGTTTCTCTGTCTGTGGTAACAGATTTGTCACTTTGCTGCTGTTCCGTGTTGTATTTTGAGATCATCCCTCCATTTTAGCTGATAACCATTCTTGTTATTTTTTCATCCGCCTAACAAACATCATCATATCTGCAAAATGAAAGTGTATTTATTTTTTTGCTGCAGGTGTGGAAAAGAGGCAGTGTTGCTGGAAATGAGAAAATAAAAGCAGCACTTGTGTTTTGTGCAGATTCTTCTTCAGTTTGAGTTGTGCGGACTAATCCCCTAACTTTTTGATGTGGCTTGTTCTTAAGTGGCACTTTATCTCTGTTTTTGTTGTACCACCAAGTGTAACTTCCAGGGATTTAAAACATCAGTTAATTCATGGTCCATCCTTTTTATACACCCTGTTTACAAGATAAATTGGAATTTCCCATCATCATTCAGGATGATTCTGGCTGTTAAATCGTGGTTAGCAGAGATGGAAACTTTGTGACCTGAGATTATTTGGGAATTTTCCTTCAGCAATTAAAATAATCCTCCATGTGCATCAAAGACAAACATTAATACACAGATGCATTCACGTGCACACACTTACATAAATGCACAGCATGATAAAGAAGAGTGCTGGAAGGTGCCAGGACATGCAGAAAGAGATGACAGACGATAAAGAGAACAACCAAGAGAAGGGGCAGAAAGGGAGGAAATGGAAAAACATGGATGTTTATGTTGAGGAGGAGGATGGACAGAATGAGAAAGAGGAAGCTGTGAAGAACAAACAGAGTCCTGGTGAGAGCAGAGTGGGGGGGGGGGGCTGTCATGCCAGCGAGTCCATTCAGGCCCCACAGAGTTGCTTGGTAACTTCGATGGCGGGGTAGGCAGGCAGTGCTGAATAAAGGGCTTCTCTCTGTGCTGAATAGTGTGCCCACTCAAACACGCTGAGCTCTGCATTTTCTCCCCCGCGCTCACCCGTTCTCCCCCCCTCTGCACACTCACACACACAACACATCAATACACACGTACAGTGCACACTCTGACAAAATAAGGCACAGAGTTGTCGGCTTTGTTGTTGGGATTGCATCCTTATGCAAGCCCCCTTACAATGCACAAACACACACAAAAACATGCTCTTCATGTATGTTATTTCGTGCCTGTATAGTGACTATGCGTTTATACAAACGTTTAGACTCTGATTTTGGCACTGATCAAATCCCTGTAGCGAAAACAGCAGAAGACAAAAGCCCTGAAAGGAAACTACTGCACCGTGTTGAGCTTGAGAGGCTGCAAAAATAGACACACATCACCACACACACAGCCATAAAGCAGACTGCAGCAAGACAGATAGAAAAGACCAGCTTCCTTTTTGTATTGGCTGCTCTGAAACAGGTCTAGGTCAGCTGCTAATCTTAGAATAAAGCTGTGTCAGTCTTGGAGCTCGAGTTGGATTCAACAGTCTGAAACACTTTCGAGTAAATCTAATTTCTTTCACTGACATTAATACAAGATTTGCACAGAGGCTTCTTGTGATGTTCAGATTTCTCACCTGCCAGCCAGGTGAATATATGTGAACGGTCCACTAATCTGTCATACTTCATCATTTAGACACACTTAGTTACATCCATGTCCATGATGCACACCAAGTACACCTTCATGTAGAAATGCACACAACAGCCATCTGTGTTTCCTTACAGTCTACCCACTTCCTCCTCTTCCTCTTTCCGTCTATCTCTTAATGCAAACAAACTGACCTCACCCTCATTTCCATCTCTGAATAACCTGCTGCAGTATCTTATCCTTCTTCAACTGCAGGCCTTTCCGTTTCTCTCTATTTTCCACTTATTACTTTTGGACTCCCTCTGTCCAATAAGTAAAAAAACTGGTTCCCTGGAGGTTACATGTAGTAATGGATTCCTTGCTTTTTGTTTTATGTTGTGTTCCCCCGCCCGTCATTTGTTGTTGCCCGCGGCGCTGGGTTGCGTGGTAACATGTAGCCTCCGCTCCTTCAGTTCGGATAGGTCCAATACACTCAACCGGAGCTCGTTTGCACGAGACAGCATGATGATTGAGGAGATTCTGGCCCCCACAAAAGACACGGTAAGATCCATTTCTTGTTATCATCATCATCATCCTTTGCTTGTTTAATTCAGTATTTCTTGCCCCTTTTCACCCTCGATACCCAACCCTTTTCTCTGTATGTCAGTCTCAGTTTACCTTTTCTTTCCTTGGTGTCTTTAGATGTCTGTTTTGTAGGCTTTAATATCTGTTGTTCATCAAAGTGTCCTGGAAAATCTCTTTTTTTCTTTTACACTTTTGTTCTCTGTGCTCTGTTTTTCCATCAATGGCCTGGTTAAAAAAAAAAAAAAAAAAGCATAGGCTGGGTGGAATTAAAGCAGGGAGCAGGGAAGCTTTACTTGTCTTGCACAAAGGTCATAACAGAAGCAGTGTTGATGCCATGCATGCTTTTGCCAAAGTGCTGAGGGTGAGTGTATAGCACCTTGACGAAGAGTTTATTCAAACCTAAGGGCTTTGGGAGGCCCCTTTTGCTTTCTCATGGAAATCTGCAGTGCTCTGCAGAGCTCACCCTCCCTGTCCAGTGCTTGTTTTGGTGGTCACGAGCTAAAACAGACACTGTAACCTCTTACATTATAAACAATATTAGTAATATAGCCTACAACTCCAAAGACAACATCACCAAAGACCTCAAACTATACATGGTCAAAATATGCACTTAGCTCAACTCTCTTCTTTTACAAAATAAGTAAATGTTTTATACTTGTAACCCGATTTGCTTTTTATTATATCAGCTTTCCATTAAATCCTAATCTGATTATAATTGTTCTAAAATGATCTTCATTTGATAGATAACTTTTCAGTTACACTCACATCTACTACAATCTGTAGTGAGATTATTTGAATTTAAATGGTTAAATTATAGCGCCAGCTCATTCCCACGGAGCTAAGATTGTGTATTCTTTAGCTGAAATCGAACCCTTTAGTGAAACAAAGTGTGACTTCTGAATCATCTCTCTTCTCCCTTAAGCTTCAGAGTGTCTGTAAAGACATTTCCTACTTGGTTGATCCACTCAATAAGGTATAAACTGTTTGTGGATGTCTGACATGTTCATCGGTTTGGTTATTTTTCAGTCACTGTCACAGTGGTTCAGCTCCCATTTCTCTCGAGTTTTCGTCTTTGTGTATGTGTTTGTTTTGGGTCTATGCCATTATCATCATTCATTAGTTCTGGTCTGTGTTTGGCGAATGGTTGTTTCCCGTGCTACTCTCAGCGTATATAAGTTCCCATGATTCGGTCTTCACATACTTAATTATTTTGAGTTGATTTCCAGTTTCTATTTTTTCAAGCATTGTTATTGTGGCACATTATGTTTGCACATTTCAGTTTATTTCCGCTGCACAGTTATAGTTGCACATTTACTGTGCTAGTTTCTGTGGTTTTTTGGCCTGATTATGGTGAGACTTGTGGGTAACAGTCACAAATGTTGTTGAGAGATGAGCCATAAAGCTGTAAATGTTATCGGCTCATTGCTCCGTACCATGCATGATTTTAGGGCCTTGAAAAAAAGAAGGGTCAAAGTTACCTGTTCGGTTCATGCAGTGATTAATAATTAGCTCTCTTGTCTTCTTGGTGTACCTCATCCATTCTCTATTTTCTGGTTTCTGTTTTGTTTGATGATTTATCTGCTACGGATCTTTGTCATTTCCTCTGGAGTCATCTCAACCCTTTTTGTCCTCCTTGTTCTTCTCACCTCTCTTTCGCTTCCCTCTTTTTTCACCTCAATCTCTATCTACCTGTCCTCACCTCTGTCTTCTTCCAGCATCTGGCTGTGACGAGAGACTACAGCTCAGAGTGTATGCGGCGCTACAGCTGGACTCCAGACACCATGGACCACAGCCACAACACTGTGTCCAGCCCCATTCACTCTGGGTAAGAACAGCTGTACTGCCTCATCTGATCTGTCAAGATATGTTGACCAGCATGTAGAGACATAAACTACACAAACTCAATATGTACATACAGACACATATATGTACATCCACACAACAATTGCACAATCACACATTTTAAATGCTTACTACACAAATCTGTCTTATTGTCTTTTGTTCTCCCCCAAAGAGTCAATATTCAGCAAACCCTGCAGCACTGATGCAGACAAGATGCAGGGCTGTGGGATTTCTGCAGTGCTGCTCTGTACACATTACATTACAGTGACAAAATGCATCCTCTAAACCTCACATGTCATACCTTAAGTCTAAAGTCTATTTCTATCATCGAAGAAACAAAGTACAGGCTGTGTCTGAGCTCACGGTGATGTGGCTCATGTGTTTCATTTGGATAAACTGATAAGATTTTGCTCTCATGTTATTCACATACTTTGAATATATGACATGATAAAATGTTAAGTCTGCTCTAAATAAACGGTGCTGTCTTTGCATAGAACTTAATGCATCGTTTCTTTGGTGTTATACTCACTCAGATCTGCCATATCCAGTTTTGGTTCCTTTTCTATTTTTGACTCATCATGCTTCGTGTGTTTGTCTATTTATATATTATTTTGTTCATTGTCATTTTGTCCTCAGTGTGTCTTTTCTGTTTCCCTTATTTTTTAAATCTCCTTTTCATCTTCAGTAGTTATTACAGATCCCAAGAGTGGTTGTAAAACTTTGATACTAAAACTAGGTTCTGGGGGTTTGCCTCCTGCATTGTCTCCATGTGTTTATTTTGCAGCTTCTCCTCCCCGCTCCCTCAGTATGACTCCAGGTGATGACTGAGTTCGCTGCTTTCACCCATGATGCCGCAGTGATGTCACTCACTCCTCCACCTCTGTCTCCCTCTCATCTCGCCACTCTCTCTTCTCTTCTCTTCTCTTCTCTTCTCTTCTCTTCTTAGCCTCCTCTGTTCCTCCAGTCTGTGCTCGTCTCATCCGTGTGGTCTGGTGTTTCATTTGCACTGCCTAGATATTAGAAGTGTATAGTCAACGTGTTTGGGAGTCTTGATGTGCCATCTCTCTCTCTTTCTCTCTCTCTCACACAGTCTCTTCCTCACAGTGCACATTAAGAATTAATCTTCCTCATAACTTTACAGGGATTGTGCTATTTGCAACTTACAGTAAAGAGAAAAGCAGCTGTACAGTACATAACATAACTAGTGTAGTGACAAAAGTGGATAAGCAGAGTTTTTTATGCATACATCCCACTCCATCCTCACTTCTTACTTGTGTCAAAGATTATATAAATAGGATGCCAAAAACCTGCTCTTAATTTGAAGAACGGGACACATTACACTACACATAACTAATCACATTAACCCTGTTCTGGTGAAACATTTGTGCAGGTGTTTAATATTTGATCACTGAATGCTGCTTTAGAGGAACTGAAACTTTGGCAACAGTCTCACCTTGAGCCTCAGAACTGGAAACTAAACTTTCTGCACCTTCATTAGCTCCCTGTTTAGTTTCAGACAGTGTTTAATGTTCTAAATTGAGGCTGATGAAGGTGAGAACTTCCAACTTTCAGAGACTCAAAGCATCTTTTTTTCTTCTTTCTGTCATTCTGTCTCTTGCTCTTACTCTATTTTTGTTATTTTCTCTCTTTTCCTTACTTTGTTTGGGTGTACGGTGATCACAGCATGGGAATCGTCCTCCTCACTTGTGTCCGTGGTATGGCTTCTGTCTATCTTTCTCTCTGTCTATGAGTTTTTTCCTCCTCTAACTTGTTTTTGTTTTGTTTTTTTGTCTCGTAGGTTCTTGGTCAGCTTCATGGTGGATGCCCGCGGTGGCTCCATGAGAGGTAGCCGCCACAATGGCATGCGCATCATCATCCCTCCCAGGAAGTGCACGGCACCCACACGCATCACCTGTCGCCTGGCCAAAAGGCACAAGCTGGCCTACCCCCCTCCCATGGTGGAGGGAGAGGGGCTGGTCAGCCGGCTGGTGGAGGTTGGACCAGCCGGGGCTCAGTTCCTCGGGTAGGACACTCGGGACTTTCTCTCTGCTGTGTTGATGAGTTGCAGTTTTCTGGCCACTTACAAATCAAAGGGGATATTTTCTTATATCTGCTTAAAATATCATGACTCAGAATGTATTGCAGCTAATTAACAAGCAATTAAGACTTAACCAAGGAAACTTCTGGGCTGCTCTGACTGTTTTATAATGCTTTCATTTCTCTTTCAGTCCTGTGATTGTGGAGATTCCTCATTTTGGTTCCATGCGGGGGAAAGAGAGGGAGCTGATTGTGTTGAGGAGCGACAACGGCGATACATGGAAGGAGCACCAGTCTGATACCAGACCAGAAGACCTTGCTGACCTGCTCGTTGGGATGGATGAAGGTAAAGGAAACCTTATTCAGCACAGAGACAGTTTGTTTGTACTGAATGGATGAAGGTGAACTTAACCACTTAGGAAACCCTACACCACATAACCAAGGGCTATGTCAGCTGGTGACCTAGAAAATCTGATTTTCTCTCCAAATGAAAAAATGGTTTTTATCAAGCCGTTTAGCCTATTTAATGTCCCTTTTTGTAGTGATAGTGACAAAAATGCCACACCACAACAGTACCTAACATTTAAAGGTATTCATAAATTCAGACTTCTTAGGAAAAAGGCATCACCCATTGTATGTTGCTTAAAATTATATTTATAAAGTACTGTTTTCTGTCACAGAGCTGGACAGCCCTGCAGAGTTGGAGAAGAAGCGCATTTGCCGAATTGTCACCAGAGATTTCCCTCAGTATTTTGCTGTGGTGTCGCGGATAAAGCAGGAGTCTAACCACATGGGTCCTGATGGAGGCATGCTGTCCAGTAGCACTGTGCCCATGGTCCAGGCGTCATTCCCACAGGGGGCGCTCACCAAGAGGATCCGTGTTGGCCTGCAGGTACAGCAAGACTCCTTTGATCAGCTCCAATTCCATCCATTTCTTGACTTGGCTCTTTTGTTGCTAATATGGTCCACGGACTTATTATTTATTAATGCCTTACCTATTTTTGGTTGAGTATTTGATTCTGCCTGACGAGCTTGGCCCAGTAATTTTAACTATGGGAAGATTTTTAAGCAAACATTTCTCAAAGTTTGATCAACAATCATTTGAGTCTGCATCTTTGCTCTTTGCACTTTTTGGTCATCCTGTGTTTCTGTTTAGGCCCAGCCTGTACCAGATGAAATGGTGAGGGCGGTCCTTGGCAACAGAGCCACCTTCAGCCCCATCGTCACTGTAGAGCCCAGGAGGAGGAAGTTCCACAAGCCGATCACAATGACAATCCCTGTCCCACCTAGATCGGCAGAAGGCCATCCCAGCGGCCACCGAGGCGACTCTGCACCATGCCTGCGTCTGCTGTGCAGTATCACAGGCAAGTCGACCTTCAGATAACTAGAGCATGAAAAAACAGTAGGGGTATCTCCATCCAAATTGCCAAGCTTTGAGTTTATTTTGGCAGTCATTGTGTCCTTAGATGCTACTAAATGTTATCTGTGATACCAGACATGCTTGTTCATCCATTTATTATACATGTAACACAGTTAGTACCTCAGAAACACTATGAATTGAATAGTGGTGGGCACATCAGGTTTACTTTGATGTCAAAGGCCACAGGTCGATAAAGGGAAGATGAAGAACTGAGAAGATAAAAGGATAGGGATTATGAAAGCTAAAGCACTGGCTTGGCTGGAAAGGCAGTGCGCTCATCTTTTATCCCCTATTTCATACAGGGGGGACGTCCCCTGCCCAGTGGGAGGACATCACAGGGACCACACCGCTGTCCTTTGTAACGGATTGCGTCTCCTTCACCACAAATGTGTCGGCCAGGTGAGACACACACATATTCATTTACACAGAGCAGGCCACAGCTGGAAATGATAAATACAGAAATTAGTAGTTTGAAAGTTTCCCACTTTTGAAAGTTTCAAACTCATGATGGAAATATTTCTATAGACTAAACAATTGATTGATTAATTAGAAAAATAGATTAATTTATAGAGATAATAATAATTCATTGTATAGTCAGTTTGATGGTCATGTATTGGACCACTATAAAGACATTACAACCATTATGCTCCAAAGCTGGCAAATTAATACTCATTTGCAGTAAATATAAAATCTCTACATCTCAGTAGGCCTCAAAGTTCCATGAGGCAGTGGAAGTTGGCGGTGAAGTGTAAAATCTATCACAAGAGGAAATTTGAAATTACAGTCAGCTTGCACTTGAATCCACAGAATTGTGTTCTGAACAGATCCTCTTTCTTTCACTACACACACAAGGAGAGCGAGTTCCCCTCTTGTTTGACTCTACATGTCATTGGCTGACTTTAACCTATTTATTGAGTGACTTTATAGTAGATTTTTTATCTCCTCTTGGCTGCTAAACAGACCTCAGCCAGTGAACCTCTTGGTTACAGTACACAAAGTCATGAACTCTCAGCTTAACTAGATTGGGATCATGTGGCGAGTATGCAGTCTGATATTAACAGAGCACCCTTTGTTGATTACTACACAGCTGTCATGTGTCTGTGTTCACCCTTCAGAGAAATGGCCAAGCTTGTTTGATTTATTATTTAAATTATTATTTCACCTACACTACAGTGTTGCAGCCCTTTGAAAGGTTTAATACAAAATGTGCAGTGCAAAGTTCCAAACTTTCAGCTGTTGAAAATCATCCTCATATTAGGCAAATTGTTTACCTGGCGGACTTCCAGATTTGCCATTTTCTTGTGTTTTTCCCCATTTTCATCTCCTCTCCTCTTTTCTCCTCTTCTCTCCTCTTTCCTCCGATCTCTCCTCCACAGGTTCTGGCTCGCAGACTGTCACCAGATTCCTGAGACGGTGAGTCTAGCGTCTCAGTTATACCGGGAACTGATCTGCGTGCCGTACCTGGCCAAGTTTGTGGTGTTCGCCAAGATGAACGACATCATTGAGGCTCGGCTGCGTTGCTTCTGCATGACAGACGATAAGGTGGACAAGACCCTCGAGCAGCAGGAGAACTTTGAGGAAGTGGCCCGGAGCAAGGATATCGAGGTGGGATTGTGTGTTCATGTGGACTTGGAGACACTCTACTGCAGTAGGAGAGTCTAATAAAGAACAAATAGACAAATGAATAAATCAATTATATGTCATTGAAATGTGATATAATATCAGTTTCATGAAGCTAATCTGCGGAATGTGTTACAGCTGTGAAACTACATTTTTGGTCATTTGATTTCTGTAGGTTCTCGAGGGAAAACCTATCCATGTGGATTGCTATGGCAACCTGTCCCCTCTCACCAAAAGTGGCCAGCAGTTGGTTTTTAACTTCTACTCCTTCAAGGAGAACAGACTTCCTTTCAATGTGAAGGTATAACATTCATCCCTCTCTCTCTCTCCACAAGCATTTACCGTGTATGTTGTTCACTCTGGTCTAATTTGTTAATGTGCCTTGCTGATTAAATTATGTCAGAAATGATCATCCTCTCCTAATCAGCTGACATTCATAGCAATAACAGTTTTTTTACCATGTCTGGTGCATGTTGCTAGGAAAATTAAAATAGCACAGTGTCACACTGTAGAACCAAGTGAAGGTTATTCATATATCAGAATTACACACAGTACATTAAGTCTTTTTTGTCTTTTTTTGTCTGGCAGTTCTTATTGTAGTCTTTTGACATGCATGCTGACTGTTAAATCTTTCTATCTATATACTACTCAGCAATTTACATTTTTACAGTAGGTTGAGGTAGAAAAAAAATGCAGAAATTTCTGCTCCTTTTTCTTTTTTCTTGATGTAATCTTTTGGCTATCTTCTACAGATCAGAGATATGGGCCAGGAGCCATGTGGTCGCCTCTCCTTCCTGAGAGAGCCAAAAACCATTAAAGGCCTTCCGCAGACGGCCATATGCAATTTGAATATCACACTGCCAACTCACAAGAAGGTAGGATGACCATGTTTGAATAGTTCATCTTTACAGGCCATATCACATCATCTACATGTAAATGAAAGTGAAAGACGGAACATGTTGTCCTGACATCAAGCGGAACCACAAAAGTTCATTTAGTTGAGAAGTGACTGCCTGCTGCTTGTGTCTTTTATTAGTGTTAAAGCCTGTGCCAGTCGTAAGACCCCACAACGTACACATGCAGCCACACATGCACATTGTGCTTTGTTCTATTGCCTGGCTCACTGTGGGTACATAAGAATTATACAAAAAGAAAAAAAGACACTTCTCATTTGTTTGTTGTGGTGTTGACTGATCACAAGAAACTGTAATTCTTTTGCTTTTGCTTTTGTTATTTTGCTGTTTATTTTTATTAATCTCATAGATTTTTTCTGATGCCTTTTGTTGTTTTTGCTGCTCCATTTTCATCCCCTGAGTTTTGTTTCCACCTCCCCGCTCACTATAACTTCCCTGCTCTCCATTGTGTCATCTCTCTCCTCGCTGGCAATGCATCTTGGAATACCACAGGATATGGAGTCTGATCCTGATGATGAGGTAAACAGATTCTTCATCATCACATGGAACTGCTTCTTCTTTGTCGTCCTTTCTGTTTGCTTTACTGCAGATGCTGTAGTAAATATGCGTGTTGCAAATATTTTGTCTCTGCGCAGCACCTGCGTGTCAAAGATGCTTCTGAGTGCACGTTTTACACAGCTATGTCTTTGCTGAAGTGACCCTATGCAGTGCATGAGTGGAAATGGCAATTGTTTTAATCAGCGAGGATTTATTTATTGTTGTCTTCATCCCAAGTCCAGTGGAGCCAATTACTGTGCCACACCTCGGCTTGTTTTTCATCTCTATATCTTCCTTTCCATACATATTCAACAGGAAATCACCATATCACCACCCTTACTATTAACACATAAGAACGTTTCACACAGGACTATTGTACCTCTTGTAAGCTAAAGATTAAACCTTATCTCTTATCATTTGTCCACTTAGTCATTGGTTTGTTGTATTTGGGGTTCTCCCTCTTCACCTTTGTCCTTGGCTTGTGTGTTACAGAGAATACTAACGCTATCAGCTGTATGCCAAAACATTTATAAGGGAGTTTAATCAAAGGGAGATAAGGGTGTTTTTATGTTTGAGTATTTATATTATACTGTCCGTAGTGACCATGTGTTATATTCTTTCTACATAAATTCATCAACCAACTTGCCAGACAGAATGTTGATATTGGACAATTCAGCAACCAGATTATTAAATCCATTTTTCAATGTTCAGTGCCAACATAAAGAAAATATATTTCAACCATAAGTGCACATTGCAACTATAGTAAGCCAAACATAGTCATAGTTTTAAAAACCAACATTGATTGTTTGGGAGGGACATAAACTCCAGAAAGCTAGACATACTAGACCCACATTCATCATGCCTACCTCCACAATTTAACTTGTCACCTTGTTACATGAAGGACACATTATTATCTGAACTGGCACTGAATGTTGGCATATACAGTAAATCATTAAATGCTGAACTGTCCAATATGCACAGAATTCGTGCAGAATGGGCTGAATTTGTATCACAGTCCTTTTCTTGAAATTGACACATCTACTACTATTATAGCAGTTTTAATCAGGCGCACCTTGTCACCACATTGGATGATGATCTGAGTCAGTGAGTGAAGAAATGTAGAGAAACAGTCCATTACTCTCCAGTGGAGACACTACAGTACACCTGCAGTGCCTCCTTGTGCCACTACTAACAGCATGTACTAATTCACTAAAAACAGAAGTGTCCATGCACTGCAGTATCTAAGTTAACAAGTTAACATCATAATTTAGTCATAATTCTCATAGATTAGAATCACATTTCACACTATTTTTTTATGTTAAAACATCTTTTGTTCTTTTTTGTTTGTTTCAGACTGAAAAGCCAGAACGACGTCATACCTTTGCCTCCTTAGCTTTGCGTAAGCGCTACAGCTATTTGACCGACCCAGCAGCGAGTGAGTTTCCCATTTTTACTTTCATGAAAATTTTAATTGATTTTAGATATTTGTTATTTTAATCAGTTTTAGTGCCTGAAGGTCCCTTTATACAGTGTACTTTGTTTATATACCCTTAGCATAGAACAAAATCTACCTCACAAAACATGTTCATCAATCATTTATTCTCTTCACCTGACACACACTCTTTGATCATTTGTCGTCCATCAAACTTTTGCATGGTTTACTGTGTGTTACGCTTTGCTTACCCACCCCATGTTGACAAAAAGTCTCCCTTTTTCAACTGTTGCTTTATTTTACATTTGTGAAAACAGTGGGAATCAATGTCTGTCTGTTCCTTTATCATTTGATCAAAAAATGTTTAAATTCATACTGAATAAAAATAATTTTTTGAATTGTTCTCATTCTTTTAGTGGCCATTTCACTCTTATTGGCTTTATGATTGTGTGCGGCTGTGTATTTCAATGTGGTTACAGGTTGCACTTTATATAAACTTGATTTCCTCTTCAGCAAGACTATGTTAGAGCAAACATTTTCCCCTTTACAAAATACTCGCTTAAATTTCCATGCAACTATTATATATTTTTGGGGCAGTTTTCATAGTGCACTTTGTATTACCTGGACAGAAGTTTTCCAAATTCTAAGGTAGTTTGTATTTTTGTTTTTTTTATTCCAGCCTAGTCCATTTGAATCTCTTGTGAAAACTGCCATGTTGTTTACAAAGATCTGAATAATAATGACTGATTTATTGTACCTTTCTTGTAAAGTGCAACCTTATATTTTATTTTAAGTCATGACCAAACAAGTAAAGTGATATTTTTTTTATTAATGGTATGCACTTGTGGGGTCATCTCTGGCATTGGAAATGGACCAAATGAAAGCATAAACATGTCAATGAAACATGTACAGTAAAAGGCACTGTTGCAAGGAGGCAAATAGATTAAGCACATCAAAAGTCAATGGAATTGTTTTTTGGTTATCATGTCTTTTTTGTCACCTCTACCATATGTCAAGCATTTTTGTTCCTATGCATACTCCATTCGTTTTCGGGTGTATTTTGTCATTAGTCACAGACTTTAGACCATCACTTTTCATTATCATCCTGGATTTTTGAACAAGGGCCTTTCTTACATTTCATGATGACAAAAAGTCTCAGTTTCTGTTTCAACTGTTGCGTTATTTCAGACGTTTGCCTTGCTCCTGTGAATAATGCTGTTTCTGACTGACTCAAATTTCTCTTTCTGGTTTTTATGTTTTATTTCAAATTATTTTACGTTACATTTTATGTTTACTTCCTTATTGCTTTTGGTTGAAATTATTGTTGAAGAAACAACTGATCGAAGCTCGCCGAGAACACAGCCTTCTAGCTACCCTCACAAACCTGTCTTTTCAACGAGATCTTATCAGGCGTGGTCGCCTGTTCCTGTCGCCGTCCCTGGCCAAGCCAAGTCTGGGTTTGGCTCCCTCTCCAGTTCGTCATCCAACACGCCCTCTGCCTCTCCATTAAAGTCTGTCTGGTCCATCAACTCTGCCTCCCCCATCAAGACCAACATTCCTGGATCACCTGCCTCTTCTGTTAAATCAGTTAGTGACATGGCCTCTCCCATCCGATCTTACAGAACCATCTCCTCTCCTATAAAAACTGTAGTTCAACAAGCCCAGTACCCAACCCAGGTTAGCCCTAGTCCCCTGGCCTCACCAGCAAAAAGTGCCCCAGACCCTATATCCATGAAAGGACTGGCAGCATTATCTGCTAGGACCTCCCCTATAACTGTCTCTGGAGGAGGAAGCGCTCTTCTTGAGAGAACATCCATAGGCATGACCCCACCAACCTCTCCCAAATCTTCTCTGAGTATGTTCAGTTCACCCCTACCATACAAGACTGTTATGGGGGGCTCTCCTGGCACAGCATCTTCTTCCTCACCCATAAAAACAGTCCCTGGTCTCTCCTCTGTGCGTTCCTTTGCTTCAGATGTCACTGGCCCCGCAAGAAACTTGTTCTCATCTCTTTCATCACCGCTTAAATCCAACACCTCTCCAAGTGCTGCAGCTCTGATCAATGGAACTGTGTCGCCTACACAGTACCGCTCTTCATCCCCAACATCTCTTCTCACCAGCAGTCTGCAAGAGAGAATACAAGCAACCACCAATGCTGCAACAACAAGTGTCAATGCAGCTTTTGATGAGGTTGAAAAAACATTTAATTCTTGCTCTGCAGGCTATGGCACCTTGAAGTCCTTGTCCTCCTCTGCATCATCCTCATATCAGTCCATGAGATCATCAGCTTCTAGTTCCCTTTATGCCTCTCTAAGATCGCCTCCTAATGCCACCACTGCTGTAACGTCCAGCACAATGACTGTTCCAGTGTACTCTGTTATTAATGTGCTGCCAGAGCCCCAATTTAAGAAGTTACCTGAAGTGTCCAAGTCAGCTGCTGCTCTCCTGTCCCCTCGGAAGACAGTCCCCGCTGAGGTGAATGCTCAGTTGCAGTCTTCCTTTGCCAGAACTCTTTCCCCCATCAAAGCCCCTCTTTTTTCTGCTGGCCTGAAATCAAGTACCACATCACCACTATCATCCAGCCAAGAGATTCTGAAGGATGTAGCGGAAATGAAAGAGGACTTGATACGAATGTCAGCCATTTTGCAGACAGATCCAAATTCCACAGCCAATAAAGGGTTTCAGTCTGATTCTCCCAAAGAGGCTAAGATAGAGGACGAGGAGCCATACAGGATTGTGGAGAAAGTAAAACAAGATTTGGTAAAAGTGAGCGAAATCCTCACTAAAGATACTGCGAAGGACGGTAGGGTTTCCCTGGCAAGGGGTTCTTTGGATGACATACACTTCTCAAAAGTACAAGTTGAGCAACCACCAAGCAACTGGAGCTATCCACCAAGATATGAGACTGTGGTTCCTCAAGCCAAATCAAAAACAATATCAGATAGAGATTTCAATCTCTCCAAAGTGGTTGACTACCTGGCCAATGATGTTGGTAGCAGCTCTTTCTCCAAAATGCATGACACAAAGCATAAAGCAGATGAGGGCAAGAGAGAAGGAGAGGGAAAAGAGAAGCAGAAACGTGTCCTAAAACCCACCATAGCAGTTCAAGAGCAAAAGCTCAAAATGCCTCCAACAAACATGCGCTCTTCAGCTTCAGACAAAGAGATCAGTAAAGTAGCGGATGCGCTTTTTGGAGCAGACACTGTGCTAGAATCCCCTGATGATATCTCACATGAACAGGATAAAAGCCCCCTCTCAGACAGTGGCTTTGAGACCAGGAGTGAAAGGACACCTTCTGCCCCTCAGAGTGCAGAAGGCATGGGTCCCAAGGCTCTTTTTCAGGATATCCCAGTCCCACCAGTGATCACTGAGACTAGGACTGAGGTTGTCCATGTAATCAGGAGCTATGAGCCCCCAGAGGATAACAGACAGCCTGCAATGGAGGATGCACATCCGGTCAGATATATTGATTCAGATTCTAAAGGGCATTTGAATCAAGCTACATCAGCCTCCGAACAGAATAAATGCTACTCAATAAAAGTCAGCCCTGAGGAGGATCCAATGGGGAAAGGGGTGAGGGTAAAGGAAGAGACTCACATCACTACCACCACCAGGATGGTGTACCACAAACCACCTGGCAAAGAGGCACCATCTGAGAGGTGTGAAGAAACTATGTCTGTGCATGACATAATGAAGGCTTTTCAGTCAGGCAAAGACCCTTCTAGAGAACTGGCTGGACTGTTTGAACACAAATCTGGCAATGAGGAAACATCACAGAGAGTCCTCGAGGACATCAACTCTAAACCTAAAGTTGAAAGAATAATTGAGGTTCACATCGAAAAAGGCAATAAAACAGAACCAACCGAGGTCATCATCAGAGAGACAAAAAACCATGCAGAGAAGGAAATGTACTACTACCCAGGGAATAGACAGGAAGATGAGGAGCCTGAAGAATCACTTCCAGTGTACCTTGACTCCCCCAGAGTGAACACACCCATGTCACAAGAGGAAGACAGTCGCCCTAGTTCAGCCCAGCTCATGGCAGATGACTCTTACAAAACACTCAAGCTACTTAGCCAGCAATCTGTAGAATACAATGAAGATGAATCATCAGAGCTTAGGGGAGAATCTTATAATTTTGCAGAAAAAATGCTGCTCTCTGAGAAATTTGACCAGTCTCATTCTGACACAGAGGAATATCTGAGAGATAGGTCTCGCTTCCACTCACCAGACAGAAGCAGTCACAGTGAGGGTAGAGCAGTTGGGCCAAGGACAGAGTATGTCTTCAGGTCACCGAGAAATGTATTTGACAAATCTGGAAGAATGGCCAGTGTTGATGACAACTTTGACAAACTGACACTTCTGCAGTATTCTTCTGAGCCTGGTAGCCCAAAGCAATCTGTTTGGATGCGTGTGTCAGATGACACACCAAGTAAGAACAGAGAACAGCTTATGTATGAGGACAGAGTGGACAGGACTGTAAAAGAGGCAGAGGAGAAACTCTGTGAGGTGTCTCAGTTCTTTCGTGATAAAACAGAACAGCTCAATGATGAGCTCTCATCTCCAGAGAAGAAATCTCGAAGACCAGACTTTAGAGAATCGCGATCAGGTCCGAGCTCTACACACAGCAGTCCAGAGAGGTCAGCTTACAGAAATGGGGGCAGTGGGGAAGAGTGGAGCAGAGAAAGACTTAGAGACAGGTTCAGCTCCACTGACAGGAAATGTGCTAGTTTACCCAGCAGTCCAGAGAGGAGAGTACTGCTTCAGTACAGTGATTCAGACCCAAGAAAACAAGGAGATGGTAAATCACAGGCAAGCACAGGTGAAAGCTCTAAACCTTATCAAATGTCTTCCTCCAAAGTGAGTGCAGTCAGGCTAAAGTTTGAGCAAGAGGCTCAAAGGCAAGACAGGAGTCATCATGGTGGCCAAAATTCAAATCCACCTATTAGGAAACTCCAGGAAAGTAAGCTACCTGTATATCAGGTATTTGCTGGTTCAAATATTCCAAAAACACCAGACAGTCCGGGAAACCAGAGGCGATGTCTAGAGAGTGAATCAAATAAGTCCTCACCCAAGCATGAGACCAGTGGAAAAGATCAGGAGGAGAAAAAGTTATTTAAGGCTTGGGAGAGCCAGGGGTATGGGAGCTATAAACCCCAGTCTCCCAAACTATCCCATTCTTTAATCCATGATTCTATGAAAGATGGAAATAATAGTGATTCCCAAAGACAAGAAACGACCAAGAAAATAATATACACTGAATTTGTCGTTCGAGAAAGTCCAAATAGCAATGATAGTCTAAAAAAAAACTCGGAATCACAAATTCCTGTTAGAAAGCCATCTAATTTCTCGGAAAATCACAAATCCACCTCTTTAAAATTAGATGCCTCTGTTGAACCATATGAGAGGTCAGGGTCTCATATACCTACTTTAGCTAGAAATCGGTTGCACAGTAGCTCTGAATCCAACAAGTCCACTCGTGGATCATCAGTAGGACAATCGACAGACTCATCAGACGGTAGCCAGTCAAATGTAGTTTGTAATGGTGTTGATAGCAACCAAGTAGAATATTTGGATCAAGTAACTCCTGTAGTTGTCACAGAGGGTTTCAAAGATATTAAACCCTTACCTGTGTATGTCAGCATCCAAGTGGGAAAGCAGTATGAGAAAGAAACAGCCTCTGGGCAGCTGGGAACATACAAAAAGATAGTAAGCCATGAGAGTAGAACAGTGCATGAGACAAGGGGTGCATTTTACTCTGTCAAACAAAAACAGTCTCCATCTCCTCAAGGAAGTCCAGAGGATGACACTCTAGAACAAGTGACTTTCATGGACAGCTCTGGGAAAAGTCCTGTTACCCCCGAGACCCCCAGCTCAGAGGAAGTGAGTCTGACCTCAAGAACACCAGACTCTGTGATAGGCTTCATGCCTGGCATGCCAAGCCCTATCCCAGAGGAGTCTGAGGAGGAAGAAGGAAAGACCTTCATCTACAAGGAGCCCTCTAAGGAAAAATCTAAGCCAGCCTCCACAGAGAATCACAGTAAAAAACAGGATGCAGAGAGACAGAAGTCAAAGGAGAAAAGAGTGGCTTATATAGAGTTTCCACCTCCTCCTCCTTTAGAGACAGAGCAGTCCGACCCTGAGAGAAAGGGGTCATGTGCTTCTTCTGAGGCAGAGACAGAGATGATGGAGGTGAACCTTCAAGAGGAGCATGATAGGCACCTCTTGGCTGAACCGATCATTAGGGTCCAGCCTCCATCCCCTATTCCCCCTGGTGCTGATAACAGCGACTCTAGTGATGATGAGTCTGTTTTCCATCCCATCCCTATCAAAAAGTACACTTTCAAAATGAAAGAGGAGGGAGAGAAACGCCCAAAACACAAACGATCAGAGAAAAACGGAAATAACAAGGAGTCTGGGATCAATGGTGTAGTAAAGGGGGAGGATGCTGACTGTGAACAAAATGGCAATGACCAGTCAATCACTGACTGCTCTATAGCAACCACTGCAGAGTTCTCCCATGATACCGATGCAACCGAAATAGACTCTTTAGATGGGTATGACCTTCAGGATGAGGATGATGGACTGAGCGAGGATCCTAAAACATCAAGTCTGTCTAATGATGGAAAAACAACCGACCGCTCATTTAATCAGTCCAAGCTTGAAGTGATAGAGGAAGAGAAATGTGAAGAAGGGGGGGATAATGGAAAGACTAAAACCAGCACATCATCCGTAAAAAGCAGTGGAGATGAAAAAGATTATACCCTTGAAGGAAGACATCCAGATAGGCAGGGCTTTGGGGAAAACTACTTTGCCTACCAACTTGAAGAGGAGTTGAATTCAACCTTTAAAACTGTTGCCACTAAAGGCCTGGACTTTGACCCCTGGTCCACCAAAGGGGGTGACAATGAGGGAGTTTTTGAGTCCAAAACAAAAGAGGATGACCCCAAGCCCTTTGGTTTATCGGTGGAGGACAAATCACAGGCTACAACACCTGACACAACCCCCGCTCGAACACCAACTGATGAGAGCACACCGACTAGTGAGCCTAATCCCTTCCCTTTCCATGAAGGGAAGATGTTTGAGATGACCCGCAGTGGTGCTATTGACATGAGCAAGCGGGACTTTGTTGAAGAGAGGCTTCAGTTTTTCCAGATTGGTGAGCATTCCTCTGACCCTAAATCAGGGGAGAAGGGGAGAGGGGGCAAGATCCTGGGGGTAATTTCCTCTCAGTCAAAAACAGGGGAGAGGGCCACAGTAGATGGGAAAATGAAGGTTATAGATACTACCACAGACAGCAGCACTACACCAACAACACCAGCAGCAACAACAGCAAAATGCAGCCCTGCACAGCCTGGCAGTGACACTGGCTATACCGGTACTGATGTCCCCACCTGTGAAGCCATAGCTGAGACCGCCTCCTCATGTACAATCACAGCCTCTAAGGTTGATCCCAAATTACGCACTCCTATTAAGATGGGCATAGCCGCCTCTATAACTGTGAAAAAAGACTCAGGGGATCTCACAGATTGTAAAGCTGAGATGTCGGAGGGTCAGATGGTGCCAGAATACATTAGTATAGAGGGTCAGTGTTCAGAGAGTCAGTCTAGCAGACACACTGAGCCCAAGTTAGAGAGAAGAGATTACCCTTCTGAAAACTGCAACAACAACAATAACCTCGAGTCCTCCAGTGTTCAGGCCAACTACATTCAGTGTGGTAGTGTGGTGTTCAATTTGCAGTCCTCCTCTGAGCCCACTCTTCAAAAAGCTAGCAGGATAGAAACACTGTGCTGTAGGGATTTAGAAGAGAGAGTGGATGTACACAACAGCAATCAAGTGCAAGACCAGAAGAGTGAAACAGTTAAAGAAAGTGAAGTGAAGCAGCCCAAGTCGCGGCTTCCAGTTAAAGCATCAGGATGGTCATTTCACACACAGGGAACAGCCATAGGCAAACAGAAGCCCAAACAAGCAGTGAAAGTTGAGGTCAGGAAAAGAGGAGAGCCAGCCATAGCCAAAGTAGAGCCCAGGTCTAGAATACCAATCAAGGATGTTAAAAAGAACAGCCCCACTGCTGCAGCTAGCTCACTTGTTTCAGTTCGGGTAGCCTCACAGCCAACGAGGGCATTGAACTCAGAGAGAGCATCCATTCAGTTGCCATCAAGGTTACCACTGAAGGACAGGCATCAGGTCAACAGTGTCACAAGTGAGGGAGTATGTAGACAGGACAGACAAGAAAACCCAAGTGAAATTTGTAAGCGCACCATCGAATACTTTAAAGACATTAGCGGGGAGACGCTAAAGTTGGTGGACCGCCTGTCAGACGAGGAGAAAAAGACGCAGACAGAGCAGTCGGAGGAGGACAGCACCTCCCGGAGCACCTCTCTGTCGGACGCCTCCCAGCCTTCCCAGCCCTCCCAGCCCTCCCGCTCATCCAGGTCTGGTAGAGGTTCGAGGGCTGAGGCCGGGGCCGCGTCCGTAAGGGCAAAGGTGGCGACGACGGACAGGGCCTCCGGCAGTGAGAGGAGCAGGAGGAGTAGGCGGACTGGTGGGAAGGAGGGCAGTCAGGGACTCACAGGGTCTCGAACGCCTCCCATCGCGGAGATCAAGCCTAGTTTGTAAAACTTTCACACTATGTTTAAAATACATCTATATATTGATATATTTCACTTTTAGTTGCATGACATCGTTGTGATCGTTTAATGGATTGACTGGAATGCCTGTGGCGTGTTTACATATTCTCTTCAGAACAGTAGCTGTCATTTAAATTTCTTTTTTGTCATTGATGTACTGTGTACTGTATTGTCCTTGTTGCAAGGTTCTCTTTCCTCTGTTCCCTTCTATCAACCCTTTTTAACCCCCCGTATGGTAGAGTGAGCATGCCAGTAGTAGTGACTGGTCCACTGGCACAACCAGTCCCTTGTTTGACAACTCCCTGGTCTGTCTGTCTGTCTGTCTGTGCGGGGTGGCTACCAAGTTATTATAGTAGTCTGTTCTTACAGAATTTTTCATGCTATCAATTGTCATTTAAACTAACTGATGTTGGAAAAGAACACACAAAAACATCTTCGCATGTTGACATTTTAGATCCTAACCTAGACCTTCTCCACCCTAGATTTGTAGAATTATGAACTATGTCTGTTGTTGAGAGTCATGTTATGCTTTGTTTTGTGTGGTTCTCATGACAGTTACTGCCTGCCTAGAGGATACATACCACAAACAGTCACAGAACACCACTTAATCTATGAACTTATTTAAGTTGCCCATAATGTCTCTAGTGTGAAACATCCTTTTCTTGCCATCCTGGGGATACAATTGAACCCACATTACAGCTATATTACAATAATATGCTAACCAGTATAATATAAATATTTTTAACACAACCTTTATTGATGTTGTTAATTCTGATGAATAAGTGGCCAGAAAAGGAAAAATACATGTTTTATTTTTCTTAAATTAATGTATAGGGAGAGAGGAATGTGAATGGTATTGACAAGTCATTGTCTTCTATCTTTCCAGGTCCCCAAAGTCCTTGTGAGCGAACGGACTTGCGCATGGCTATTGTTGCAGATCACCTGGGACTCAGTTGGACAGGTGAGACACATTCTACATTGTTCTTTCTCTCAGTACCCTTGTACATGACTTGCTTTTCTATCTCAGTCTCAAACCCTGTTATTTACTGCCATCTTCAGGCTAACAGAATATCTTACAATGGATAATAACGTTAAATGTAGCCCTGAAATAGAGGAGCTAAAGATCACATAATGAGGACAAAAAAAGAATAAAACAATCTCCCTGTTACAGAAAAGCATTGAAATTCAAATATATTTGTAGAGGAACTGAAATTTTATTTTGAACTGTTTTATCACAGGATTTTAAATATGTTGTAATACATTTGTGCTATTAGGCTTTATTTATTTAACCTCTGCAGTTTGTGTGTTTGCACTATGAATAAAATGACAGACACATGCTAACTTCTGTACATTAAATTTTGAATACTTATGTCTGAGTTGCTTTTGTGTCCCATCACAGAGTTGGCTCGAGAGATGAACTTCACAGTGGATGAGATCAACCACATCAGACTAGAGAACCCCAACTCTCTGACAGCACAGAGCTTCATGCTACTTAAGAAATGGGTCAGTCGGGAAGGGAAAAACGCCACAAGTAAGACTATTTTTGTATCAGAGAATGTTGTTTTTGTCTCCATTTCTCCTTTCTTTGTGTCTTTCACTTTCTCTTCTCAGTATTTCTGGTTTTAATTTAAGGCAAAAAAAAACTTGCAAAGACGAGCTTCCAGCTCTAGCTCACAAAAAATGAAAGTATGTTGATCACTCTCATCTTTTTCCTGTTCAGACATCCTCAAGTACCTATTTTAACAAGATAACTTTAGGAACAGGCTTGTTGTGTTTATTGTCCCATTCAAGAACAAAAGGAATTTTCGATATACATTTTTTTCCATTTGTAAAAACATTGCTATAAGGAGTTTTGTTCTAATTTACAAACCTCATTTCATTGTTCTTCAGGTGGCTCAGTTACATTTTTGTGTCGTCTTCTTTTCTTCCACAGCGGATGCCTTAACTGCAGTGCTGACCAAAGTCAATCGGATGGATATTGTGACTTTACTGGAGGGCCCAATATTTGACTATGGTAACATTTCAGGCACAAGATGTTTTGCCGATGATAACGCTGTTTTCCGGGATCAGGCTGATGGTAAAGTTTAGCTTTGTCTAGCTGACCTCTTACCTCTCCCTGCTACCTTTTTTGTTGTGCCAATGCATGGATCACATACAAATAGTCCTAGTGCAAATGTCTAGAGAAACTGATTTACAGTCAGATTTGGATTTGTTTGTTTGGACAACTGGCTCCTGCTGTTCCCCGAATGCATTCTTGATTTGCAATGTATTACAGTTTATATGCCAATGAAATAATTATGGCATTCTACTTTGATCTTTCTTGCTTTTCAAATTAAATTATAATCAAGTTTTTAATAGCACTGTAATACTCTGATTTGAATCACCTTCTGTTGAGTTAACCATCATTTTCATTTAAATCAGGTTTTGTCCAGTTGTCACAAATGAGCAATATCCACTGTTAAAATCCCATTCTAAGTGCATGCCGCATACTAAATACTACTCTAAATGTTTTTTTTTTTCAAACATGTCTGACTTGTGTAGAAATGATATAACCCTGTAGACTCTGCTTTCCTCTGTTTATTTAGTCTAGTTCTCCTAGTTCTCCTCCAGTTCCTCTGAGCCTTCCTTGGATAGATGAGAGAATCTGTTCCTCTGTGAAAACAGACTGCCTCCTCCTCCTCCTGTTCCTACTGCCTACCACCACCTCCCCACAGCAGTATCCACTGCTGATAACAGCACATAACAGCTCTTAACAAGTTAAGAGTCATGTATTGCTGATGTCTACCTGTGCCCTATCCATCCCTCACGTGCCTCCTCCTCCACGTATCCCTCAGTCATGTCATTCATTCATGGTCTTGTTGTGCAAGCATGTTTCATTTCATCTTTCATTTATTCTGTTTCCCTCTTTCTCCACATTTTGTTTCTTTTTTTCTCCTCTGCATATCTCTTGCCTTCCCCATAGTTTGCATAATTATCCCCTTAACTCCCAGAAGCTCTGAAGCTGCATTCATCCTGCAGACACCCAGCCCCTTCTTTCCAACGCAGACCCCGACACCCCCACCCACTCCCCTCACTCCTACTGCAGCACTTCATGGCCGTCCCTTTTCCCCACGCCGCTCTCCAAGTTATGAGTCCTCCATTTCACTCAAAGACTTGGCACCTCCAGCACAATTTGAACAGCCACAGTTCAACTTCCTCTCCCCTCCATCCCCATGCATCACCCCTGAGTGTCCTGCTGCTGACGCTTGTCAATCCCCTGCCTTCCCTTTCTCGCCCCACCCATCCTCCCCTATTCCCCTCATCACCTCACCTGTACCTTTCTTGTCTGCTGCTAACTTTTCATCACCCATTCCTTTTTCAGCTGCCTCTGTCCTGTCCTCCCCCACCTCTGTCCCAACCTCCCCCACCTTCAATATGCCTGCTATAAACCCTTCACAACCTTTAGAACCAGCCACCTCCTCTCTCACAGCATCCGGATCTCCCTCTGACCTGTCCTGCCACGCTACTGCCCCCTCCAAACCTGCAACCACACCCACCAACCTCACCCTTGAACCCTCCTCTATGGTCCCTATCCTGTCAAAACCCATCACCACACCTGTTTCGTACACCCCTTCCTCACCCTCTGGTAGGGCCTCACCTTCTGTCACAGAGTCCCCAAGCAAAGAGTCTTTCGTGACCCAGCTGGCTTCCTCCTCCCGCCCTGTCTCCTCTCTTTCCTTGTCTACTCTCCCTCCCATCTCTCCCTCGGGGTCCCGTTGTCCTAGCCCCGGTCCTTCATCCCCTCCCCTCCGCTCCCTGTCACCCTGCCCTGCTTGCCAGTGCACTTCCATTACTCCACCTCCCACTCAAACTCGCATTGACCCTTCCACAATGGAAATATTCATTTAGCATGCTCTGCTCTTTATCTTGCTCCTTCTCCTTCCATATTCCTTCTCACATCTCTCATCTGTCAACTATCTCATGTGAGCATGTAACAGAACACCCTGGCAAATATTAATATCTTACACTCATCACATCCCATGCTACATGATTAATAAGGCCTTATGTCATTAATGTGTCCCACTTTCAACATCTTACCTCACTAAAAATCAGAATAACTTTTATTATTACTGTCAATTTGTATATACTTCATTATATATTTTTTAATATTTTATTATTTTTGTGTTGAATATGGCATTTTCAAACATATACAATAAAATGTGTGTATTTTTTACATTTTACTGCATATGTTTGAGGTTGGTTTGGTCATGTTGCTATTACACAGTAGCTGCTGACGTACCACCATCTCAGCTAGTGGTTGTCTGGATACATGCTTTGCTCTTCAACCTCTGTGCCATTGTCCACTTCATATGGTGTATGTGTTAGGGTGTGTGTGTTTTTCTGTGTATTATATTACTTTGTGGCATGCTTCGGTGTCTGTATGTCTCTACAGTTGTCATCCTGTCACCTACAGATTATCAGAGCATTCTAGCGGAGCTGCAGTCCCCCGCTGCACTGCACTCTGACCCCCACTTCCTGGAGCCCGAACTTCCCATCACCCCAAACCCCTCCCTAGCTCATCACCAATCAGAACCAGACACCCCTTTGCTGGCTGACTCCCAGCCTCAGCCCTTGCCGTGGGGCCCGGAGATAGAGCCCAGTAGTGGAGAGCCAGACAGCCCTCCTAGGAGCCCCCCAAGACCCTGTGAGCTTGCCCTGTCCTTCCCAGCCTTTCAACTCCCTGATCCAGTTCCTTCCAAGGTCAGAAAGCCCCACATTGCGCTGAATGACCAGCTACTTTTGAGTGAGGAGGAGGACAGGTCTTCTCATGAAATGGAGCTGAGCCACAAGCCCAAGTCACACTCCTTCCCTGCAATGTGTGAGTTAGACATTGACATGGCTTACTCCACATCTTCCCCTTCACCATCATCAGTATCATCAATAACCCCTTCATCGCCTGACAGAGTACAAGAAGGAGATGCAGGAGAGCAGATGGGTGCCCCCAATGGGGTACAGGAGGATATAGGTTTGAAAGGAGGTGAAAAGGAAGTGACAGAAGAAATAGAGAAGGTTGCTGAGATGGTTGCAGCAGAGGGAAATGGATTAGTGGAAAAGTGGGTAGAGCAGGACCTGATTAAAAATGTGGAAAGAAAATGTGAGATGATAACAAAATATAGTTCTAAGTTGGCAGAGGAAAATAACATTTTGGTAGAACAAAAGGAGGGGTCTGCAGAAGAAGAGAAAGATGTGATAAATGAGCAGCATGTCCTTGTTCATGATGGCAATAAGGGGACAGCCTGTGAGGTGGAGGAGGTGAGAGATGTGCAGAGTCTGTCAGAAGAACAGCATAATCTGATAGAAACTGGGCATGAAATAGAAAAAGTTTGTACCACTATGGAGGCAGTGACTGTTCAAGAGGATATTGATGAAAAACCAGAGGTACAGAAGGCGGATGGGGGCAGTGAGGAAAGGGTCTATGAGGGTGACAAAATGGATAACACAGATGGAGAACTGCAGCTTAAGGATGAAGGAAGGATGTGTGGCAGTGAAAGAGATAATTGCGGCACATTGGAAGGTGACCAAGAAGGGGAACAGACATCCGAGGACCACACCATAGCCCGTCTCTCCCCTCAGGCCTGGGATGAGGCACTTGGAGAACTTCAGTCCAGTGAGTCTGGATCCAATGAGGAAGAGGAGGAGGGACATGGAGACAAACAAATCAAAGAAGAGGCATTAGGATCTCTGTTGGAGGAGGTGAAGAAAGAAGGCTCAGAGGACAAGGAGAAGGACGAAGAGATGACAGAGGCCAGGGTTCAGGAGATTCTTGATCAGGTTGAACAGGCAGAAAAAGACGTGTGTTCATTTTCAGGCTGGCACAGTGATTCATCCAGCGTCAATGTGGAACCACCAACACCAGGCCGCAGCGTCAGCTCAGACCTGCTCGACAGACGGGAAAGGTAAGTCTCTGTTGAGTCTCCAAGAATTAAAACAATTTCTTGCCCACTTGAATTTGAAATCTACTCCTCGCTGTAGTAGATTTCCTGTAGCTAGTCCTAATTCTTTCTTCTTCTTACCCAACAGCCAAGAGAACTCTAGTGACTCCATCACTTCCTCGTCTAGGGGCGAATCAGGGAGGTCCCGACACAACGGCGACAGCTCAAAGCACTCACCTCAGGACGGCTCCTCTGAGTCATCAAATGGCAGAAAGGAGGAGGGAGCACTGGTGTCAGAGAAAAAAGTCCAGGTAATGTTACTATCAATAATAATAATAATAATAATAATAATGATAATGAATAGAATCAATGTTATCAATAGTTATTACAGATTAGAATATAATCCTTTTTATTTTCTGTATCTACCAAAGCTCATTGTGATTCTGTTATTCCAGGAGAAAAGTCTAAACCTGTGGAATAAGTTGTGCTAAAGTAACAAACCTGTTTCAGTTTTTGATTCCAGCTTTCCATGGGGTTGAAGTACATAAAGGACTCAACTAATTCTCTTGCCTACACATGTGCTTGTTTCTCCTCCTGACTTCCTCCATGTGTTTGTGTAATGACCTTATAATACCTCCTTCAGCAGCGGGTTAGTGTAGATTCCGGTTCAGAGGAAGAACAGACTGTAACCACCAAAATCTTCAGACGCCGTCTCATTTTAAAGGTACCCTGAAAGCCTGGAGCAGAAGCTGGGCTGGGCCTCGGTTTGGTTTGGTTTGGTTTGGTTTGGTTTGGTTTGGTTTAGTTTAGACTGGTCAGTCTGGTGTGCATCATAGTAGTTGTGCTTGGTGTACTGATAGTTCAGTTTTGATAGTTTTTTGTGAGTGTGGATCTCTGTGTAGATATGTTTGAGTATGCGCGTTTCTGAGCCTGTCACAGTTTGTGGTTGAGGACTAACCTAGTGTTCAGCCTCTTTCTGACATGGATGTTCTTCCTTCTTGAGGTGTTGCTTCAGTGGGGTGATGGTGAAGGGTTGTTTTACTTTGTCTGAATCTGTCTTTTGTGAGCCTTTTATCATGTGCTAACCACCAATGCTTGCAGGGAGAAGAAGCGAAAAATATCTCAGGCGAAACTGTTACAGAGGAGCATTATATGGATAGAGATGGTAACCTCATCAGTAGAAAAGTAACGTATAACTTAATTTTCATTTCCCATCCAGCTCTGAAATCAAACTTACCACAGGTAGAGTGGCTTGATGTTTTTACAAAAGTAGGTGAAATCTTTTCTTCCTTTGTCGACATCCTTCTGCCTTGGGCAGGTAATCAGGAAGGTTATTCGCAGAGTTTCTACTCCCACACCAGAAAACCAAGGAGGTGACACGTGGCACCAAGACCTTCAGCACAGTCCCATTCTGCAGGAAGACGGGTCTGAGGTTGGCATGAAGACACCTAACTGTGTTCCTGGGTTCAAAGTCTAATCTAGATGGGATTCAAGGGATGTTGTTGAAAACATATGCATGTGTTCACTTCAGCTAATGCAGAAGTTAGGCTTAAAGCTGCACTGGGCAAGACTTTATGTTGAAAATCACCTATTTTACCAGCCTAAATCACAAAGTGGAGCTGAAACTAAAAAGAACATTACAAATATTTTTTTAATTGCCTACAAAACATCAACAGTATGTTTAAAGTTTCTGATATGAAAAACACTGTGTGACATTGTTGTCCATATGAATAAATGTTGAGAGGGATATGGGGTTTAAAGAGGTTAAAAAGAAATGCAGTCTCTAAAACGGCACAGTTTGCTGATGCTATGTTATTTCTAGGTATTGAAGACCTCAGAATTACATCTCCCTACTGTTTGAGTGCAGCTTTAAGTCAAACAATTGAGTAAAATGGAATCAGCAAGATCTTTTTATGTCCATAAACATATCCAGGTGAATTTTTAATTAATGCTGGATTAACTGGTTCGGGAAACTTGTCCTCATTATCTCTCTTCTGGGCAAAAATGCAAAATAACATAAATGCCGCCATTTGAACTGCAACCTTGCATGTTGTGTTTTGACACTGCATGGTGTCTATTGTGTTTGCATAACAAAGGGGATGCTGACTATGCTCCTCCTGACTGTGTGGTTTTAATGGTCTTTTAAAGTGTTTAACTGATTAGTCAACAGTATGACTAATGAGTGCCACAACTGCTGTGAAAACACAGTCTGCCTCTTTTGTTTCTAACACGTTCCAAATTAATATAATTTTTCTTCTTACAGGTGTCTGGTTGGTGTGTGGTTTGGGTCCTAATTATATTCCTAACAAAGATGCTACTAACATTTTCAAGTTTCATATTCTTGCTGTGTGTAGTTTACTCTCTCCTTTGTCTCATTTTTCTGTTTCAGATTTGTGTGTTGGATTGCAACTTGTTCTTCTCCTATCAGAAGAAAAGAATCCCACAACTCAACTATATTTCATTGTGTGTGTTTTCTAGCAAGGAGAAGTTTCAAGGAATAGCAGGCGAAAGGATGAGAGAAGGCCGGGGGATAAGAAGCTCCACTCGTAGGGATGGTTGTGCTCTACTAGGTATGGTACCGTATGTCTTTCTCTGTAACACAATCAGCATAGTCCCCTTGTCTTTGTTTTCCATGTGTATGTAGCTGTATTGTTTTTTCTTTACCTCTTTATCCTGCATTCTTTCCTATATGAATATATTAATGCCAAACTCCTCTATTTCAATCACTGAACTTACTGACTCTGTACTCTGTTGGACTAATTCAGCTTTTTTGCAGATCCAGTCATTCTTTTTCTTGCTTTGCTTCCTTGAATATCTCATGGTTCAAAAATATCAGCACAACTAATTAACACTTGTGTCTGGTAAACAAAGAGTAATGTCAAAACAACATTTTGTGCTTTTGAGGGGATTTATGTGTTTGTCTTTGTTCAAGTATCACACAAATAAGGTGCAGTGTGCTAATTAGCGAGGTTTAGAGGTGTTGGTAGTTCTATTTTATAACTTTGGACAGAGCCAAAGCAGCTGTTTCCTGGTGTTTCCAGTCTTTATGCTAAGCTAGTTGCCTCCTGGCCCCAGCTCTGTACCTAATACACACAGAGTGGTTTTGATCTTCTCATCTAACTCTCAGAGAGAGAACAAATAAGGGTGTTTTCCAACATGTCAGACTATTCCTTTAATTTACCCCTCCCCAGAGAGTTACTATGTGTCAGTGATTGCAAAAGGCTGACTGATGCCTGAGCCTGGTTATCCTCTGGCAACGTTTCTGCCCTCTGTGTTCACTTAGTGTGTGTGAATAGGGAACAGTTACAAAGGAAACAGAGCTGATGGACGGTACACACCTCAGCAATATATTGCCCCACTGATACCCTCCATGCCTGTTTTTGTCCACTAAATCCCCAACTGGCAACAGCATTGTAGCCTCCAAAAAGAGTTTGTTATCCCACTGGCCAGACTGTTAATCCCTGCTGCTGTTCACCCTTGTGTTATGTTAGCAGTGAATCATTCCATCTGTACAAAACGGACTTAGAAATAGTATGGCACTGCTGTGAGGCCTGGCAAAGAGTTTCTATGGTAACAGAGGTCACCATAACAACCCACAGACTATGAGGTCATGTTAACATGTCATTTTGATCCACAAAGACGGGAAAGATCACAACTGTTCTAGGGCGTTTTCACACACACAGAAAACTAGTCTTTAGCAAGAGAAAGGTTACACCCTTTGAACTGAATTTATAATTGGTAATTTAAGATAATGTTTCTATTAAAAATCATGTACATTTTTAGATGTAAGGAAATGTATGGCATTCAGCATTATTCCTGACAAAAAATACTGGGATCTGTAGTCTTGTAAACAGTTACACAATACATGCTTCAGTGCGTGATGTACTGTTTTGTGTATTACAGATGTACAGGAAGCGAGTTCAGTGTTTCCTGGGAATAAGTGTTCAGAGGGTTGAAGAATTCCAGTGTGAGGACTATGCAAGTCCAGTCGGCAACTATCTGCTTCAAACAAATGGTTTTCACGTGAGAGGAGTCGACCCTTCTGACTTATGCATGAGCATGAAAAACTCACTCCTTGTCAATCAAAAGGCCCAGGAAGTTCTCACTTTCTGACTGCGGTGGACCCGTGGACAATGATTCTGCTTCCTGTTTTGTGTGAGACAATACGTGCCATCGATCCACTGGTGATGTGAGAGCTTTTTGAGGAGCATCGTTTGTTGTGACAACAAAAAAGACTCCATTACTGACAACCACACAGGCGCAACTGTGACCAAAGATGGCACAAGAGCTCATACCACATGGTGGGTGGCAAGAAAGAAGTAGACACAATAACACAGAAAATCTAATGGAACACTTCTGATTCAACTTCAACACTCGCCTTATAGTTTTTTCTTGAACCCATTGTTGTCAGGATGTAAATTGTTTTGGGGTTTTTTTCTTCCTTTTTAAAACTTAAACTAACACAAAAGCTTTTTTCTGTATATAAAACTACAATGTGTAAAATTCTTAAAAAGGGGTAAGTTACTGGTTGAGAACGCACTGAGGAGAGTAACCTTTTCAAGTGCTTTAAAAATTTATTGAAACAGTTCCACTTTTAAAGATTTGAGTGTAACTTCACAGGTTCTTGTATAATTAATTATTAGAGCAGGTATAATGTTTGTACATGAAAAAAAATGCTGGTTTGATTTTAACAGAGGAAATTTCCAGAAAATCAAATTTCAGTAATTCCCAAAGTGGGAGTGGATCTAATCCTGCAAAAAGCAGCCTTTCAGAGTACTCATATTTTCATGCATGCTGTTCACATTATTTTAAGTACAATTTTTACAAGTTTGCAAACACTGTATTCAAATGACAAATAAAACCCTTTATCTGTGTACACATATAGCCCAAACATTTGTCACTGATTTTATATTTTAAATTGAAAAAGGATACCATTAAAGCATTTATCATGTTGGGGTGAGGATGAAAAAAAGTTCTATAGCTTCTTGAGGGTGTGATGTCTTGTCTGTCTATGTAAAACCAGAAGGGCAGCTTCTGCTACAGGAACGAAATAATCTGAATGTAAATGCTAGTAGGCTGGCTCGCTGTAAAATTATAACTGTATTGTGCATATTGGCTATAAGGTGTAGGAGTCTCTGTACACTGTTAGACTGTTTGTAATCATTTTAGCAGTGTGTCAATTTGGTTTTCTAACGGCTGCTGTGGTATTAAAGGAAAACTGGGGCATTTCATTTTGGATTTTTTGGTGAAGTATTTCCTCAATTTAAAACCTACTCACATTAAGGACACATAAAGACATTATTTGATTGTAGCTCTAAATAGCATATTGTATGACAAAAACACTGGATGGTCAAAAACAATTATTTAAGCATTAAATAAATTGTGTTTAACTCTGAAACTGTGTGATCTTTTTAGGCTTGAGAGTCTGTATATGCAGTGTCGAATAGAATTGTTTTCACTAGCTCACTGGCAAAATTTTTACTTTACATTACATTAGGATAAGAATTATCTTTGTATTGGTTTTCATTAGATGCCCATGTAGTTCAAGTGTGGTGTTCTACTGGTGCGATGGCTCAGTATGCTGATGTCTATGCTGTGGACATGAAAACTATGTAACTTTTTTTTTTTTGGTGGGTGGGTGGGTTGAAGGAAGTCAGGTAGGGTGCTGTACCACATCCCCTTATACTACTATGTCAATCAAGGGGTAGAGGATCCTTTGATATGGTTGAACTATCAATTTTGTCAATTTTGTTTGATATGTGTTTTCACCTGAGCAGATTTTTTGATGTACAATTCTTACTAACAGCGTGAAGCCATTGAAATGTAACTATTCTAGCACTTTGGTTATTCAAGGTCTTTTAGAAGCTATAGCAGCAATGATGCCACCACAAATGTTTCAGACGTCTTTAAAAAAAATCAACCTAAAAATAAAAAAAAAATAAAAATGCATTGATTTCGCAGTACAATTGTTTGTTCTTGTCTTTGTGTGTTTGAGCATGTTTTTATTATGTAAGTTGTGTAATAGCAGCAGGGTAGAGATGCCATGAGAGACACTGTCCTTCAACCAGAGTTTTGTGCTTCTTCTCCACCAGAGTGTCCTTGAGCAAAAATCTCCAGGGCTGCTTGTTTACATGCTTGCTCTGCCTTGTGGGGCCCAGCAACAAGAGTTCCTTATGAGGATATTGCTGATTTCTGGTGAATAAGTAACTACTGATAAACTGGAAAAATAACTTCAAAGCAGATCCACTATGTCCTGTCTCTCATGGTGCACTAAATCATTTACTAACATTACAAAGCCTGCTTTAAGTCAACATTTTATGTTGATGATGATAAAACTATTTTATAGTTACTGAAGTACTAGTTACTAATGATACTAGTGGTACTGTCTTAGAAGTAGGATACTACAACAAAGTGCTCTGCAGCATGCTGATTATTTATAAAACATAGCAAATGTTCAACATCATTCTTATTCTGATTCAGAGAACTTTATTTATGACCAGGCCATGGAGTAATTTCAGAATATCCCTCCTCTGGGTACTTCATCTCTGTGATACTTTGATTGAACAAGTCTACTTAAATATATATATATAATATACAGTATGTAAATTGCAATACAAGGGTACTCTAAGAGACAGGTGGACAGGCCAAGTAGTGATACGGAAAACGGCTGTCCACTTTGCTCTTTGGCAGTGCAGTCTTGGATAGAGTTGATAAAGATGTGTTACGGGTTCCAGTTTCATTTACCAAAGGGTGCTCTGTGCAATACTGGAGACATCCTGTCGGTGGCGCTATGCCGACACGCGTGAGCAAGGTCACACGGTGTACCGTTCTGCTGAGTGCTTTCCTCAAACGCTGCTGCTGCCGCCGTCGTCTTCTCTTCTCCACACTGTCGCACAACCATGGCGGACAGCGCAAGCGAGAGCGACACCGACGGAGCGGGGAGCAGCTCGGCCACCCCGATGTCGTCCTCCGCTTCAAATTCGGGCAAACCGAGCATAGTCATTTCACAGTTTCGTTTGGAGGAACTGACGAACCGCCTGGCCTCCTTACAACAGGAGAATAAAGTTCTTAAAATTGAGCTGGAAACGTTCAAACTCAAGTGCAAAGCCCTGCAGGAGGAGAATCGGGACCTCCGCAAAGCTAGCGTCACCATTGTGAGTAACTGTAGCTAGCTAACAAGCTGGATGCTGCCCTCACGCCACTTATTATATTGCATTTGTCAGTGAGTTGGCAGTGTGTGATGTTGTTTGTTTAGTGCTAAATTGTCAATGTTAAGACGTTTAATGTGTTACATGAAAATGTTATCTGTATTTGAGTACAACATTCTGATGTTTTGCTAGCTCTACTAATATTAGCTAGCTAGCTAGCTAGCGTTTGGTTGGATATGTGGCTAATTTAGCCATCGGGCTAACGTTTGCTAAATGGTTGGGCAGTGATAGACAGTTTGCTTTGTTTTGTATTGCTAATCTTGGCTAACATTAGCTCACCAGCTAACGTTGGGTTAGAAGGCGTTAAAAATTAGGTGGGGACCTCACGGTGCAAGTTACGGGACTGATGTTACCTATTTGGTCAGCTGATTATTTACTGCTAGACATTGTCACCACGTTATGTCTATCACGGAGACGGTTCCTGAGTGCCGTATGAAATAAATGGCCCAGCAGCAGGATTGGCATGCACCGATGCGTCATATGTCTTCATGCTCGGTTAATCAGCCTCAGCTTCATAAAAATGTGTAACCGATCTGTTGGATAGATGTGAAGTATGTAGGCCAAACTTAGCGAGCTAGCTAAATGTCAGGCTCATATGTTGTTAAGTCAGGCACACTGCACCCTGTCCAGCCTAAAAGTCTGGGGCTTAACTAGCTGTTTGGTTCTATTGTCCTTCTCATTGTTTTTGAACAACTGACAAATTCTCCCAGCTTGCAAAACAGAATTTAGCGTTGAGGTCAGTGAAGAATGAGGGTGGAGAATTTGAGACTGGCGCTAACAAGGACAGACGTATCATCACACTGTAATGTTAGCTGTTGTAGCTGTCCCAACACATTTCCTTAGTGCCCCCATGTTTCACCCTTTCCCTCACTGTCAGTCACCCATTACCGCAATATCTCTTGAGTCATTAGGGAAAATTCTGCTTCCTCTTTGGCTGGAAGACTCCACTGCAGCAGATTTTGGTTGCTTGGTGCGTGTGTACTACGCCTATATGCACTGAGGGCTGTTATAATTTAATCAGGATAACTGTTAACAGTTTGATGTGCAAGACAAAGAGCTTACTTTACTGATTTTTGTCTTTTCCACCCCACAGCAAGCAAGAGCAGAGCAGGAGGAAGAATTTATCAGCAACACCTTATTCAAGAAGATCCAGGCCCTTCAGAAGGAGAAGGAGACTTTGGCGGTCAATTATGAGAAGGAGGAGGAATTTCTCACCAATGAACTGTCAAGAAAACTCATGCAAGTAAGTAGGAATAGGATAGGAACATACCCATTTTTTACATCACTGGTTGCAGTTGTTTATACAGGCACAATCATTGTGGTATAGCAATGTTTTCTTAATGCTCTATTATGCAAAGACTGGCTGCAGTATTGTCAAGCATGTTCAAACGCAAGCTCACTGGGTGTGTGTCTGTGCACACCACCCCATGTATGAGTGTGCAGCAGTGAATGCATTATCATCAACTGTCCTGGTACTTGCCTTAAGCCTGGAAAGGCTCAAGATGACTTCACTGCGGCTGCTAGCTGCTCTAAATGACTCTCAAATTACTCTCATCCCGTCTGTCAGTTATTTAGCTCTGTCTGTTTTCCACATCTTATTTTCCCACCTGCCAAGCGTATAGCACATGCATGCGCGTTCTCACACTTTGAATGGTTAGCCGTAGGCTGAGTAATGGTTTGTTGATGTGTGAAGAAGTGGGAATCATGCAAAGGATACATGCAAATGCCTCAGCAGACCCTGCACAAGGTCATACAGATGGACTTTTTTGGGCTTTTGTTGTCTTGCCCTCTGACTTAACATGAAACAGATCTGTGCCTGCCCCTGCCTGGGACTCGGTGCTGGCAAATGGCTCATAGTGTGTGTGTACGCTTGTATACATGGGCATGTTTTACTCTTGTGATGACAGAGGGAAAATTGAGGAAATGTGGTCTTTTATTTTACTGGGCGTGTGAATGCTCCTCTGGAGAAGCACTTTCGTAAGTGTTTCAGCCTGAACTGCCTTTTCACCACCATTACTTTTGAAGATGGACTTTTTGCTGAAGCCATCTAAAGTTGAGTAGCCAAGTGATTCAAGTGCCTCAGCGGGGGTTTGAATCAGTGGCCCTCTTTCAGCACATTTTATGATCAGTACACTGTCAGTTTGATGCACAGTGTCTTCTCATGTGCCAATATAGGTTTTTCTTTTTATAGAGGAAGCTGATAAAATGTTTCAAACAATTTTGGCCTAAGTGTTATTATTAATTCATGGACTAATAGAGGGAAAAACTCTCTCACAATTACTGTTATATACTGTAGGTACACACGCACACACTGCCACTGTTCTGGTGTTGCTTACAAATGGCCTCTGCTTGAAGGACAGAAGAACCCAGGTGGGATAAAATATCTCTGCAATGAACAGAGGTATTTTCACACAGACTTTGGCATAGTTGCTTCTCACCACATAGTATATTTGGGTGGAGGCCTGGTTTACAGTAGTTAGTAGCTATGTTGGCTTAAGAAAGGCACTCTATCAAAACAATTCCTAAAATTGTTAGCTTGTTAATTAGAAGAAAAATGGCTGCACTGGGTGTGGCAAAACACTCAGTGGCCTGTTCTTTCAGCCACTATACTACAGAGCCCGCTGTATGAATGCAGTCATTGTAAGCTAAAATAAACTGCGTTGTTTTGAGGTGTTCTCGTTGTTTCTTTTAGCAGCATAATGGAAATTGTTATTTTTCCCTCTCCAGTCTTTTCCCATAAATGAATTTGCATCCCTTTTCCCGTAATGAGTAATCACTTATATAATCTATCACACAGCCGTCCCGTTTTGAATCAGGGCTGAGCCGCACCCTTTCTTTGTATTGGTGAGCTGCCAGAGGTGGTTACTTTGGTTGCCAAATCATTATTTTACACTGTTTATTCCTCTGGGAAGTTTTACCATGATTCAGGAAGAATTGCAACATTGGCCTCCCTTTTTGCGATACTCTCAATGTGTAAGCTAAATGTGATGATCTGACATTAGTGTGTTTGTTCACTGTGGTCATCAAATAGTTTTTATATGACTCACCACAAGCCTCTTGCTCCGTTCCCTTCTTTGTCATCTCTCTTGTTTTCACTCATCTCCTCTCCTTTTCCCACTGTCCATGCACTATCCTCCCCTTTCCCATCCTAGCTCCAGCATGAGAAGGCAGAGTTGGAGCAGCACTTGGAGCAGGAGCAGGAGTTCCAGGTTAACAAGCTCATGAAAAAGATCAAGAAGATGGAGAATGAAACCATCTCAAAGCAGCTAACCCTGGAACAGGTATGCGTAACATGGTAGAACGAGAAGATTTCAGCATCCAGTATAGAGAAACATATCCTTGAACTTGTGTGTCCAGTTATTTGTAGTAGTATCAGGTGCCAAAATTTCACCACCCTTTAATTCTTCCCACTGAATGTTAGCTGGAAAGAACATTTTGGTCTGTGGCTGTGTCAAACCTGTCTGTGCTGAAGCCACACCATAATGTTTCCATGCTCTGATGACAGGATTTTTCTGTAGCTTTGTGTCAAAGTGATGCTTATGTAATGCTACTGTGCATTTTTCCCAGATGGAGATGGAACCAAATTGGATGTTTACCAAAACTGTGACCAAGTTTCACCTCAAAAAACATGAATGAGCAGCTTATTTGATCTTCAGGGTCATTTTGTATATAGACTATTCTACATTGTTGCTTTTCTATCACTCTATCAGTCTCTCACAAGCCAACGCAGGGACTGAATCTCTTTGAAAGCGAAGCTTATCTGGACAGAGACCTTGTTTTGCAGTACAGTGTATTTGTGCGCAGTCCCGTGAATGCTTTCCAGCGTCAAGGTTTTTCTGTCTCTGAAAGTCACTCTCCACTCTTCCTTTTATTTTCCAGTTGAGGCGGGAGAAGATTGACCTTGAGAACACATTAGAGCAAGAACAAGAAGCCCTGGTCAACAGACTGTGGAAACGGATGGACAAACTGGAGGCTGAGAAAAGGTGTGGAATGATCTTATATGTATTAACCCTTAGAGTTTCTAGAGATGGTGGACATTTTAGAATCTGGGTTGGCTGTGACACAGAATGTATAAAAACATTCTACTTAAATTCTGTGTAGTTCTCTCTTAGCTTAAAACTAAAGAAAAAAAGAAAAGAAAAGCAGAATGTGTGCTGCTGTGGTTTCTCACAGACATTTCCATTTACACAAGGTTAGACACAATATCTTGACACAGCCCAACAGTAAATTTCAGCAGTATTTTGGTAAAAATTACAGACTGGTTGTGATATTTCAGTCTTTCTTGACTGGAGTAATAAAGCTTTTTGTGTAAGTATACCCCACATTTCTGGTCCTTTTTCTGTCTGACAGACAGACAGACACACACACACATTCACAGGCACACATCAAATGCCTGCCTGTCACTCTAAACAAGTGAGTCAGCTTCACTTGTGATGCAGAATAAAATTACCAGTGATGGACTAAACAGTAGCTTTCTGATCTAGGTTACGCATTTTCAGGGTTATGTTTTTTGATGAGTAAATTACATCAGGCTGAATAATTACACCCGGAAGGCCTGATTATTTGTCATTATATTTGTAATTTGTCATATCAGAGCCATTTTCTGTCTGAAGATGCAGTAAACAAAGAGTTGAAAAGGTTTTTCATTTTTGAGAATTGAGTAAATTTGCCTAATATGCTATTGTCCATTAAAGCTAGGGACCCCAAATAGATTTTATTTTAAAAGCTTGTCACCATGCTCATTATTCCAGTGGATGGATCATAGTAACAGTGTGTTTTCTTTGTTTTCTAATCTAGAATCCTTCAGGAGAAGTTGGACCAGCCCGTATCAGCTCCTCCCTCCCCAAGAGACGTTTCCATGGAGATAGACTCGCCGGAGAACATGATGCGGCATATCCGCTTCCTGAAGAACGAGGTGGAGAGACTTAAGAAAAGCCTGCGCACCACTGAGTTGCAGCGTAAGTGGCCTCTCAGCTTGTCACATGATCTATGGGGGTGTGGGTTCTGAAGGGGCAGGTGCCCTCAAGTGTTGATTTACGATGTGATTGACAAATCTGATCCTCAGATAAGTAGTGAGAGGCAGACTGACCCTTCACCCAGGCTTGGCTTGTATTACATGGACCAGAAAGAATAGGAAACTTTCTGGCCATGTGCTGACACAGTTTACAGCCTCGTTACCTGCTTGTCATTCATCGGTCACATTATTCCTGAAGACACTTAAGGATTTATGAAGAAGTGGAACTGCACAGTGGTCAGCAGCAAGCCTCCTCTCCCTGTAATTCCTTTTGAAAGTGACACCCATTACATCTGAGCTCTGTCATAACCTGATGTTGTTGATTCTCTGAAACCAAACCATACAAAACATAAATCATTAAGGGACCATATCTGTATTTTGTGCGTCATTTGCTAAAGAGCGGAACTGTTGCCTTGGTGTTCCCTAAATATTACATTAAAACTGCAGGCATTTTCAGGCAGGTACCATGGTGCTTCCAAGGATGTGTTAAGGTTTGTTGTGAAATGCACTCTTGTTGGTGCATTCAAGAGCACCACAACACCTGAGACTTTTTAAGAGCAGCTCCTTTAAAAGCATGAAACAACCATATTCACAATATCTTTTTCATGACATCTGCACAAACTTGTTCTTTGTCTCATGTTTTTTATCTGACAATATAGCCAGTTTTGGGGTTGAGACTCTCAATTTTACAATACTAGGATGTCTTATGTGCTAAGAAGATACTTAGACTATAAAGGCGACCAAATATTCACTGTGATTGATGGGCAGCCTCATAGAAGATCCATGTCACTGAACGAAGATTTTCATATATTAGAATGTAAACAAAAAACAAAAAAAAATGTCAGTGGTATTCAGATTTAAGCAGTGTTGTTCAGTGAGGTGATAACATTTTGTGGATGATGAGAGCTGTGGGTCAAATTACTGAATGAGAAGAATAATAGAAAACCAAAAGATCAACTTACAACACCTGCTTTCTTGTGATCTTATTACTTGTTTTATAATTTTAAGGAGCATCAGTGAGACACCACTGACTGGTTTGGTCAGAAACAAACAAGACAGATGGGACTGATTAGTCCCTGATTAGTCCCATCTGTCTTAATAAACACCCACCTTCACTCTGCTTTAGTTTGTCCCCCCAAAACCTGATGCCACTCTGAACGGCATGTGGTACAAGGAGGCAGAATCCATATTAGGCCACTGTTTTAGAAACTGTACTTACAGACTCATCAGAATCGGCTTTTCATGTTTTATGGGTTCCAGTAAAGCACAAAGGGCGTGGAGAGTCTCACAGTACAACAGCACAGCCGTAAACACAATTTTGTTATTGTTAATAACACTTCATTCTTCAGAGATGTCAATTCAGCTTGTTCTAAGAAATTGTAATTAATGGAGTCTAAATGAGTCTAAATGCAAACCTGGGAGTGTCACTCAACATGATGCAGGCTGTGCATTGTTTTGCCACTAGAGGGAGCTCTTAGACCAACCTTAAACACGTGTTCTGAGCCAAGCCAAGACAGTATTGCTACTGGTGGAAAAAAAATTACATCATGATGCTACTTGACTGATAATCCATTGTGTTAGTAGAGGTCAGCATTGACTCACTTTCACTTTTTTTTTTGAAAGAAAACATGCTCAAACTGAATTGTTCTTGGAAGTCTTCAGAGGGTTTTATTTTCAATCTGCACACTTTATAGATAGTTCTTTAGTTTTATTTATTTATTTATTTATTTTAAGCAAATGCAGCAATTTTGACATGCTATGCATTTATGCAGTTGTTGTACATGTTGATAAACAATGGCCCCAAGGTGACAATATCTCAAACAATGTCATTTGCTCTGTGTGTCCCCTCCCAGACACAGAGAAACGTGCCCAGTACATAGAGGAGGAACGACACATGAGGGAGGAGAACATCCGACTGCAGAGAAAGCTTCAGAGAGAGATGGAGCGCAGGGAGGCCCTGTGCAGACAACTGTCAGAGAGTGAATCAAGTCTGGAGATGGACGATGAGAGGTAGAGAATGGGACACGCGATAGGACAGATTAACAAAAACACCACAATAACACTGCGGTGCAAAACCATGTGTCAGCAAATCAAGGGAAATGGATGAGAGAGACTTAATCTTGGTAAATAACTTGGCCTCTGTACTGGAGTGTGATGCTGCACAGTGGCTGGAGAGGCATTTGGCTCCATTGGCCATTTATACTGCTGACACTGCTGATTGGGTGAAGGGGGCCTGAACCTGTTAGGATGAAAAGATGAAGGAACAAAAGAGGGGGAGATGCAAAAGACAACAGGCACGTGTGCCACCTCAGCACACGACAGCTGCTCTTCTAATAGACAGTTTTTGTCAGCGTTGAATGGGCTTTCTTTATGATTAGCAAGGTAAAAACATGGTGCCCATCTGTATTTTTTCTTACAATCATAAAATAAACGTCGTAAATGCTTAGTGCTGCAGCGCAGTTTTGATTCATGCCATAGCTGCCAAGAATACTTCAGACATCAGCGTTAGCACAGGCAGACATCAAAATAATTAACAGTAGGCTTAGCTTCATTTTACCAGATATGTGTTATCTTGATGAACTGAAAAGGAGCCAAATGATCAGGATCATTTAAGCTAATGGCTGCCTTCTTTTTTGTGCTAACAGCATATTTAAACTGTGTGATCCTTTTTGCTACTGGCAGTCATTCCCCTGGTAACTCAACTTGTACCCAGATGGTCCCGCTGTCTATTGTGAAATCAAGACAGGGCTGTGTGTTTGTTGCGATGGCTCTTAGGCTTGATATGCAATCACAAAAACACTCAAATACTTATCCATCTTCCTTACTGGCTATTTCACTGATGCTGTTGCCTGTCATATGTACTTTTTGTTTCTTATTATGAAGGTTTATTAACAACCTGTTTTTTAAATCACCCTGTTTTATTGTCGCATATAAAAGGAGCTATATAACATAATATTTAAATATATTACCATTTAATATGTTTAAATGGTAATATGTTTAAATATTATGTTATACATATTACCATTTAATTAAACTTTTTTTAATCATAATATTAACAGAACAGTTTTAAAGAAATGGTATTTGAAAGCACTGAAAAGTTATAATAAGATAATTAAGAAAAGAAACATTTATGTAACCACATATCTGCATACACAGGATTCTTCACTGATCACACTCAGCTGTCGGCTAAAATATCTCTTCTTTAGAGACTTCAAAAATAAATAAATAAAAAACAGAGGGTGAAGCAGGTGCATGAGAAGGACAATTTAGTTAGACACTTATTTTCATGTTTTCCTCACACATCATTCTCATCCCCTCAGGTACTTCAATGAGATGTCTGCACAGGGCTTGCGAGCAAGGACTGTGTCCAGCCCCATCCCCTACACCCCTTCCCCCAGCTCCAGCCGACCCATATCACCTGGTAGGTACATTTGAGATGGTAGTGAAATATAAAAATCTTTTCCCTCCATCTTTGTTCAGTCAAATCCATTTCTTGCTCACTTTCAAAATATACCTGCAGCATCATTTCTCAGGAAGTGAGGAGGATCATAATAAGTTGTCATGCTCGCATGGCAAATGCTTCCGTAAGAAATTCATTTTTCTGAAATTCATGATAGAAAATTATTGCATATAACAGACCTACTGGAATCAGCTCAGCTGCTGAATTATTGAACACAAAACCAAATTAAAAAAACATTAAGATTTTTTTAAGCTTTATCCGATATTCATGAATTTCTTTGAAAAAGGATTCACTCAGAACAGTTGTACTGCTGGTGTCGTTTATATCACTGCAGTTTGTAATGAGTTGTTTGATGTTGGCAACAAAACTAATTTAAAGTGAGTTATTGAGTGGCTGAGCATGTGTTACAGCATGTCTACACAGAAAGCGTTTCACAGATGGTGCACTGGAGCTGTTGCTCGGCTAACATGCTGCTCATGCTAGGCCTTCTGTATTGACATGGCGTTAGAGAGAGTATGAAAATAGTGTGAATAATAACACAGGAAAAGTGATGAGGGAAAAGCACATAAAACACATAAAAATGTACATATTTGTGCGATCGACAGGCATTTGTGGTAGCTCAAAATCTTAACCTCTAGCCTCTAGTTGTTCTAGCCTCTAAGCCAAACCCTAGATGTCCTTGAATCCTAGATTCCTTAGAGCAGAGGAAATCAAGTTACTCTTGTGCTCTGCTCAGTCATGTTCAGTGTGATTCAGTAAGCTATCAGATTGCAGTGTAAATGTTTGCACTATGATTAAACAGACCTGAGGTGACAGAACACTTTCGGCCACGTACAAATTGCATTCACCTATCATTCTAGGGCAAAATAATCCAGGACTGGTGTTAATAAGATCATCAATTAAACATGATGACTTGGTAAAAAAAAACATTCAGTATGTGCATCTTTCTCCTCCTTCTATTCCTGTCTGCCCCCGCTCTGTCACAGGTCTCTCATATGGCAGCCACACAGTTGGCTTCACCCCTCCAGCTACACTGTCCAGAGCTGCCATTTCCCACTATAACACTCCTGCCCTGCACGTCCACGGAAGCTCCTCTCACGCCGTAGCGGTACGTAACATCCACCCACACACCCTTAACCAAACATCTGTTAAATCCCGAGTGTTTCCAGGATGCCACAGGTGTTTATTTTTCAGTTTTTACTAGGACTTGTTGTCTGGAGTTTTCAATCCAAGGATCAAATACTTGTTTCAAAGAGTTAGGAGATCCAATCACAATTCTAGTTGCCCCAGTTTAAATATGAAAATACAGCTAAACAATCAACAAGAGAATTTTTAAACTAAATGCAATGCAAATAACCTGGAACTGAATGTAAGTAAAACTAAGGAGCTTGTGGTGGATTTCCGCAAGGAGAGGGAGGCCCAACAGCCACTATTAATCAACAACACACAAGTGCAGCAGGTGGACAGCTATAGATTACTTGGCTTTAATATCTCTGCGGACTTTAAATGGACAAACAGCACTCGGGCCACCCTGAAGAAAGCTCACCAAAGACTTTATTTTCTTTTGTTATTATTGGTATTATTATTTTAGTGTCCTTGTTATCTTACAATATTTTGAATTTGTACTTCTTTTATTAGCTTTTATAGATTGTTGTGGGCTGGTATTAGTATTTTAGTATTCTTGTTATCTTATAATACTTTTGAACTTGAGCTTCTTTTATTAGGTTTTATAGATGCTGCTACTAATGTCAGTATGTGTTTGAGTGTTTATTGTTTATGAATGTTTTGTGATTGCAGTGACCTCACTAAACAAATCCCTAACGACTTAGTCGTTTGGTAATAAAGTATTGAATCTAATGATAAAAAAGCTAAATTGTAATGTGACCTCAGGGGACATAAGATGTTCCACTTAAGGTTATATTGTGTTTGGCAAAATGACTTCAAGCATGCCAGTACAGCACATGCACTGCCTTTTCATTTACTGAATTTACAGCTGTGGCTGTAAGGCAGAGGCAGTTTTTGTGCTGATACTGTTCAGTGTATCAGCCTTGGGACATTTTTCCAAGTTCCAAGGTCCAAGGTTATCTGTTCAATAATGCAGTGATAAATGAATCAACACACCTTATTTGCGTCACAAATATTTCTTCATTGACTTATCTAGTTAGATTTTTATTAGTAATTTCTATTAGGGTAATTGTCCATTAAAGCCTATATCCTCACTCACCATTGTAGTTTTAGTTTCAGTAGTGACTAGAACACCTACATCAACAGGGTGTCAAATAGGTCATATTGGTGAGCAGATGAAATATGCATGTGTGTGTGTTGATCATGTTCATGTTTTGCAGCGTCTAACTAGTAATATTTCTTAATATGTTGCCGTTAATTTAGATGGCTTTATTAAGGACTCTCAACTAAGAATCATATACAGATTGGTTTTCACTGTGGTTTCTAAACTGATGTACCCAAATGTTCTGACAGTATTATTCAAAGCAAAAGTGCTGCCAAAATGATAGGTTTAGTGTTCAGGGGGGAAAGGAACTTGATGAGAAAGATGAAAGTAAATGACTTTCTGGGTGCACACATAATATACAAAAGGATGCAATAGTGAAATGACACACTGTACATCCACACTGTCATGATCAGCCTCAGTAGGAAAGAGTCTGTCAGGAATGAGCTGGGGTCAGTTTCTCGCTAGATGGATGGTCAGGGCTTTTACACAAAGCATGCTCAAATGAAGTTCAGCCAGCCTGTTGGTTCATCAGTGATATTTCACTCCCAAAGAAGACCAAGGAGAGGATACACAACTGTCACCAGTATTCATCTTGATAAATGGCCCAAATATTGTCTGCAGTATACAGTAGAAGTACTAGTTCTATTGGAACAAACATAGAACTTCATGTTTTGACTAGGAAAAAAAAAAACATACTCAGGCTCTGTTACTGTTAGTCAGAGGGCTGTCTGTTGGTTTTGAACTGTTTAGACAATGTGAGTAAAAACCAAAGTGTAGAGGGAAAGTCCTTTTTCACACTCCCGTCTTCTTTACTCCCTTATGAAATATCTGTCTTACCCACTCATTCTCATGGGCCCATTGGCATTTAGGTACTATTCAGGGTGCAGTGACATGAGTTTTGACTGAAAGTGAGAGACACCTTTGACTAATTTTTGAACCTTTTGCTAACACGCCTCTGTGTAGCTAGTTTTCTCCCTCCCTGATACGTCATTTCATGCTCTCTTGATGCATGAGGCTGGTACAAACCACATCTACCCCATCACCATGCAGCCCACCCAGGAGTTAAACAGGGAAATAAGTCTGTCTGGGACACCTCAACCTCAGACAGATTAATTTTTCTCTAAACCCCCTTTTTTTCTTTTTTCTTTCTATTCCTCTGAATCGAATTGTAGTTGTCAGGTCATGACCAATTGCTCAGTGGAGGAAACATGACTGAGTAATCTCGCAACTCACAATCTTATTTTCCTTCAGTGGTTTGTAACCCTGGTAACACAAATGTGCCTTATAGCTGTGTCTGCCTAACACTAAATTCAAAAAAAAAAAAAAAAGAATAGTCCCACATGTTGGTTGGACTGACTTTCTACAGACACAAATTGCAGTTTCTGCACAAAATGTTTAGATTGCTGCCACCCAGTTGTTTTAAATAAATGAGTCTTATGTATTTATTTTCTTTCTCTCTTTCAAACAGAGGCCCTCCCCAAGAAGAAGCACCAGCCCCGACAAATTCAAACGTCCAACTCCCCCGCCCTCCCCAAACACGCACTCAGGGGCCCAGCAGGCTCAGCCTCCGCTACCCCCACCAGCTCAGCCCATGGTCCAGTCCATGTCCTCCCCGGCAGCTATGTCGCAGCATGCAGCAGCAGCAGCACAGCAGCCTCCCTCCCAGCCTTAACGCCACATACAGTCTCTGTCTTTGCGCGTAAGTGCGCCCACTGAATGCCACGACGCAACCGCAACAGCAGCTTCCATCATTACCAGCTCTGGAAGTCAAGTTTCTTACTCTTTACCAACTCCACAAAAGAAGCAGCTTCAAAAGTTTTAGAGGGGAAAGAAACAAGACGGCAGCTCAGTGAAGCTAGCCGCCTGCCAAATCTACACGTGGCGTTACTTAACTACTCTTAAAAGGAATGGATGGACAGAAAAATAATCGCTTCTGGGATTTGTAGGCCAATTATCTGTTCCACCTTCTGTCTTGTACATGTTTTTGTTTTCTTTGCTTGGGACTTTAGCTGGTTGGAATTGTTGTTGTGGCGCTTCTAAGATAGCACAAACAGCACATACAGTATGTCTCATGGTGGTGTTTTCTGATAGGTTGGATGTTTGGATCAGTGGATGGATGTATGGCTAGAGAAACGGATGAACTGATAGATGGATGTGGTCGATACTTTTCAAGCCTATAATATGACACTCAATTGCAGTAATGTCCTCCACTTCAGCTCACCCCTACCCCCTTTTGTCTCTGAAGCAGTGTCCACAATTGACCCCGACCCCAAGTTTAAATGGCTTTGATTAGGTCAACAACAGGTGTCACAGAGACTGCTAGGAGTTTCTCCATTATAGGGCATTTGATCAAACAGGGCACGTGCCACAGTTATTTTAGTTTCTGAAAGCATTCAAGGATCTGCTGCTCTTCGGTTAAAATGAAATGAAAAAAAAAAAAACATCAAGGAGGACGGACGCTGGTACATAAACCACAGATAAATGTCGCCTTTTGAGGTGTTTAAAAATGTAGTCTGAGGTGTTACAACTTAGTCATGTACTCAGTCTCTTCTCTGCTCTCTCTCTCTCTCTCTCTCTCTCTCTCTCTCTCTCTCTCTCTCTCTCTCTCTCTCTCTGGTGTATTTCTGAAAGCTTCTATCATCCTTATGGATATTCCTCATCAGAAAAAGGAAAAAAAAAACATAATGCTCTTTACACTAAATATACATACTGCTAAAACATTCTAAATGAATGGTACTGTTGAACTAAATTTCTATGTATGATTAAAGCTCTTGAGATGACAACATCTGTTTTTAACTGTCAGTTTTATGGATAGCATTTGCTACTCATTTGTAATGTGAAAACTGTAATAGCTTTGTAGACTTCAGAACTGTTGCAAGTAACAGTCTGTGCTTGATGATCATATTTTCCCGACAGGAGACTACGATTTGATCCACAATCTGAATTTAACAGATCCTAACAGGTACACAGGTTCCATACTGGATTGATCTTTTAGCTTCACTGAAATGTTTCCTTGTGGAAATCGTGACGAACCACCAAACTCCTACAGCAGTTGATGAAAAATGTTTGTGCCTTTAATAAAGCTGCACAATCAAACCCCTCACCCTATGTGAGAAGGCAGAAAAATGTTAAAATGTCTTATCATGGAGGAATTCACCTTCATTGCGTTTAATGTTTTATGTGGACAGGGGCAATTCAACAGTTTAACTACCAGCATAATGGGAAACATGTTTCTCATGTTGAACTGATGTTCCAGGCTTCTCTACACTTCGAAACTGGTAAGACTTCATGTTTTATTTTTTTGTCTTAATGATTTCAAAATTCAAATTCAAGTGAAACATTTTTGATTTGGTGACATGTCTGGACAACTTTGAAATGGATTTCCATGAAATTTGGTACAGATACTCATTTATAGGATCATTCCTACTGACCCTGTTTTTTTTTTTCCTTGAACGCTATCAGGTTGACAATTTTTTTTTTTACTGAAAATTCTAAACTATTAGATGGTTTGCTAAGAAATTTTATACAGACATTCACGGTAAAGAGGAAGAATTCCCTTTCATCTATAGCACATCATCAGGTCAACATTTTTTTTTCCTCAATCTAGTACTTTGGTTTGTCACCATATGCCTTCTAAAACTGACATTCCCATCATTTTTTCTTTACTGCTAATTAGCCAATTCTGTAAAATAAAACGAACATAGTAAACATTCTTCATATCTTTCAGTGATTCAAGCCTAGTTTTTTTTCCTTCACAAATCTGATCCACCTTCTCCAATAATCTCTGTGTGATATGCAGTTCTGACGTTCTCAGCAAGTGACCCACGGTCATATGTTATGTGGCCTTGGAGTATTTTAATGTAATATGTTCAAATCAATTCAGAATTTGTTGAGTCACTTCAAATCGGACCAAAGTGGTGGACCGACCAACCAACAGATAGACCTTTCTGTTCACACATCCAATGCTGCTAACATGGCTAAAAACTGAAATGTAGAATCAGTTGTCCTCTGGTGTGACATAACTACATCATGTGATAAGCCTCTTACACACATTACACACTGACTCATGATGTTGTGCCAGTATCTAACACTCATTTCCTTGACTACATGGTTTCAACCAGTTCTAACTGGCTGAGGACCGGAGGAGTGTTTTTCATAAATCAGTCATTCCAGGATCATTTAACATTATAAACCTTTGTAACAAGGGTGCAATAATCCGTGGTAGGAGGAGAACAGGACAGCAATGCCAGTCTGTGCAACACATTAGGCTTCCATTAGGTCTCTACAGGTAACTGTAGCCCATTCACACATACGGTCAGTTCAAACTCGCCAGGATCAAAATATACACCCCATCGTAAGAGTGACATGAGTATATCTTTGTCCAAAGACTTGCTGAGAGTTCTAATACAACTAAAGTGAATTCCTGTGTTTTTCTACTATGTTGCAGTGTTCTCTCTTGCTGCTGAAGCCAGCAACCTGAACTAATCCAAGCAGGAATCTGGACTGGAGTCTGAGGGTGGCCATGCTGGGCGCTAAAGTGGCCTTTCACCTCTGCAGCTTTATGGATCTAGGTGGCCGAACCAAGAGAGATTTATCCAGACTGCAGGGCGTCTCTGTATGTTTATACCTGCCACGGCTATTTCGTAAAAAAGCAGCAGGCTGCTTCTCAAGTGTCACAAAAGCGCTAGAGAAAAAGAAAAGATAGTTAAAGAAGATCAGGTCAGCTCATATAAAACTGCTGGGAAGTGTGAGTGTGAGTGCGTGAGTGTGTACACTAATGGACCGTGGATACGTAACGTGAGCTCTGCAGCTAGGACATAGCCCCATCAAAACAATGTCTTGATGGGGCTATGTTCAAAAGAAGACAATTCTTTCTGTTTGGCCTACTGTTTTTCCATTGAATTTTCATTTTGACAATAACTGCTGAGATGGCACATGACACATTAAGGAAGACCAAAACCTTGTCCCTGAGCAAAGTAGTCTCTCCAGTTATCAAGATATTTGGAAAGCTGCATTGTGAGGAATATTAAGCAGCAAGGTACCACAGCATAGGTTTGTTTGGTCCAAGAGGACCAGCAACATTAAGTTTGATATAGACCAAAGAAAACATCCTGAGCATAGCAAATAGAGTAAAAATAGGGTTTGAACTGCTAACAAGGTTATACATTGCTCAGCCATGTTTGAATGGGAAATCTCAGTGTCCATGTTTTCTCTCTCTAATTGCAACTGATCTGTAAAATTACCACAACCAAAATTATGACCAAACAGGGGTTGCAAGTCCACACTTAGGATTAATACTAATCTATTTTGCAAGGGTTAAGATTGAATGGTGTTGAACTTTACTACAATTTGAATATATGTGTCAAATGTTACATACATTGGATGTGATATTCTGTCCCATAGACTGCAAGCTTTCAAGTTATTACATGTGGTTATAGGTATTATAGTTTTGTGGAAGAGCCAGTAGAAGATGGCATCACTGATATAGAACTGGAAAACAGTGCTGAATTGGTGAAGAAATGTTATACATGTTACTATATAGAGCAAATGTTATGGGCCCCAAAATGGATCCTTGTGCTTTTTATTAAGCAAATTATCCTCATTGATTATATATAATTTATTTATTAAATCGATCATACCAACAACTATAGCAGTTGCAACAGTTATCATACTTATGATGAAGTCTAAACCCTGAGAGCTGTGACTGGAGAACATTACTGACCTCCAGGAAGGCGCAAAGTTCGGGTTTGCCAGTAAGTCAAGGATTTTTGACAGCTCAGATATGGGCTAATAATTATTGAGGTCAGCACTTTCTCTACCTTTATTCAGTGGAACAACCTGATGTTGTAATATCAGGATCACGATGACAAAGAGGGCTCAGAGCCAATTTTTTTTTTTTTAGAAAGACTTTGGTAGACTTTGTATGCCCTCATGTACCCTTTCTTCTCAGACTGGAATTATCAGGTTTAATGTTATATATATGTTTATATTGGTTATCAAATAAATTATATGATGAGATGAAACAGTTAGGCTTTGCAAGACTTCTATAACATTGCTTCGATAAATAATAGTGTGGCAGCAGTGTGGAGGCTTCAGTAAATTCCAGACTCTGCTGTCATTGCCACACCAGCTTGAAAAAGGAGGTAAAAAAAAAATCAAATGTACTTTTCTGTATCAAGATTACTAAACCACTAGGGTTCTTTTCTATCCCAGCAGAAGTAGTGGTCCATATACAGAAACTGGAAATCTGTCAATAAATGTATTGAATAACTTATGCAAGCAAGTGAAATTCAGCACCAGCATTGATTCTAGCAGTAGTCAATAGCGTTAAAAGTGTATCATAGCTGCTCTGTAATCCACTCCCCACCCTCCCTCAGATTTTTTTACACACTGTCCCCAACATGCACCATGTCTGGTTGAAACTGGTCTGGGGCAACATGTCAATGTAATGCCACTGTTGAGTACAATTAACTGTGCCTTGCTTGTTCTTTTTTTCACTTCATTTTTCAGGCAGGAGGGGATTATGGAGCCTAAATCTTTTCTGTAAGACCCTTTCTGGCAACAGACCTCAGCGATGTGAAAAAGCATCAAAGTTCCTGAAGAGTTTTAGGTGCATTCATTGTGAAAACCAGGTTGACCTCTGTTCTGCTCTCTTCATCCCTCCCCCTCACTTACTTTGCTACCCATCCTTTCATCTTTCATGGGTCTCCTTTTCTTTCACTTTCCTCCACTCCCCGCCTCTGCTGTGGAATAAAGCAGAGGCGAGGAGTAAGAGCTGTTGCCACATTGTCAGAAACAATGTGCAAAGAATGGTCCCACTTTGTTTCTGACTTGAGGTTATGAGAATGGGTGCAATCACATGGTGATATAATTTTATGATGCTGCGGCAGTGTGGTTAAGAGCAACTATTCTCTCTGCTCCCACATCACAGTATGAGTACATGAAATTACCAAACAAAGCAGCAAAGAATATTTGTCAGTAGCCGATTGCGGGCCTGTGCTCATTTAAATGTAATTAAAAATCTGTCTAGATCCTGTGTGTTTTTTTCAGGGAAGAAAGGAGCTGTAATTCACCTGTTTCCTTAGTTACATCTGTTAGTTCACCCCTCTGTGTTAATGTAGGCCTACTCTTTGTAGTTAAAGGAAACATTTGTCTTACATTTATTGTATTTTATTCCTGTATCATTCACACATAAACTGTCTGCATTACTAAAACACCAAGCATATCCTGCAGTCGTCTACCTCCCCTCCTGCTGGATTCCCTTCAGGTTATTTTTAACTCACGGTGGCTGCGTGGTACTCCGTCTACATATTGCTACCCATTGGTATATCACTCTTACATTCGTTAAGGTTTAAATCAAACTCCTCTCATTTTATTTAGTCATGGGAAAGCTGATAAGGATATGATTTAAGAGTTTTGTACATGTATTGCATGTATCAGTGCTCACCGGGAAGAGGAACAGGCAGTGCGCCCTGCTGGTGCACTGTGGTGTTGTTATTACCATCCATCAACCGGTTCAGACTGGACTGATGGCAATATTAACAATGTTTCTGGAGAGAAGTGGCCCATACACCCAGCCCTCATCGTTAGCACGTGAACCCTCAACTTTTAGCTTGACCAGTCATATATTTTAAAGGAGTTAATAAAACAGAGTTTTAACAGTTTTTTTAAATATAGGTTTATACGTTTTTTTCCTCATTATTACTTCTTTTTTTTCAGTTGCTTTGTGAAGAGCTTTGTAGAAAGAGTCAGATTTGTGTTGCACGGCCCGGACACCTATCAGGTAAAGTGTTTTGTGTTTGTGCATGTGAGTGTGTGCGTGCGTGTGCACTCTCCTCGTTTAGTTTTCAGTTCCTTAAAATGTAGATGTCTCCTAAACAAACAAAAAAACAAACAAACAAACAAAAAACAAGCAGTTATACAGTATGACCCAGAAAGCCCAGGTGTCACATCTCTCAGGGTAGACACTCCGTGCTCCTCTGTCTGCTGTGCGCTCTAGGCGCGCAAGAGGAAGCAGCGGTCTTCCTCCCGTAGCTGCGTTCAAGCTGCTGCTGGACCAGCAAGAACAGCTTTGAACCGGTTTTGTCGCCGGCTACAAAGCTGACTGAAACGGATGCACAATGCGCATTGCTGATGCAGAGCGCTTTCTTTCCACGGGGACACCCTAGATTCCAGCTCAGACAGCCCAGCGATGAATTCTTGTTAATGTCATTTGTAATGATTCTGTAAGAAGGGAATTTAATAGGGAAACCATTCTACATGGAAAGTTCCCGTGGAGCGCGCAGCTCTGCAGGCGCCCGCTGCTGTTTTTGTAGATGCTGAGGTGAGTTCCGCATGTGTTTTTAGCGAAATAAGCACAGTATGCTTGTTTTTGTACTGCAGTTATAAGATATGATGAGGAATTTGCGGCTATTGTTGTCGATGAATATAGAGAAGACATTTAAATTAGCCCGCGGGCATATGGTGATTTTCTTTGGGATATTATCTCAGATTTTAACAGAGAAGTAGCCTGTTTGCTGTCAACATTCAATTGGAAATCTGACGAGTTTTGCATCAACTTTTCTTCCCCTGTAAATCCCTCGTGTAAACAAAGCGATGCTGCTGCAGTGATGGATAAAGTTGCTCTGGGCTACAAATTATTCATGAAAGAGGTCTGAAAAACTTAAGTCAGCACAGGAGACATGCCTCTCCCATGTGTCTAATAAGGACCAGAGCTAAATCATGGAAGAGGGAGGTTAAAGGTGGGGAGGGGGCACCAAGCAGTGCAGTTTTCTTTACTTTCTCCTCCTCCAAGGTGTGGTTATAGAGAAAGGAACAAAAAGAGCAGTCGGCTATGTCTTAGTTGCAGTCAGTCTGTGTTCAGGACCTCACACAGGTGACCTGCCAGTTTGGCCAGGCCAAGTGCTGCAGCAGCCTTCACTACATCAAGGCTTTGTGTAAGTGTATATTTTAGCAGGGACTGTTCATGTGCTCCAAATGATCATCTTTTGAGTTATTGTGGTGTCAACCTTATTTCTATAATGTTTGTTGTTGTGTCCTTCCCCAGGAACCTCTGCTCTGACAAATCTGTAGCAGATCCCAGAGGGCAGCAGTAATCTCAGCACCATGGCTCCATCTACTAAAGTGCTGGACGGAGGCTGGGGATGGGCTATTGTTGTGGCCTCTTTCATGGCGCAGCTTCTGGCCTATGGATCACCCCAGTCGGTGGGCGTCCTCTACCCCGAGTGGCTTCATGCCTTTCAGGAGGGCAAGGGGATGACGGCCTGGGTGGGCTCCCTTGTGGCTGGAGTGGGACTAATAGCCAGTGAGTAGCACACACTGTAATAATGTAATAATCCTTGACATGGGTCGACACTGGGGTTATAGAGCCAAACTAAATGTCAGCTGAATTGGATCAGTGATATGGGTCAGGACGAGTCCTAATACTACAGTGAAGTTTTAGAATCATGTTTATAGCAATAGAAATTGAGAACAGTGTGTAATCTCACAGCACATTTTTCATTCAAATTATTGTTTTTAGCATCTGATAATTCTATGCTGAGCAGTAAATTGATATTTTGGCATTACCTATCATTACAGGCAATATATCTGCTGACATGAGTGATTAAGGGAGAGAGATAGTATATCTGCTTAGGGCTAGAAGTAGAGCACTAAACACTCACCTTTACACCTATCTTCCTGCCATTTCCCTCAAAATTATCATACCACATGATACCGCTGATAACAAAGCAGACACAATACATGTTCAAAGTCTGAACAATGACTTCCAACAGCACTTCCAATGTATTTATGATTGCTACAGGTGTTTATGATAGCTACAAGAGTTCTCCCTACTGTAATGTTTCAACAGGATGGAGAAAATAGGCAATGCTGTCACAAAGATGGGCACTTTGTGGCTCCCTGAGCAGAGTTGCTGTTATTGATTTTCTAGGACAGCAAAGCAAGTGCAAGTCATCCATGCTATGAACGTAGGAGGATCACTTAGCCCTTAATCTAACCATGGAGGGAGGAAAGAAAGACAGATTGAGAAACAGATAGGAAGAGAAACACAGACACTAAACAAATACTGTATGTGCTGAGCAAGCTGGGGTATTTAAATGATTTAAATGTAGGAAGAAAAAAGGGAAGAGTCTAAAAATTTAGCAACATGGGAAATGTTGAAGTGAAAATGTAAGAGTGACTTGTTAAAAGGAACAGAAAAAACCCCAAAAACAAACATGCGCCTGGACAATATTATAAAGGTATGTGTTGAGTTAACAGGATCAGTGATAGATAATGGTCTTGGCTGACATTTCCATCTAAGGCACAGCTTGCCTGCCAGCCTTGCTTCTTGTTGTCTTCTTTCTCAACGGGGTGAGGAGAAAATCATGACTGGACAAATCTGGCCTTGGGCCTGGCCAAGTCCTGGACACGTGTCCCAGCTGTCAGACAGCTACAGCACTGCAGTTCCTGCTGCAGAACAGCAGGGTCTTCCCCCCTGGTAAGAGGGGAAAGACACAGTAAATATCCACGATGTAGGAGCCAAACAACCTTGGTATATGGGATTATTCGGCAAGCACTGAGAAAACATGGCGTCTTGGGTTTGAATATTTTACTCAGTATATACCTCATGTAGCTCAATTGAAAAGCTGAAATAAGCAAATATAAATGTGATGCCATCAGACAGGAATATGGTGATTTTTTAAGCCTTCAGGCAAAATAAAAGGTAAGTTAAAGGTAACTGGATGTTAAGAGGTTAATCTATGAACCTAACTTGTGTAAAATGTTTAAGTGAAACATGAATACTGGACCTCTCAAGACCCTGGTGAATGACGTGACAACAACTCTGCGTCAAGTTTGAACCTAATGTAATGTGGCAGTGTGATGGTCAGACCCAGCAGTGCTTTGTGAAATGGGCTTTAATATTCTCAGAAACTCTGTTATCCAGAATACAGCAAATTAAGCAGCACAATGCCACCACTATCCTTTGTTCGCTGAATATTTTTGTTCCTCTGTCACTCACATTTTTCTTCTCTGTGTCTCTTTCACTCCCTGGCTCTCTCTGTTTTTTTTCTCTGCTCCTGTCTTTCTTCCCACCTGTTCTCCCTCAGGTCCTGTCTGCAGTGCCTGTGTGGACAACTTTGGGGCTCGTCCCGTGACCATCTTCAGTGGCGTAATGGTGGCGGGCGGCCTGATGCTCAGTGCCTTTGCTCCAAATGTGCAGTTCCTCATCTTTTCCTATGGGATTGTGGTTGGTAAGGAAACATTTGATGAAAACCTCGGTGGGAATCCTCCTGTGAGTTTTATACATTACAGAGACAAGCCTGCAAAGTTACTGCTGCGAAACAGCCCACAGACCTAGTTCACCTGTCTTTCAAACAGACAGTAAGGTAGAGGCTTTGGTCTTGTCAGTCTGATAAAAAAAAGTGTTTGATGTTGCTTTGGTCATGGGAGTTAACTAAGCTTCTTATCCCTCTAACATATGACAGTCTCGTAACACATTGTATAATCATTTGAAACAAGCGGGGCACATGTCAAGTCCAACTATTATGTAACATCAAAGGCTGACTATATCTTCAATTACCAGTTAATGAATATCATTGGCACTAAAAGTATTTAGACTGACGCTGGAACAAGATATACATTTGAGCTTTGCCCCATTTATTTAACATTGCTTTGGGATGTTGACATAAAAATCACATTATGACTTTGCCTGATCCCCATGTGATTGCCTCTGCAACCTCACCAGTGTGCCTGTGCGGGCCCAGCACCACCTGTTATCATGCATTAAGTGACAGCCCAGCCATAGTTAATCCTGGTGAACCTCTGCACAGGCAGCACTGGAGAAGGGAGGCCATGCATATTTGAAGACAGTCATTTATTTTTAGAGATGCCCTTAGACGATGGCTGTGGCTGCACATTCACGTGCAGCTTGTTTACTGCTCATCGTGAACACTTTAAAAATGTTTTGCTAATTGTATTGTGCAAGAAATCGTGTGCATAGTGCCCTCTGAACATACAGCTTTATGTACACTGTAGATTAATCTCTGTAAAGATTTCCTGAGTTCATACACTGAAAATCACCAACCACAATGTTGTTCTGCAATAACACATGACCAAAAACTGCAGTGTACTAGGCTAATACGCAGATATCAAGAATTTGGAAGAAATATAATTGGCCTTCACACACTAGACATTACACATTTTCCTGATATGTCTGTGCAATTGAATTCCAATTCTTTTCTATTTTTAGAGGTGATAAGCCTTTACCCTTTTCACCTGAGCTAACGGTATTTTTTCTTCTGTCTGTCTTCTCTCCTACCACAGGCCTGGGTTGTGGTCTGGTCTACGCAGCCACGTTGACAATCACCTGTCAGTATTTTGACAAGAGACGCGGCCTTGCCCTTGGCATTGTCACCACAGGTACAGCTGCCCCCTCTCTTCTCTGAGCTCTCTGGGTGCACACCAGTTCTCCATACTTCTTTCATGTATGAACTGCTGGGAGCCTTGGGAAGCCAAGGTAAACATCTGTGGAGAAGCAAAGGCAGAGTAGTCTGTTAGAAGGGGACGTGGACTGGTGACCAGCAACCAAATCTGGTTCAGCTGAAAATCAAAACTTCAATGGTAATGATTTGGGGAGTTGAGGCTGTATTAGATAGCATTGCCTTTATAAGGAGGGTTACTAGTTGCTCCCAAAGTTTATTTCTAAAGTTGAAGTCAATACATTATTAATGTAGAACTACAGAGCTGTTCTAAATATTAGGTGTAGTAAGTGTAATTTAACATCCCATGAAAATCTTGTTTCTTCTGACCTCCAGTGTCAGTTAAAAATAAAAATAAACAAACAATCCCAGATTGTTTATTTAAAATTATTATTTAAAAACTCATGCTATCAGAATCCTTTGAAAGGTACTTCGCCCATACAGCAAAATTCTACACACAGACTTTGCTATGAATTGATTAATCTGTCACTTTCTTTCACAAACACTGAACTTCTGTCTCCCTCTACCTTACCCAGGCACAAGTGTTGGAGCGTTCATCTATGCTACAGCTCAGAACGAGCTGATTGTGTTGTACGGCCTGGATGGCTGCCTGCTAATCATCGGTGCTGTAGCACTAAACCTCATGGCCTGCGCCGGCTTCATGAGACCCCTTAACATGCCAGGGTACTACCTCAAACAGAAGGCCGCCCTGGAGCGCAACACAGAGGAACAACTTTTCGAGAAGCCCCAGCTGGATGACCTGAAGATCACAGCGGGTTCCACTGCAACCACTCCAGAGAAAACTCTGAAAGTGAAGGAGTTGCTCATCACCATTGATGCCAAGGACTTAGCCAATCAGACAGAGAAGAAGAAAGGCAGATTCGTGGCTGGGTTGGCCATCATGAAAGTCATCAAAAAGAAGCAACAAGCTTACTCCAGGTACATGCACTCCATGTATGAGATCCTGCAAGACCAAGCCATGGTGGCTTTCTGTATTGCTGTCTTCCTGTTCAGCCTGGGGGCGTTCCCTCCTGTGCTCTTTATAGAGGATGTGGCACAGAGTGAAGGACTCATTGAAGAAGTTAGTGTCATTCCTCTGGTATCAATAGTGGCCATTGCCACTTGCGTGGGTAAACTAGTGCTTGGTATCCTGGTGGACATCAGCTGGATCAACAGCATTTATCTGTATGCTTTCACCATGTTTGCTGAAGGTGTGGCACTGCTCCTTATACCTGTCACTAAGAGTTACGTGGGACTGCAGATCCTGTCAGTTGTCCTGGGTTTTTTCTCTGGAAACTGGTCTCTCACCTCCTACATCACCACTAAGATTGTCGGCTTGGACAGACTGACCCAAGCCCACGGCATCCTCATGTTCTTTGGGGGATTTGGGATCATGCTTGGACCCCCTGTCGTAGGTAAGAGGGCTAGTCTTTGTTTAAACTTGTAAACATTGTTGTATTGGTAATTTATTGGTAAAACAGTGGAGGTTTTATTTGTGCAGAGAGAAACCCTGTTGAAAGGTCATGTTTTCAGAGACATTTCAAAAATCAAAATGTTAAATCAGACAGGCAGGCAGAGCAAGACAAAGGGCATGTCGACCTCAATTAGGAGCCACTTTGTCATTATTTTGCTGACTGCTGTATCTGCCAGGAATCCCTGCTGACTGTGCTCACCATGTCTGTTTTTCTCATCACTTTCCAGGGTGGTTCTTTGACTGGATGCAGTCATATGATTTGGCGTTCTACTTTAGTGGGAGCTGTGTGGTGCTGGGAGCATTCATTCTGTTTCTGCTCACCCTTCCCTGCTGGAACAGGAAGCAACCTGAGAACGACAGACCAGATGTCCATTACACCAGCAACTGTGACAAAGTTGCCTCTGTAGCCTGAATATGAGAACCTTTCATAAGGACTCCAATCTCACCCTTACTGCCCAGCAATTGTCCGCTGACTGTACCTGAACCACCTGTAGCAGGAATTTTCTTTTTCTGAGTATATTTCTGAGTATTTCTGCTGCCAGGTTTTAATATACCAAAATACTTGCAGAGGTTTTAAAATACAGGCCTTTGATCTATAATTTGCCTGTGTTTCTCAGGTTCAAACCATATACTTCAGATCTTTTTAAAGGTTTGACTCTGATGCCTGTGTTGATTTTTTATTATTGCCTCATTTTACGAGGCAAACTGAACAAAATTGTTCAACTCCCAAATTCTACACTGTGTCTATGTAAGCAGTGGTTTTCTCTTCACTGTAGCGCTGGAAAAAAAGAAAAGAAATGGTGCCGTTCATAATGCTGGGAAGAAAAACATCTGTAAAACTGGTGGTTGCCTGGTGTTAATTTACCATAGTAACAAACATTTGAAACCACTCTGCAAATGCAAAAAGTCTCCCAGAAATCCTGGAACAGGGAATACAGGGATTGAAAGAGGGAGTCTTTTTGATCATTTTAATTTTAGTAACACGTTTTTATTTTGTATTTTGGTTTTAATATTTATCTTAATTACACCACTATCTTACCAAAGCATCAATGCCTGTCAACACATAATGCCTGTTGGAACAATACAAAAGCCTTGCTTTATAGATAATTTTTGTTTTTTAAGTGCATTTATTCAATTTACTTTTTTCTTAAATAGTTTGAGTTCCACATACCTCCTGTTTATGGATCAGACAGAGACTTTTTGAATATTTTTGCTGATTCAAAAACATGTAAAAACACTGAAGAGCTCCCACTGCATTTCCAACCTGAAGAGCATGTTGATTCTCTGTGTGGCATGATTATCATGACCTCTGCTGGCATTCATTTTGACCAGGGCTGGTCCTTTTCCATCATGTTGTGTATGTATATGTGTATGTGTACGTTGTGTGTGTAAACTGTACACGCATGTTCGCATAAGTGCACAGGTTTGTGTGTGTGCATTGTTTGATACTTTTGTATTAGCACTAATTTGTAAAGTTCTATGTGCAAGTGACTTTTATATGCACAAAATGTGCCATAGAGCTGTAAAAAAATATTTTTGTTTAAGCTGGAAGTTGATTATTGTGATAACTGCAATGAATACGTTACAACAGAATTTTAGAATCACTTGAATGTTGTTAAATAGACCACTACAAATGTCTTTTTGATAGCTCCAGTTTCATGCTTAGGTAAATCTGGGACATTAGTTTATTTGTTTTTTATGTTTATAGAGCGTATTGACAGGGTGCAGTTGAAGCACAATTAGTACTGACTGAGAGGAGACAATATGTTTGGTTGTCACCTTTTACCTACTCTTATTTTTTATGCCAGTATTATTATATTTATGACTTTATTTCTGATTTATTATTTTATTTAAAAAGTGCCAATAAATGGTATTTGGATAACACATGTATAGTGTGTATATTTGTAACATAATTTTCAAGGAGCTTGAACTACATTTTGAATCCTGAATAAAAAGTATGCCTTATATAGCCTTTCAGACATATGTATCAGAAGAAACTGGGCAAAACTGCATTGTAAACATGAAAAACATCTCGACCGGTCAATGTTCATTTCAACTTTAGCTTCTCTAACAGCAAAATGATCAAACTGCTCCTTGGGGAAATAAGGATACGGGTTGTTTTCATACTATACAGACCAAATAAACTCAGTAGACCCACTGTTTAGCATCTTCTAGACACCCTGCTTCTCCTTCTCCTGGCAACGCCACCACAAGTCGCCATGGTTACACACTTGTCACGTGACTAGCAACATAAACAATTTTCGGGGAGCTAACGTAGCAGTGGAAGTATGCTAATGCTACTCCCCTTTAACAACAGTGTTTCCACTTATCGTAAGCCTAACGTTTGGATGTTAGGACCATGGCGGTAATTGCTCCTCTTGGGTCGGACTTTCAGATAGTTTCAGTGAGGGGAGGATCATGTCGAGGAGGGGAAAATACGTCTACGAGTGAAAAATGGAGAGCTGCCCCGGTCCGCTGAGCTGAAAAATGGGAGCAAGGGCTTCAGTATCGCTCTGTGTAAGTATCAGTCACTGTCTTATTATATTCGTCTGTGTTCAGCTGCTAATATTCTGAGTGGCAGAACACCTTTCTCACTGTTTTATTATCAAGTACCTCCAGTAGTTGGTTCAACCTGGAATTAAGCAGTGTGTGAAGGTAATGACTTGGTTTACGTTAGTCAAATGTTGTTGCCTTTACTTCTTAGATGTACATTAAACTTCATTAAATTGTATCTTGATTGACTATGTTTTTAAAGCAACTAACGTTTTCGCATCATAACATGGACCATCAGAGTCCATGTCAAGGTCCTCAAGCAATGAAGTGGACACCTCTAGATCACGTGGACGAGGTCTAGAGATATCAGGCCCTCACAACTTTTCTAAAACACCTGTGGTCATCCAGGACTGTTAAACGAGGTTTAACACGGAAACATACGGTGTATAAAGTTAATATGATTTCTGTATTTGAGTCATCTGTTGTATGCCCTCTTTCAATGCAGAGCGACTCATCTTCAGTGACAATCCTGAGGCCCAGCGCTAAAGTTAGCCCAGAGCTCATCGCTCCCACCATGGTTTCAGAGCCTGAACTGGCTGGCAAGTGTGTGTTTGGTGTCACCTTGGAAACACTGAGAGAAGAAGGACAGATGGTCTGTGGAATACCCCGTGTGCTAAGAGACATGGTGGAGTTTCTGGATAAGAATGGTAATAGAAGCACATCCTTCCAGCTGCTCTTTGATTCATTTATCCTACATCATCTCTACTTCCCTCTCCTTTCCTTCCCTCTTTCTTTCTCTCACTGTGTCAATGCAAGACAATACTCAAACATCACCAGCATGTGCGCTGACTGAATGTACTTGTTTCCTTATCACAGGAATGCACCACAGAGGTCTGTTCCGTCTGTGTAGTTCAGTGGCACGTATCAGGCAGCTAAGACAGCAGTGGGACTCTGGGGAAAGGGTGGACCTGGAGCATGAGGGAGATGTCCCCACTGTGGCCTCACTCCTCAAACTTTTCCTTCGGGAGCTACCCACCCCCATAGTTCCTGAAACCCAACGCAAACAGCTGGTTCTGAGCCTCACAGGTACTAGGAAAGGTACTTGGTAATGGTGCTGGACCGGCTTTGTTAGGATCAACTTTTATAAACTTTTTCAGACAATAATTGTAGGCATGATTAAATGAATGTAGTTATGGATGTTTTTTAGATTTGAGTATGGCACTGCTGAGCTCCGTCAATATGCCACTGTACCTCTGGACTCCTTTTGAGAGCTACAGTACAAGCATTAAACTGCTGAGACATGAGAGTGGCATAGAAGGGAAAAAAGTCTAGGTGTGTTGTTGGCAAGCATCTGCCTGACTTAAGTGTCCCTTAGCAAGAGGCTGAATCTCTTACTGATTCAGCAGTGATATTCTGCACCAAGTCTTGCATTCCAACCAATGTTTGGAAGAAGACAAGGGAAGTGAGTATGTCCTAAAGAATAAAACATTAATGAGGCTGAGGTAATACAGATTACAGCATAAGATAAAATGATTTTCCTTTGAGTAGCCTGTTATTTACTTAATAGAATTCAACTACTTCTGATAAATTAATTAATTAGTGGGAATTATTATACTAAGTTATTTTATGCTTATATGATAGTTCTCTATAATGAGGCAGATTGGTTCTCTAGTATTAGGCTATTATGTTCTTAAATTTCTTACTATATTTAAAGCCAAAAAGTGCCTTGTCCAGTATGTTAACATATCAACTACTGTGATATGTATTAGATTAAATGCTGTATATCTAGACACTCTAGTGATTGAAGTACATGTTGCTAAATACAGTTTTGATGTTTTTGTTTAATTTTAGGATATGCAGATGAGGCGGAAATGAACCATTCTCTGAGAGAAAATCTTCACCACCTCCCTGCTGACAACCTCATTATTTTGTCTTACCTCATCCACTTTCTGTCCAGAGTGGCCGCTCACAGCCAATCAAATCACATGCCCGTGGAAAATCTGGCAACCATCTTTGGGCCTTGTATATTTCAGTAAGTTGCTGTTGTCTGTTTGTCATGAGAGCAACCTTTAAAATGTCTGGCCCAATTCATCAGCCCCAGTGGTTGTGTGTCTGCTCCATTTTTCCACAGCTGCACCACTAAGCTGGGGTGGAGTTGGGTTTGTCCCTTCAAGGAAATGGCTGTGGATTATGGTTGATAACACAGAACATGACACACAGAGAGAGACAGATATAACAGAGGCCATCAGGATTTTGTCGGTTGCTTCTCCCCTCCTGTTTATATAACTCTGCCGTCACTGTAAACAAATGCAATCTCTCTAGGGCGACATACTTACATATAGTTTTTTGTTGTTTGAGTTTCTGCCACTATGGAAAAGACTTATTATATTGATTCAACACCTTTTCACTGTTCTCCCATACCATGGTCTCCCAGTCTCATTTAATGTATGTCAGCCTTGTTTTCCTCTGACAGTTAGCAGCATGTTATTGGAATGTGGTGTTAGTCACTCTTTACAGTTCTGCATACTTGGGGAAAATGTTAAGGCGATTATGGCCAGAGGAAGAAGAGTTGGCTAGGGGGTGTGGAGTTGGCATCAGAGGCTTGGAAAAAATTGGGGGTGGGTTTGGTTTGCGGTAGCTGAGCAGAGCTGGAGAATGTCCTGTGCTCTCAGCCTGTGGTTCCACATGCAGTACAACAACAGGGGAAGAGAGGAATGGTATAATGGCTTGAATGAAACAGATGAGAGAGTGAACGAGAGATTTGTGCTGGAAAAAATATTGAGCTGAACAAAGCTAATATTTAGCCGAAAAACAGTAGCTTTTAAGCTACTTTACATATCAATTTTAAATTAAATGACATTGTAGCACGTTCTTCCCATGCCGCATGTGTGACAGGTTCTTTGGCAATATTTGTCATCCAAGGCTCTTTCTAAACACTCTGTTGCCCTTATATGTGTTTGTTATGTAATCCATGTGATTACATGGCTGCTCCTGTCCTGTCATTCCAATTGACTTGCCTGCCACGTAAACATACATCTATTAATACTCAGATTTTTCACATTCTCTTCCCTGGGTGTATGCTATGTGAACCTCTACGTACCACGTTTACATTGGATGCCTAAATAAAACCCAGAATGGATGATGTCAACAACACCAAAACATACAAACACATGGTAACATGACAAATAGCTGCTTCTGGTAAACAGGTGAAGACCTTCCATTTTTATCTCAGGTGACACCTTTCGCCGTATTGTGAATGTTATGGCTAGAGGCTCTGCATATCTTTGAAATTTAGAAGTTGAAAGTGGTGCTTTACAATCTTTTAGTGCCTGTCTTAAATTTATCATTTATTATTGTTTGTTACGGGAAGTTTATTTTCCAAAGTGAGGTTTTTATTCACCATATGCATTCTGACCAGTTCATCTCAGTTCACTGCTGTATGTGCTTACTTCCACTAGATGGAACTCTTTTTCATCATGTTTGTCACAAGACTTAACAGAGGGCCCGACCGAATACACAGCACATTGTAAATGTGACATTATGTTGTTGTTGTTCCCTCATCTCTTCTTTATGTAGTGTCCCAGCAGGACCCAGGATGCTAGAAGAGCAGAGTGTGTGTAATGGCCTCTTGCTCCATCTTCTCCGGCATCAGAGGGTTCTCCTTCCAATCCCAGCCAAGAACACGGGGGCCTCCTCCGTCGCCTCCTCCTCACCCCCTCCTCCTAGTCTCTCTGCTCTTTCACGCTTTGAGGTGAACCACTTTATTTTGTTTTTTTTACATGAAATTGTTGCAGTGCTTATTCAGTTTCATGGTCTGTCTGCACATTTCGATTGCATCAATATTGCAGTAATTACAGCATTTATCAACAAATAGAACAATTTTATCTACCAATCTTTGAACACTATATATATGATGCACTATATACAGATACACTATATCTGCAGGTTGTAAAAAGACTTTCAGCTCCACCAAAAAAAAGGGTTTAGATGGTATTTAAAAGTCTTGAATTTCATTCATTTACAAAGGTTTTGAATATTTTTTCATGTCTTCCATACAAGCTAACAGTATTTATTAATCTATTTTTGTATGACATTTTACAGCTTTAAATTAAAAGTGGGATTGTTACTGGCGGCTGTTTAATCGCTTTAAGTGGAGTTTCCATCAGCGTCATCAGACTTTTAGTAAATACTGTTAGTTAATCCATCAATCATCTGTTTTATTATCTCTCTATAGTGGCGTGCATATGTTCACTCCTCTTGTTCTTGGTAGGTCCGACCTAGCAGCTGTCACTCAGAGCAGAGTAATGTGGACAGGCTGGAGGGAGAGACCACATCAGTCTCAGTGACCAGAGCTTTTAACCAAACAATACGGATTCAGTCTCAACTCAACAGGTACTGTCATCAACTTAGCATCAGTAACTTTGTAACTGCACAAGATAGATAGATAGATAGATAGATAGATACACACAGAACAGACAGACAGACAGACAGACAGACAGACAGACAGATATAAGCCTCTCCATTTATATACTCTTGTCCTGGGGGTATAATTAGGACCTGAGCTTTTTCCCTGTAGCATTTGACTCTATATTCAGCATTGTTTAGTCAGTTGTCAGGTTGATGGTCGTATCATTGGTGATAAGGCTAAGACGTCATTCACACAGAATTAAGGCCAGTCTCTGGAGGTCTTTTGCACTCACAGTCAAACTGTGTTGCTTTTGTTTTTATCATTGTCTGGCAGTCCTACTTCTTCTCTGGAAACTAGAGCTTTTCACTAGTGATAGAAATTTTATGTGCTTCCACATCACGGCTGTTTTTGACATGTCCCCTCTGTCTGACATATGATATATTCCAGTTCTTTAGGTATTCTTTGATGTCTTACTAGCTCAGGCTTACAAAAAATTATGTGAACAATCAGTAGAACATAGAAGCTTCACCACTGAAAGGTGCCTGCTTTCACCATTACCTACTATTACCCAATAACCAAAGAGGAGATTCTGGATCTCAGTGCTGTGATTCTTCAGACAGCTTTAGTTTAAAGTTTAAAGTTTAAAGGTTCAGGCATGCTTAATGAGATGTTATAAAAAGGAGAAGTAGACCAACTTTGTAATAGTAAAATAGTGAGATATTCAAGACAACAGGTCAGTTATTCATTCATTTAATAACCCAGGTCTGTTTTATTTTTCTCCGCTAACTATCATGGGCATTAGGGGCAGGTGACAAGTTGCAAAAAAAATCTTACTTAGAAGGCCTTAGATTGTCCTTTCAGTCTATTGGCAAACAGAAGTAGCATCACTCTTGCTGCTGGAAGGAGCAGAGAAATAGAACAATGACAAATTGGTCCCCCAGACAGAATCCACATACTGACGAGCCATCTGCTTGTGGGGAACTTTTCCCACTCAGAACTTAAAGGCTACTGTGCTATTTTCTAATTTTAAATCATGAATGTGGGTTGCCACGAGGTTGCAAAACAGGCATTAAATTACATTTATATATTTTGTGTTTTTGTCTGCCCCCAGTCTTGCATGTGACATGGCACTCACGTGCAATTGCTGTTTAATTCTGTGGCTGACGGCCAAGTGTGTGAGTACAGTTGTGTGTCTGGTATCTTAATTTGTGTTTATGTTTGGATGGGAGTTATGTTTGACGCTAATGGAGATAAAAAACATTTTCTTGCTGTTATTTTCAGCAGATGTGGTTCTGTTCACTTTGTGATGAAAAAGGTCTGTCCTCAGTCAAAGTCAGGTTAATTAAGATGTTATTTGAAAACAAGCATGAGGTATTACTGATAATATCGTTGCTGACTCAAGGCAAAATGAGATATGAAGGTCACAGAAATATTCAAAGGTAGCAGCATGGCAGCTAGATGTTAGACCATAATTAAACTACCCGCACGTGTCAGTTTAAAGAGGAGTCATCAGCAGATGTAATTGTACCAGTCCAACAGGTGGCATGTGCAGTGTGTGTGCCTTTCCCAGCTGACATGGGAAAAGGTTGGTGGCCGTGGAGGACTGTGCATAGCAGTACACTGGCAGACACAGCCTTCTATTTATTTCCACAGCTCATGCTGATGAACAGCTCCAGCTGCCCACCTGCCAGATGACTAATCCACACCCATTTCAGTTTGCTCTCACCCTGTAAAACCAGAAACGGATGCAATATCTCAATGTAGCCCAGAGCAAGAAAAGGTTCATCTGTGTAAAAAGTGGAGTTCTTTTCCAGGCATTAGGCACCTTCTGTCAGTGCATCATCACACGTCAGTTCATACTACACGGACACTTGTGGACATACCACGTATAGATATTAGATTCTAAGCTGTAAAATTTGTCCCACCTGCTGAGGAAGAGTGCCAAGCTTCAAGTAAAAGCTATACCAAGCTGGGTTTGTGTGTTCTCACTGCTTCTATGTGTTTGTTTTTTTAGCACTCGCAGGGCAAACAAATATCAACAATTTTTTCATCTAACAGCTTCCCACTCTCATCTGTTTAGCAGGGATAAGATGCTGCATCATTCCAACTATTTCTAGATCTAATATATTGTCTGAATCTAAGGCAAACAGCTTTTTCTTATTTTCTTATTAGTCCAAGCCTTGTTCCTTCAATTAAATGAGGGGGACCAGATTAAATGATTACAATAAATGTTCTATTTACTTATTACTGTCATGACAAGAACAACAGCACAGGATCCAGAGCGAGTAACCTCATTTGTCATAGTCCCTTTGTTAAAAATGTTTGACTTAGGTTTATCTGGCATTAACTCATAACAATGGGGCTGTTTTCAGTCATTTGCTTCTGTACGTCAGAGTGGGATTTGTCACTGGGATATTGTGCTTTCTCCAAAAATGTCGTTGCATGCTGTTTCATCTGGCCATGTCTGGACCCCTATGCTTCCCACTAACGTCACAGTCCATATTGATTCTAGTCTAATTATACCTAGAAAGGATTTGATTTCAAAACAAGTGTCTGCTTTCTGTCTCTTAGCAGTTGCACAAGATAATATTTCAAAAATGGAAATTTGATTCCTGCAAAAAGAACACAGAGTTTCAGACAGCCACTTACTCCAGTGACATTGTGCAGACATTGTGCGGTGATTGTTCCTAGCATGTTCCTTGGCATGTTTTTTTTTTTTTTAAATCACTACTGAAATTCTCCCTAACCTGCCCTAACCCTTGTATTTATTTGTCAGTTTTTGTGTGCTTTCTTGTCTCTGCTTCTCTGGCCTACTTCCACCTTTATTACAGTTCTAGAACTGTCATTCTTGACCCCACATATGAGAAAGTGCTTTTGTAAGTGACTTTATATTTGTGTCTGTGTGTACGTGCCTTGTAAAAATTGTGTGTGTGCGTGTGTGTGTGTGTGAACATTTGGGGTAATTGAAGGTGGTGGGTCAGCTCTCTGCCTCCGGGTGTCACTCATGTTGTTGACCATCAAGTACTTATCATCTGTGCTCCCTTTTCTTTATGTCTTTGGCTTTCTGCATCCCTCCAAAGCAGCAAGCTGTTCACTGTCACGTGTAATTTGTATGATAGACTGCTGTGAGTTTTGCATTAGCATTTTGGCAAAGGATGTTTTCATGTTATTTTGGTGGGCCTCTGTTAAGATGAAGGGAAACTTGAAGCAGAAAAGTAATTCATGTCTGCTCGGCTCCTTCTTTGACTAATAGCCTAATCAACAAGCATTACTTTCTTGCTGCTGCTGCGCTGACCCATCTGCTGTAGATTACAGCTCTGGAGTCACACACCGCTTTAAGCAAGTACGCGACCGATGGGCTGTTTTGGTTCAGCGGCAAATCAGTTGTGCATGCTTTTGCGGGTAGCAGCTCATTAGAGCTTCATGAGACGTGTCAGAGTGTAGCTTTAGATTAAGCGCTGCTGATTCATGACCTGCTGGATGTTTGTTTTCCGAACTACTTGCTGCAGAGTCTAGCAGTTTTCTCAGGGATTAATTGTAGGACATTCCAGACTTAACTCAAGTTAGCCTTGTGATATGCAGATTGATACCCTTAAAGTCTGTTGTTCAAGATTTTCTGTTCCTGCTACATAACATGGATCAATCTTAGTTTTATTGTAGTGCCATTTTATATAATACCTGTTTATGTCTCCACTGTCTTTAAGTCTACCTATGTATCAATTTGGATTGCCAGTTTGTGAAAAATCCCTTTGCCTGATATGTACCTTCCTCCAGTACAATATTTCTTTGCCACACTGGTCTTTGTGTTTTTACGTATCCCTACTGTTCTACAGTGGATCGTTAAAGCAAAGCCTTCTGGAGAAATGGGGCCACAGAGCATATTCTGTTAACAATTTATTTATTTCATAAATTATTATAAGAACTTTATTAATTGCTTAATCAACAATTGTAGCTCCAGGATAGTACTTCTTATTTATGCCTCGTCACTGATTTATAAAGCATTTGTAAGTGATTTATTAACTATTAATAAAGTCATTAGTAACACAACTTATAAACACATTATAAAGGATGTCTCATTAGAGACCCTTCACTCTTTCTCTCTCTGTCTTTCCATAGTCCTGACACACTGGCGCAGTGTTGTGAAACCAGCTCTGACGTCAGTGCTGACATTCAGAAGCTGATTCCAGACCAGGAAGATTTGGATGAGAAAGGTGAAAGTATGGAGGCAGGCTGTGCTCTCCCCCGCCCCACTGACCCAGGGCCAGAGCAACATCCGCACCAGAGCAGACCATCTCAAAATGTCCAAGGGGAGCAACCGGAGTTGGTGTTTAACACACAAGGGTGAGTGTCTTTCCTGTTTGTCTTCCCTTTTTTTTTTAATCTTCCCCCTTAACTCAAATGTGTTGTCCCTATTCACATCATTTTGAGAAGAAACATTTGCCCCCTTTCTTCTTCCCATCTGCCCTTTTCAAAACTCAAACACACAATCAGTTTTCATTAATACAACATTTTGGAATTGTGTACGTCCGCTACAGTTCAATGAGTTATTCTTCATCAACAGGACCTTTTCACAGATGTCACTATTCGAGTCCATATCAAAGGAGAAAGATGAGGCAGAAGTCAACGAGGTAGAGGATAGAAGGACACTTTCCTCACCCATCAAAGATGACTGTTCAATGGTGTGCTTTGTTGATTTTCTCATATTTTTTTTAGCTCATATTATTTCTTTTGTCTTTTTCTTTTCATTGACATTTAACTTAAAGATGTAGAAATGTTGTTAAAAAACAATGTACAGACCACTGCTGCCTCCTACACATGCTGAAAAATACATTCTGTGGAGTATGTAGTGTAGCATAATTATACTTCTAATCATTAAAGTGGAAAATCATTTTGAACATCAGGTTTATGGATTAAATTGTTTTTCAGGCTTCTACAGATGCAGAGCAGACATCATCTGTTTCAGACTGCTGCATAGTGAATGAATCACAGAGAAAAACCCAATTGCAGAGTCACCACACACAGAGGTGAGAGGAAAGCTTCTACATGAAGACTATACAAGATGGCATTTTGTTGCAGTTGTGTTTTCCTTCCTTGTTTCTGCTTTGTACTGTTTTCATAGCAACAAACATTTGTTCTTAGTTCTTGTCATTTAACATTTAAATAACAAAACATTGAAGCGATATAGAAATGTATAATTTCAGACTTTCCTACATCTGCTATGTGAAATTTTACCAAGACTGAAACACAACCTCAAATCAAAGAGAAGTACTATTGTGAAAAGGGGCATGGTAGTAGCTTTGGAGCAGTAAAAGTGTATCAGATTCAATTTTATCTGATGGCTCTGGATGTTACAGTTGTTTTTGACCTCATCCACTCTTGTGCTTGGTTTCTCAGTTCGGCTCAGCTCTCAGCCCTGCAGTCAAACGGGAAGTAGGTTATCGGAGCAATATGCTGCTCACAGTCATGGTTTTGATATGATTCCAGTCCAAATAACACGGACTGCCACAGGGGCTCACGTGGAGCAGACCAACTAGCTAGCTAGAATGGGTCGGCCTAACATGGTGGCGCACTGACTTTTTGTTTGTGCTCCCTCCAGAGAGCCACAGGACAGGTCATCTCAGTTATGCCTCATTAGTGTCAGACATGAATAAGCCATAACCTTAATGGCAGACAGAGCACAATGCGTATTGGAGTCACATGGACACAGGTTATCTGTTCATAAAGAGAAACTGTTGATATTTTGAGTGTTCTTTTCTTTACGAATGCTTAATGTGATTTTATTTATTTTGTGTTTCAGTCTGCTGTGCTGCATAGAGCATAAGACAGAGGACAAAACCAAACTGTCTGAATGGAAGGTAAGCAGACCTTTGTGAAACCTATGGCTGCCATCTCCAAGTCATTTCTACAGACGGTACTTAAGAGCAGTACTTAAATTCCTCAGTGAAGATCATTCTGTGATAGTCAGGTTTGAGAGTTTGTATCCTTAGGCTCACAAGCTAGCAAAATGTAATTCACTTGAAAACTCACCACTGAGCCTTAAAGGTTAGTCAGTTCACCAAAATTCAAATGTTAGATCAACAACAAAACTTTAAAGTGAAACAAATGTTTATTTAAATTGTTAGTACAAATAAAAGGGGTAGATTTTAAATGGTTGCATAGCTAAACAGATTGACACCAGGACTGACACACAAAGAGGTTACTGTGATATCCATAATAATAGATTATTTTGTTTAGCAGTTGCTAACAAAAGACATGCAAAATACCCTCTTTAATTATGATGGTTACCCAGCAGGGTGATGATTCCAAACTGGGGGAAATTAGCCAAATTTGAAAATATATACTGGTTTTGACTTTTGTTAAACTATTCAAACTGTTGTCTAGTGTAGTATAGATAAAAATCTCTATGTATGTGTCACTGTAACGTACATTTTTGCGTGTGCATGCCCACTTTGGGAATGAGACTTCATCAGTGCGTGTGCTATCTGTTCCTCAGGGCAGGAGAGGAGGAGGATTTAGTGGTTCTCCTGACAGACACAATGATTACAGAGCCAGGGACAACAGCTATGACGTAGGTTCTCCTTCCCCTCAGTCTTTTCAGATACACAAATTAACACTTTTTTTTTAGGTTGAGGGTATCTATGACAACAGGACTGCTGATACCTCCAGTGATTGTGTGTGCTTGTGCGCCTGTGTGTTTATGTGCACACCTGTATGTGTATTGCTAGGTGTGAGCTTGCCTTTCTGTGGGTGTTTTGCTTCAGTAATAACAGCCTCGCTCCTTCCCCTCCCTTCCATCCTTCCACCTCTTCTGTGTGACGCACGCAGCAATGTTTCTTTTTTTTTTTTTATGAATGAACAGCCGAAGAGGGCGAGAAACAAGAAGCCGAGCCCTTATATGCTGCTGCTTTTGATGATGATGGTGATGCTGAAAATGATGTCACAGCACCTAAATGAGCAAAAATAAATTGCCATAGTAATAATTGCCATGTAGTCCAATGCCCTGACTGAGCCCAGTATGTTTTTGGTGCCTCTCAGTTACAAATCTTTTTTTTTTCACTGTGCATAGCGCCATCAGAATTTATTGCATATACACCCACTTATACACACACACACACATACCAAGCCGAACAGCTACGTGACTCCCCACAGCGCCATCAAATAGACTCCTTAGCTCGGTCTGACAACGTTGCCTTGGAAACGCCTCGTCATATACAGTACCTCTCTCCTCCCTTGCACACATACCCACACCACACGCACGGACACGAGTGGTATTCCCGCCGACCCCCTTCCTCCGTGCATGATGAATAATCCATGTGGAGGCAGTTCAGCAGCTGAAGTGCCGGGAATGCCAGTCAGACGGAAAAGCATATGGATGTAGGGATTCTCTTCGGGGGCCTGCTATACTTTCATACACTCACACACCCACAAACAAGCAAATCAGGTGATCTGGGAATCACAGCGATACTGTTAATGGAATTACAGCATGTTGCTCATCAGGGATCCCACGCTGGATGCTGATGCACATTAGGAATGTGACTCACTGACTGACAAAAGTCAGCAGGATAGCTGGTTGAATGCCTGGCTGCCTGACAAGCTTCTAGTTGCACAGAGACCTGAGGCAAGCTACAACAGAAGTCTGTTTTTGTAATGATCATTTTTATCTGTTTTTCTAACTGACTGGGAGCTTTGCAAGATCAAACATTTGCTTTTATTTTTTGAGAAGTTTGTTCCGCGTACTTCAGCCACCCCCAAAAGCAGCCTGCTTATAGAGCTGTGTTCTGCCTTTTGAGTCATACCTTTCTCAGGAGGACGAGGCAACCACTCATCTCACCCCATCCTGCAACCTTCTGCCTAACCAAGCTTCAGCAGCAGAATATTTATTTTCATCAGAGAGAGTAAAATGGTTTTACAGGATTTCTCAAGATTCCTGAGCAGCTTGTGACACACTGAAGACTCCCTCCACGCAAACTACGACACGTCTTTCTGGCTTCTCCTGTCCCTGCCCATCTGCATCCCTGAAGCCATGTTCTGCTTCTGTTTCCAGAGCCCCTCCCTCAAGCTACAAGCCCTGGAGACTGACTTGGGACCCCATCCGGCATTGGTAGACCCCCAAGTTCGGGACAACCTACCTGCCGAGCAACAGCCTCTTTCTACTGAAGAGCAGAGCCTGCATTTGACCCACAAGCTGCTCCTCCACTCGCCACCATCGCCACCTGTTCAGGATAACACAGTGGACTCATCACAGACGGGTAAGACAATGACATCCTGATACAATGAAATGATAAGATTATGATATAAAAATGATAATATTCAAGTTTCTGAACTTCCAGTGTTAAACATTTTCCTCTTGCACTGTGGAGCAAAGAGAAAAACTATAACAACACATCACCAATGATTTAATTGATGTACTTTTGTCACAAATTTATTTATGAAATTGTATTGCTCAAGCGCCTCACAGTAGAGTACTTTAAGCCTGGGATCTCAGTGGAAATCAAACCCATTAACCTGCCAGTGCAAGAGCCATACTCCATACATACTGTATTTATACTTTTATTTATAGTGTCTACTTCATCAGAGCATCTTCCTAGCTGCTGTAATTCCTTTGGTGCATGTTAAACAGTAGTCAGTAAGTCTTGACAGCAAGCTACAAGCTTCATCTTTTCCAAAAGCTGGGTGTGTCTTTTTTTTTTGGATAAGTTGAGTAGCAGTGCACCAAGGTACAATGCTGCCACTGTTGTATCACTGTATAGCTGTCTGTGACATGAAGAATTGGTACATATATTCAATAATATATCATATTTTTAATTTCAAGACTCTACTGTAGATTTTTTTTGTTTGTTTGGTTTTTATGTCTTTGTTCTGGGTAAACACTGAAAGGAACCAGTATTTTCTAACCATCGGGATCATTACTGCTAAAAATAAAAACTTTACTGTATTTTAAGAGACAGACCAAAGTAAAGTTTTCCCAGGAAAGATGTCATGTGTGTGTACCTTGATTAAGAAAGTTATTTGTCGTTCTTTCATTCTCCTTCTGTACTCCTTGTTTTCTTTTCTACCTCTCCTCACTACCCCTTATCTCCCTCTCACCCTTCTCTTATTTTGTCCCATTTATTCCAGCAGAGTAAAAAAGTCAAAATGAATATAGATTTTAGTTAATATTTTGTCCTTTCTCTCTCTCTCTCTCTCTCTCTTACAGTACACACCCCATCCCCTCAGTCATCAGAGTCCAGTCCTTCCCTCTCCACTGCCACTCTTTCTAAGGAAATTTCAGGGGATGATACGCCATCGAGTCCAGCAGGCCTTAACACCAGCCCGCTACTCTCTCGTTTTACGACGACCGACTGCCCCGTTCCCTCGCCACGCTGCCCCAATCTCAGCCACAGCCTGCGGTACAACTTAGACCCAGATACAGCCCCTTCTCCACCATGTTCACAGCACATACGCATGTAAGACAACAGTTTCCTCATTAGCTTTATTTAGAAATATTTATGAACAGTTATAATTAGATGCATGTTAGAAATATCGAGCCCTTATTTCATAATAAGGCATAAATATGCAGAATGTCAAGAATGTGAGTGAATGTATACTTTTCTGTCTTCAGGGCTCGTTGTGGCGTCCATACAGAGCCAGATGAGGGCTCTGCGTCCATCTCAATGCTCAACAGACACATCCACACCCTAAGGAAGAGGATCAGGCATTTTGAGGAGCGGTTTGAACAGGAGAAGCATTATAAGGTGAGGAAGGAAATCAGAGCTTCTTGGACAGCTGGATTATCTTGAGTCATGACTGGATTTCCTTAGAGTGTTGCCTCTCTCCAAAGCAAATATCCAGCGCTCTCAGAGTCATGGAAGGGTTTCATTTTTCTTCTGTTTTTTGGTAGCATGTCAGACAGGGTGTGTTAGGGATGTTTCAGTTCTAAACTGATGCTAACCACAAACATCATACTATAGTGAATTACTCCCTCTGCTGGTACATTGGAAAAATCACCATTGTTACACAATGGATCCTCAGTCAACTGGTCGATAGTGCTGCAGTGCCACACAGGATATTTGTAAACCTGTAAAACAACAAGACGTGGAACAAAGGGCCAAAGTAAGTAAAGTAAGACCCATTCCTGGTTATTAATGCAAGAGACAGCCCCAGTTCTCTTCACGATTGTTGTTACTGTTTTTCAGCCGGCCCATAATGACAAGACAGCCCATCCAGAGGTAGCCAGACTGATGAAGGAGCTCATCAAGAGTCGCAAGCAGCTTAAAGGTCAGTTACATCACCATAAGCGCACAGTCAAACACATGAATTAATGATTGCAGTGGTAGAAGAAATACTCAGATCTTTTCTTAAGTGAAAGTACAGAGGTATTGTCATCTAAATGTATCAAAAATGAAAGTGCTCATTACACAGGAAAATTGTCCCTGTGGCAGACCTAATACAATTAGTGAGTACCATTTCTCTGTTGTAGCTGGTTGAGCTAGTTTGAACTATTGACCCTTTGCCCCTTCCAAAGGGTCACAAGATAAATCATAGGGGTCATGAGATGATTAATATTGTAGGAAAGAAGAACAAAGCTCATATACACACATATAACATAATAATTTTTTTGGTAGATTCTCTAATCTTTGCTGTTTTTGTGAAAATAAACCTCTGAGGTGGTTTAAATGAAACCAGATGTATAGAGGGAAATTCAGTCTTTGGTGGAACAGCTAAGAACTCTGACATCTGAAATATGATGGCCCGACAAGACCCTGCTCTTTTGTAGCGTCAAAATCCAAATGGTTGGAAACTACTGGTTTGGTCACTGACAATGTACTGTATTTTATCAGTTTATCATATGTTTTTTATGTAAAATCTTAATCTGAAAATGATCTATAGCTGTAAAATATATTTTCCTCTGAAATGTAGTGGAGTAGAAGTATAAAGTAGCAGCCACTGAATGATTGCAACAATACCCAAATGTACACAATTTATAGTCCAGGAAACTTATATCAATAACTTGATGAAAGCCTTTTTGCAGTTGTGAACATGGGGAATGTATTTTGTGGTTTACCAGAGAAACAAAGTCCACATTTTAGGTTTACTGGGTCCCCGTTCTCATGTCACCATATTTTTGTGAACTGTTATTCTCCCTTCAGAGCTAAAGCTGAGGCAGTCAGAAGAAGGGGGGCTCAGAGGGCAGGGGCTTTTTAACCCACCAGCCGAAACATGCAGGAACAACGTAGACAAAAGGGAGGGAACACTAACAGGAACTGAGCTTCAGCAACTTAACAACAACAGCAACACCAAGCCAAATGTGGAGGAAACAGTCAACATTATAACCAACAGACTGAAGGAGAGACGACGAGAGCTGGGCCTGCCTGAGAGCATTAAGGTTGATATTGCAGAATTGCTTCCACCACACACACAAATGCTGTCATGCAAGTTCGGTGGTCAGATTCCCTGGGCTGGGAGTGAGAATCTGTCTGTTTCTCACTCTGGATAAATGAAGTGCAGAAAATCACATACGATTATTCTCTTGCAACAGTAAACACCAAAACAGAAGATTACAATCAGATATGAAATTTGTTGACCAGTGTGATGGTCTGTTAACAGTTTTCCCTGTGACTTCATGTGCAGGAGATGTCTCATTACCAGATGACTATGGAGAAGACCAGCATGCAGAAGTGTTTGCTCTACTTTGAGAGTCTGCACGGACGACCGGTGAGACCAACCTGGATGACTATTTGGGGTGGTGAAAAAAATAGATTATTGCTTAATCGCGATTATATTGTGGATGATTATAAGTCATTCATTCATTCATTATCTACCGCTTAATCCTCTATCAGGGTGATTATAAGTCGATTATTAAATTTCCAAAGATCTATTTTTTTTTGTAATACACTGAAGTGACTCTCCAGTTACTGGCTGTCATACAGGATTTAACGAGAGGCGCGTGAAATGAACGAAGAAAAAACATTAACGGACAACCAACCAATCCAAAATTTTGGTTTTCACGGCAGGAGTTCTAAACACGTACGTTGTCTGCAAAGTTTGCCGCACTAAGCTAAAGTACTGTGCAACACGAGGGCTTCAGGTTCGAAACCCGGTCTGAGCTCTTCTGCACAAAGTTTACATGTTCTCCCTGTGCCTGCGTGGGTTTTCTCCGGGTACTCTGGCTTTCTCCCACAATCCCAAAAACATGCACATTAGATTAACTGGCTACCTTACATTGTCCCCAGGTGAGTGTGTGCGTGTGTAGTTATCTGTCTTTGCGTGTCGGCCTTGCGATTGACTGGCGACCAGTTCACGGTGTACCCCGCCTCTCGCCCGTAGTCAGCTGGAATAGGCTCCAGCTCCCATTCGCAGGGACGTATCAAGCGGTATAGATAACGGATGGATGAGGGCTCACATGTCGCGCTTCCATCCAGAGGAGGCTGCGTGAGCTAAAGACAACCGCCTGAAGCCTGTCATGCCACCAAACCAACGTACTTTCCACGAGGTGATTTTTTAAAAAAATAAAAAATAAATAAAATAATAGTAATAATGAAAAAATAATAATAATGATCATTTGGAAGTTACAGCTATACTACTCAATACTGAAGGTCATTTGAGATGTCTCTGAATAAAAGAAGTTGAGTAACTCAGCAGCTGACTTTTTTTTAATGGTGCAATACGTTTATGGCGTATTTTGGGTTACTATTGTCAAATGGAAACTCAATAATTGATTGGTAATCGAATCGAAACCTCAATAATCGAATCGAATCAGGAAATTGGACCGCTAAACCACCCCTAATGACTATATTAAGTTTATCTCTTATTTCTTTACATGATGGCTCCTCTTCAGTGCTTTTATTCTGTACTGCCAGCTCTCTGGCCTACCATCATTCGTTTATTTTTCTATCACCAATAACAAAGTGGATTCTCTTTGTGCCTTTTTTCTGCCTGTATATCCTCAGAGTACCAGGCAGGAGCGGACTCTGATGAAACCTTTCTACGATCGGTACCGTCTTCTCAAGCAGCTGCTGCTTTTTTCTTCTACTTCAACAGTCATAACAACCATTGTGAGTAACTGCATGCTACTGAATACTGAATATTGGATGCGACAGGTTTGTCCTGTAGAGACGGAGGAGATCTCCAGAACTACACAAACCCTCTGTATTTCACTCATGAGGATAATCCCGCACGGCTTTTGAAGCCTATGTAGAAGAGTGTCACACTACTGTCATCTAGTGGCCAAATGTAAAACCTGCATCAAGTTGAGTTGAGTTCATTCAGTAAAATAAAATTCAAAAGATTCAAAGATTCTGTCTGCCTGAGTTACATCAGCATGTGGACTTCCCTACCAGTGAAAACACCACACTGGACTTTACACAAACTGCAAAGGAGCATACAAGGCCTCCCTCTCCCCCACCTGGGTCTCTTGGACCATATCACCATCCTGCTGAGACCTGTGTACAGTTTGAGTTTGCAAAACATAACCATTGCACTATTTCTTGTTAACCTACTTGCACAATAACAACTTGTGTTTACAACAGTTCACACTGTACTACCACTGCTACCTTATAAAAACATATTGTCACTCTGTAAATCTATTTCCAGGTCAATTTTTTCATATTTGTACGTATGTATGTATGTATGTATGTCTGTCTGTCTGTCTGTATGTATGTATGTGTATACACACACAAATCATCCCATACCATGACTAGCTGACTAGCTCACAAAAAGTTAAATAGAGCTGCTTAAGACAAACTATACTACCCTTTGATCACTTATGGTTCACTTCATCTTTTTAGTTAAGCCTTTATTTTGACAGAAAAGTAATCTCTCTGTGTGCATGTGTGTATGTACATAGGAGGAAGAAGAGGGCTCGGATGAAGAGCGTCCCAAACAGCGAAGCCCCAGGCAGCAGCCACCGAAACCTCCCAGGTGTGTGTTCTCTGACGACTCACTGCATCTACCTTCACTAGAAATGTCTGAAACACCTCTCGTGTCCCCACTGGAGGAGGTGAAGAGTCTCCAGCCGCAGATCATCACCATGGCATCATTACACGAAGCTTCCAGGTATGGTTTGTGTGTGTGTGTTAGAGATGTGTCGGTCAAGAGTGAAACGGCTCTTAGAGCCGGCTCTTTGAAGTGAACGACGGGAGCCGGCTCCTGATTGGGAGCTGTTTTTTTTTCCCATTTTCTCTTTTTTCTTCAAGCCGCACGTGATTGATCAATATGTGTTTGCGCTGAGTAGAGGGGAGGGGGCAAGAGTTACACTCGCAGCAGCAGTAGCACATGAACAGGAGAGCAGGAGGGGCAGAGAGATAGAGAGCCAGGGGCTACAAGAAAAGACAACATCGACGCATTAGAAAGGTATAGTTAAGAAAATGAGTGACACCAGGAAAAGAAGGAAAATCTGGAACCATTTCAATTATATTGATAATACAAAAGAAGAATGTAGAGTCTGCAAGAAAATAATTTCATATAGAGCTGACTCCACAAACAACCTGCATAGGCACCTGAGAATTGTTTGTTTAAAATTTGTTTAAAAGAAAGAAGCTGAAAGTTAAATATTGTTAAAAGTTGAATCGTAAATAATTTGAATTTGTTATAATTTATTTTTTATGTGGAGTAAATGAAGGCATATTTATATAATAAATATACAAATAAAAAATACAATAGTAATTCATTTTGTACATATTTTTACATTATTGTTGACAGTAAATTAAATAGTATGGCCTCAAAATATGCCAAAAAATCTCGTAGTATAGTAAAGCGTCAAAATAGGCCAAAAAAATTCATACTTTAGTATGGCATCAATATATGCCAAAAAACGTCATAGTATAGTAAGGCGTCAAAATCGGCCAAAAAAAGTCAACATTTTTTTTGACCTCAGAATGTCATAAAAAACGTCATAGTATAGTAAGGCATCAAAATCGGCCAAAAAAAGTCAAAAATTTTTTTGACCTCAAAATGTCATAAAAAACGTCATAGTATAGTAAGGCGTCAAAATCGGCCAAAAAAAGTCAACATTTTTTTTGACCTCAGAATGTCATAAAAAACGTCATAGTATAGTAAGGCATCAAAATCGGCCAAAAAAAGTCAAAAATTTTTTTGACCTCAAAATGTCATAAAAAACGTCATAGTATAGTAAGGCGTCAAAATCGGCCAAAAAAAGTCAAAAAATTTTTTTGACCTCAAAATGTCATAAAAAACGTCATAGTATAGTAAGGCGTCAAAATCGGCCAAAAAAAGTGAAAAAAAATTTTGACCTCAAAATGTCATAAAAAACGTCATAGTATAGTAAGGCGTCAAAATCGGACAAAAAAAGTGAAAAAAAATTTTGACCTCAAAATGTCATAAAAAACGTCATAGTATAGTTTGGCGTTTTTTTCGGGCAAAAAAAGTCAAAAAAATTTTTTACCTCAAAATGTCATAAAAAACGTCATAGTATAGTATGGCGTTTTTTTCGGGCAAAAAAAGTCAAAATTTTTTTTGACCTCAAAATGTCATAAAAAACGTCATAGTATAGTAAGGCGTCAAAATTGGCCAAAAAAAGTCAAAAAAATTTTTTCGACCTCCAAAAGTCATAAAAAACGTCATAGTATAGTAAGGCGTCAAAATTGGCCAAAAAAAGTCAAAAAATTTTTTGACCTCAAAATGTCATAAAAAACGTCATAGTATAGTATGGCGTGTTTTTCGGACAAAAAAAGTCAAAAATTTTTTGACCTCAAAATGTCATAAAAAACGTCATAGTATAGTATGGCGTTTTTTTCGGCCAAAAAAAGTCAATTTTTTTTTTTACCTCAAAATGTCATAAAAAACGTCATAGTATAGTATGGCGTTTTTTTTGGGCAAAAAAAGTCAAAATTTTTTTTGACCTCAAAATGTCATAAAAAACGTCATAGTATAGTAAGGCGTTTTTTTCGGGCAAAAAAAGTGAAAAAAAAATTTGACCTCAAAATGTCATAAAAAACGTCATAGTATAGTATGGCGTTTTTTTCGGCCAAAAAAAGTCAAAAAATTTTTTTACCTCAAAATGTCATAAAAAACGTCATAGTATAGTATGGCGTTTTTTTTTGGGCAAAAAAAGTCAAAAATTTTTTTGACCTCAAAATGTCATAAAAAACGTCATAATATAGTAAAGCCTCAAAATCGGCCAAAAAAAGTCAAAATTTTTTTCGACCTCAAATTGTCATAAAAAACGTCATAGTATAGTATGGCGTTTTTTTCGGACAAAAAAAGTCAAAAATTTTTTGACCTCAAAATGTCATAAAAAATGTCATAGTATAGTATGGCGTTTTTTTCGGGCAAAAAAAGTGAAAAAAAATTTTTTTGACCTCAAAATGTCATAAAAAACGTCATAGTATAGTAAGGCGTCAAAATTGGCCAAAAAAAGTCAAAAAAATTTTTGACCTCAAAATGTCATAAAAAACGTCATAGTATAGTATGGCGTGTTTTTCGGACGAAAAAAGTCAAAAATTTTTTGACCTCAAAATGTCATAAAAAACGTCATAGTATAGTATGGCGTTTTTTTCGGCCAAAAAAAGTCAATTTTTTTTTTTACCTCAAAATGTCAAAAAAACGTCATAGTATAGTAAGGCGTTTTTTTCGGGCAAAAAAAGTGAAAATTTTTTTTGACCTCAAAATGTCATTAAAAACGTCATAATATAGTAAGGCCTCAAAATCGGCCAAAAAAAGTCAAAATTTTTTTCGACCTCAAATTGTCATAAAAAACGTCATAGTATAGTATGGCGTTTTTTTCGGGCAAAAAAAGTCAAAATTTTTTTTGACCTCAAAATGTCATAAAAAACGTCATAGTATAGTATGGCGTTTTTTTCGGCCAAAAAAAGTCAAAAAAATTTTTTACCTCAAAATGTCATAAAAAACGTCATAGTATAGTATGGCGTTTTTTTTTCGGCCAAAAAAAGTCAAAAAATTTTTTTTACCTCAAAATGTCATAAAAAACATCATAGTATAGTAAGGCGTCAAAATCGGCCAAAAAAAGTGAAAAAAAATTTTGACCTCAAAATGTCATAAAAAACGTCATAATATAGTATGGCGTTTTTTTCGGGTAAAAAAAGTCAAAATTTTTTTTGACCTCAAAATGTCATAAAAAACATCATAGTAAAGTAAGGCGTCAAAATCGGCCAAAAAAAGTGAAAAAAAATTTTGACCTCAAAATGTCATAAAAAACGTCATAGTATAGTAAGGCATCAAAATCGGCCAAAAAAAGTGAAAAAAAATTTTGACCTTAAAATGTCATAAAAGACGTCATAGTATAGTATGGCGTTTTTTTTGGGCAAAAAAAGTCAATTTTTTTTTTTACCTCAAAATGTCATAAAAAACGTCATAGTATAGTATGGCGTTTTTTTTGGGGCAAAAAAAGTCAAAATTTTTTTTGACCTCAAAATGTCATAAAAAACGTCATAGTATAGTAAGGCGTCAAAATTGGCCAAAAAAAGTCAAAAAATTTTTTGACCTCAAAATGTCATAAAAAACGTCATAGTATAGTATGGCGTCAAAATTGGCCAAAAAAAGTCAAAAATTTTTGGACCTCAAAATGTCATAAAAAAACGTCATAGTAAAGTAAGGCATCAAAATCGGCCAAAAAAAGTGAAAAAAAATTTTGACCTCAAAATGTCATAAAAAACGTCATAGTATAGTATGGCGTTTTTTTTGGGCAAAAAAAGTCAAAATTTTTTTTGATCTCAAAATGTCATAAAAAACGTCATAATATAGTAAGGCCTCAAAATCGGCCAAAAAAAGTCAAAAAATTTTTTTACCTCAAAATGTCATAAAAAACGTCATAGTATAGTAAGGAGTCAAAATCGGCCAAAAAAAGTGAAAAAAAAATTTGACCTCAAAATGTCATAAAAGACGTCATAGTATAGTATGGCGTTTTTTTCAGGCAAAAAAAGTCAATTTTTTTTTTACCTCAAAATGTCATAAAAAACGTCATAGTATAGTAAGGCGTCAAAATTGGCCAAAAAAAGTCAAAAAATTTTTTGACCTCAAAATGTCATAAAAAACGTCATAGTATAGTATGGCGTTTTTTTCGGACAAAAAAAGTCAAAAATTTTTTGACCTCAAAATGTCATTAAAAAAACGTCATAGTAAAGTAAGGCATCAAAATCGGCCAAAAAAAGTGAAAAATTTTTTTTACCTCAAAATGTCATAAAAAACGTCATAGTATAGTATGGCGTTTTTTTTGGGCAAAAAAAGTCAAAAATTTTTTTGACCTCAAAATGTCATAAAAAACATCATAATATAGTAAGGCCTCAAAATCGGCCAAAAAAAGTCAAAATTTTTTTCGACCTCAAATTGTCATAAAAAACGTCATAGTATAGTAAGGCGTTTTTTTCAGGCAAAAAAAGTGAAAAAAAATTTTGACCTCAAAATGTCATAAAAAACGTCATAGTATAGTATGGCGTTTTTTTCGGCCAAAAAAAGTCAAAAAATTTTTTGACCTCAAAATGTCATAAAAAACATCATAATATAGTAAGGCGTCAAAATCGGCCAAAAACAGTGAAAAAAATTTTGACCTCAAAATGTAATAGAAAACGTCATTGTATAGTAAGGCGTCAAAATCGGCCAAAAACAGTGAAAAAAATTTTTGACCTCAAAATGACTTAAAAAACGTCTTAGTATAGTAAGGCATCAAAATCGGACAAAAAAAGTCTAATTTTTTTTCGACCTCCAAAAGTCATAAAAAACGTCATAGTATAGTAAGGCGTTTTTTTCGGGCAAAAAAAGTCAAAATCTTTTTCGACCTCAAAAAGTCATAAAAAACGTCATAGTATAGTAAGGCATTTTTTTTCGGGCAAAAAAAGTCAAAATTTTTTTCGACCTCCAAAAGTCATAAAAAACGTCATAGTATAGTAAGGCGTCAAAATCGGACAAAAAAAGTCAAAATTTTTTTCGACCTCCAAAAGTCATAAAAAACGTCATAGTATAGTAAGGCGTCAAAATCGGACAAAAAAAGTCAAAATTTTTTTCGACCTCCAAAAGTCATAAAAAACGTCATAGTATAGTAAGGCGTTTTTTTTTCGGCCAAAAAAAGTCAAAATTTTTTTCGACCTCAAAAAGTCATAAAAAACGTCATAGTATAGTAAGGCGTTTTTTTCGGCCAAAAAAAGTCAAATTTTTTTTCGACCTCTAAAAGTCATAAAAAACGTCATAGTATAGTAAGGCGTTTTTTTTTGGGCAAAAAAAGTCAAAATTTTTTTCGACCTCAAAATGTCATAAAAAACGTCATAGTATAGTAAGGCGTTTTTTTCGGGCAAAAAAAGTCAAAATTTTTTTCGACCTCAAAAAGTCATAAAAAACGTCATAGTATAGTAAGGCGTCAAAATCGGACAAAAAAAGTCAAAATTTTTTTGGAACTCCAAAAGTCATAAAAAACGTCATAGTATAGTAAGGCGTTTTTTTCGGCCAAAAAAAGTCAAAATTTTTTTCGACCTCAAAAAGTCATAAAAAACGTCATAGTATAGCAAGGCGTTTTTTTCGGACAAAAAAAGTCAAATTTTTTTTCGACCTCTAAAAGTCATAAAAAACGTCATAGTATAGTAAGGCGTTTTTTTTTGGGCAAAAAAAGTCAAAATTTTTTTCGACCTCCAAAAGTCATAAAAAACGTCATAGTATAGTAAGGCGTTTTTTTCGGGCAAAAAAAGTCAAAATTTTTTTCGACCTCCAAAAGTCATAAAAAACGTCATAGTATAGTAAGGCGTTTTTTTCGGGCAAAAAAAGTCAAAATTTTTTTCGACCTCAAAATGTCATAAAAAACGTCATAGTATAGTAAGGCGTCAAAATTGGACAAAAAAAGTCAAAATTTTTTTCGACCTCCAAAAGTCATAAAAAACGTCATAGTATAGTAAGGCATCAAAATCCGATAAAAAAAAGTCAAAATTTTTTTCGACCTCAAAATGTCATAAAAAACGTCATACTATAGTAAGGCGTCAAAATCGGACAAAAAAAGTCAAAATTTTTTTGGAACTCCAAAAGTCATAAAAAACGTCATAGTATAGTAAGGCGTTTTTTTTGGGCAAAAAAAGTCAAAAATTTTTTCGACCTCAAAATGTCATAAAAAACGTCATAGTATAGTAAGGCGTCAAAATCGGACAAAAAAAGTCAAAATTTTTTTTGACTTCCAAAAGTCATAAAAAACGTCATAGTATAGTAAGGCGTTTTTTTCGAGCAAAAAAAGTCAAAGTTTTTTTCGACCTCAAAATGTCATAAAAAACGTCATAGTATAGTAAGGCGTCAAAATCGGACAAAAAAAGTCAAAATTTTTTTCGACCTCCAAAAGTCATAAAAAACGTCATAGTATAGTAAGGCATCAAAATCCGATAAAAAAAAGTCAAAAATTTTTTCGACCTCAAAATGTCATAAAAAACGTCATACTATAGTAAGGCGTCAAAATCAGACAAAAAAAGTCAAAATTTTTTTGGAACTCCAAAAGTCATAAAAAACGTCATAGTATAGTAAGGCGTTTTTTTCGGGCAAAAAAAGTCAAAATTTTTTTCGACCTCAAAAAGTCATAAAAAACGTCATAGTATAGTAAGGCATTTTTTTTCGGGCAAAAAAAGTCAAAATTTTTTTCGACCTCCAAAAGTCATAAAAAACGTCATAGTATAGTAAGGCGTTTTTTTCGGGCAAAAAAAGTCAAAATTTTTTTCGACCTCCAAAAGTCATAAAAAACGTCATAGTATAGTAAGGCGTCAAAATCGGACAAAAAAAGTCAAAATTTTTTTCGACCTCCAAAAGTCATAAAAAACGTCATAGTATAGTAAGGCGTTTTTTTCGGGCAAAAAAAGTCAAAATTTTTTTCGACCTCAAAAAGTCATAAAAAACGTCATAGTATAGTAAGGCGTTTTTTTCGGCCAAAAAAAGTCACATTTTTTTTCGACCTCTAAAAGTCATAAAAAACGTCATAGTATAGTAAGGCGTTTTTTTTTGGGCAAAAAAAGTCAAAATTTTTTTCGACCTCAAAATGTCATAAAAAACGTCATAGTATAGTAAGGCGTTTTTTTCGGGCAAAAAAAGTCAAAATTTTTTTCGACCTCAAAAAGTCATAAAAAACGTCATAGTATAGTAAGGCGTCAAAATCGGACAAAAAAAGTCAAAATTTTTTTGGAACTCCAAAAGTCATAAAAAACGTCATAGTATAGTAAGGCATTTTTTTTCGGGCAAAAAAAGTCAAAATTTTTTTCGACCTCCAAAAGTCATAAAAAACGTCATAGTATAGTAAGGCGTTTTTTTCGGCCAAAAAAAGTCAACATTTTTTTTGACTTCCAAAAGTCATAAAAAACGTCATAGTATAGTAAGGCGTTTTTTTCGGGCAAAAAAAGTCAAAATTTTTTTCGACCTCCAAAAGTCATTAAAAACGTCATAGTATAGTAAGGCGTTTTTTTCGGGCATAAAAAGTCAAAAATTTTTTCGACCTCAAAATGTCATAAAAAACGTCATAGTATAGTAAGGCGTCAAAATCGGACAAAAAAAGTAAAAAATTTTTTCGACCTCCAAAAGTCATAAAAAACGTCATAGTATAGTAAGGCATTTTTTTTCGGGCAAAAAAAGTCAAAATTTTTTTCGACCTCCAAAAGTCATAAAAAACGTCATAGTATAGTAACGCGTTTTTTTCGGGCAAAAAAAGTCAAAAATTTTTTCGACCTCAAAATGTCATAAAAAACGTCATAGTATAGTAAGGCGTCAAAATCGGACAAAAAAAGTCAAAATTTTTTTCGACCTCCAAAAGTCATAAAAAACGTCATAGTATAGTAAGGCGTTTTTTTCGGGCAAAAAAAGTCAAAATTTTTTTCGACCTCCAAAAGTCATTAAAAACGTCATAGTATAGTAAGGCGTTTTTTTTCGGGCAAAAAAAGTCAAAATTTTTTTCGACCTCCAAAAGTCATAAAAAACGTCATAGTATAGTAAGGCGTTTTTTTCGAGCAAAAAAAGTCAAAATTTTTTTCGACCTCAAAATGTCATAAAAAACGTCATAGTATAGTAAGGCGTCAAAATTGGACAAAAAAAGTCAAAATTTTTTTCGACCTCCAAAAGTCATAAAAAACGTCATAGTATAGTAAGGCATCAAAATCCGATAAAAAAAAGTCAAAAATTTTTTCGACCTCAAAATGTCATAAAAAACGTCATAGTATAGTAAGGCGTTTTTTTCGGGCAAAACAAGTCAAAATTTTTTTCGACCTCCAAAAGTCATAAAAAACGTCATAGTATAGTAAGGCGTTTTTTTCGGGCAAAAAAAGTCAAAATTTTTTTCGACCTCCAAAAGTCATAAAAAACGTCATAGTATAGTAAGGCATCAAAATCCGATAAAAAAAAGTCAAAATTTTTTTCGACCTCAAAATGTCATAAAAAACGTCATAGTATAGTAAGGCGTCAAAATCGGACAAAAAAAGTCAAAAAATTTTTGGAACTCCAAAAGTCATAAAAAACGTCATAGTATAGTAAGGCGTTTTTTTTCGGGCAAAAAAAGTCAAGATTTTTTTCGACCTCAAAATGTCATAAAAAACGTCAAAGTATAGTAAGGCGTCAAAATTGGACAAAAAAAGTCAAAAATTTTTTGGAACTCCAAAAGTCATAAAAAACGCCATAGTATAGTAAGGCGTTTTTTTCAGGCAAAAAAAGTCAAAATTTTTTTCGACCTCAAAAAGTCATAAAAAACGTCATAGTATAGTAAGGCGTTTTTTTCGGGCAAAAAAAGTCAAAATTTTTTTCGACCTCCAAAAGTCATTAAAAACGTCATAGTATAGTAAGGCGTTTTTTTTCGGGCAAAAAAAGTCAAAATTTTTTTCGACCTCCAAAAGTCATAAAAAACGTCATAGTATAGAAAGGCGTCAAAATTGGACAAAAAAAGTCCAAAAATTTTTGGAACTCCAAAAGTCATAAAAAACGTCATAGTATAGTAAGGCGTTTTTTTCGGCCAAAAAAAGTCAAAATTTTTTTCGACCTCCAAAAGTCATAAAAAACGTCATAGTATAGTAAGGCGTTTTTTTCGGGCAAAAAAAGTCAAAATTTTTTTCGACCTCAAAATGTCATAAAAAACGTCAAAGTATAGTAAGGCGTCAAAATTGGACAAAAAAAGTCAAAAATTTTTTGGAACTCCAAAAGTCATAAAAAACGCCATAGTATAGTAAGGCGTTTTTTTCAGGCAAAAAAAGTCAAAATTTTTTTCGACCTCAAAAAGTCATAAAAAACGTCATAGTATAGTAAGGCGTTTTTTTCGGGCAAAAAAAGTCAAAATTTTTTTCGACCTCCAAAAGTCATTAAAAACGTCATAGTATAGTAACGCGTCAAAATCGGACAAAAAAAGTCAAAATTTTTTTCGACCTCCAAAAGTCATAAAAAACGTCATAGTATAGAAAGGCGTTTTTTTCGGCCAAAAAAAGTCAAAATTTTTTTCGACCTCAAAAAGTCATAAAAAACGTCATAGTATAGTAAGGCGTTTTTTTCGGACAAAAAAAGTCAAATTTTTTTTCGACCTCCAAAAGTCATAAAAAACGTCATAGTATAGTAAGGCGTTTTTTTTTTGGGCAAAAAAAGTCAAAATTTTTTTCGACCTCCAAAAGTCATAAAAAACGTCATAGTATAGTAAGGCGTTTTTTTCGGGCAAAAAAAGTCAAAATTTTTTTCGACCTCCAAAAGTCATAAAAAAACGTCATAGTATAGTAAGGCGTTTTTTTCGGGCAAAAAAAGTCAAAATTTTTTTCGACCTCAAAATGTCATAAAAAACGTCATAGTATAGTAAGGCGTCAAAATTGGACAAAAAAAGTCAAAATTTTTTTCGACCTCCAAAAGTCATAAAAAACGTCATAGTATAGTAAGGCATCAAAATCCGATAAAAAAAAGTCAAAAATTTTTTCGACCTCAAAATGTCATAAAAAACGTCATACTATAGTAAGGCGTCAAAATCGGACAAAAAAAGTCAAAATGTTTTTGGAACTCCAAAATGTCATAAAAAACGTCATAGTATAGTAAGGCGTCAAAATCGGACAAAAAAAGTCAAAATTTTTTTCGACCTCCAAAAGTCATAAAAAACGTCATAGTATAGTAAGGCGTTTTTTTCGGGCAAAAAAAGTCAAAATTTTTTTCGACCTCCAAAAGTCATAAAAAACGCCATAGTATAGTAAGGCGTTTTTTTCGGGCAAAAAAAGTCAAAATTTTTTTCGACCTCAAAAAGTCATAAAAAACGTCATAGTATAGTAAGGCGTTTTTTTCGGGCAAAAAAAGTCAAAAATTTTTTCGACCTCAAAATGTCATAAAAAACGTCATAGTATAGTAAGGCATCAAAATCCGATAAAAAAAAGTCAAAATTTTTTTCGACCTCAAAATTCATAAAAAACGTCATAGTATAGTAAGGCGTTTTTTTCGGGCAAAAAAAGTCAAAATTTTTTTCGACCTCCAAAAGTCATTAAAAACGTCATAGTATAGTAAGGCGTTTTTTTCGGGCAAAAAAGTCAAAATTTTTTTCGACCTCCAAAAGTCATTAAAAACGTCATAGTATAGTAAGGCGTTTTTTTCGGACAAAAAAAGTCAAAATTTTTTTCGACCTCCAAAAGTCATAAAAAACGTCATAGTATAGTAAGGCGTTTTTTTTTCGGCCAAAAAAAGTCAAAATTTTTTTCGACCTCAAAATGTCATAAAAAACGTCATAGTATAGTAAGGCGTCAAAATTGGACAAAAAAAGTCAAAATTTTTTTTGACCTCAAAATGTCATAAAAAACGTCATAGTATAGTAAGGCGTTTTTTTTCGGGCAAAAAAAGTCAAAATTTTTTTCGACCTCAAAATGTCATAAAAAACGTCATAGTATAGTAAGGCGTCAAAATTGGACAAAAAAAGTCAAAAATTTTTTTCGACCTCCAAAAGTCATAAAAAACGTCATAGTATAGTAAGGCGTTTTTTTCGGGCAAAAAAAGTCAACATTTTTTTCAACCTCAAAATGTCATAAAAAACGTCATAGTATAGTAAGGCGTTTTTTTTCGGGCAAAAAAAGTCAAAATTTTTTTCGACCTCAAAATGTCATAAAAAACGTCATAGTATAGTAAGGCGTCAAAATTGGACAAAAAAAGTCAAAAATTTTTTTGACCTCAAAATGTCATAAAAAACGTCATAGTATAGTAAGGCGTTTTTTTCGGGCAAAAAAAGTCAAAATTTTTTTCGACCTCCAAAAGTCATAAAAAACGCCATAGTATAGTAAGGCGTCAAAATCGGACAAAAAAAGTCAAAATTTTTTTCGACCTCCAAAAGTCATAAAAAACGTCATAGTATAGTAAGGCGTCAAAATCGGACAAAAAAAGTCAAAATTTTTTTCGACCTCCAAAAGTCATAAAAAACGTCATAGTATAGTAAGGCGTTTTTTTTCGGCCAAAAAAAGTCAAAATTTTTTTCGACCTCAAAAAGTCATAAAAAACGTCATAGTATAGTAAGGCGTTTTTTTCGGCCAAAAAAAGTCAAATTTTTTTTCGACCTCTAAAAGTCATAAAAAACGTCATAGTATAGTAAGGCGTTTTTTTTTGGGCAAAAAAAGTCAAAATTTTTTTCGACCTCAAAATGTCATAAAAAACGTCATAGTATAGTAAGGCGTTTTTTTCGGGCAAAAAAAGTCAAAATTTTTTTCGACCTCAAAAAGTCATAAAAAACGTCATAGTATAGTAAGGCGTCAAAATCGGACAAAAAAAGTCAAAATTTTTTTGGAACTCCAAAAGTCATAAAAAACGTCATAGTATAGTAAGGCGTTTTTTTTCGGCCAAAAAAAGTCAAAATTTTTTTCGACCTCAAAAAGTCATAAAAAACGTCATAGTATAGTAAGGCGTTTTTTTCGGACAAAAAAAGTCAAATTTTTTTTCGACCTCTAAAAGTCATAAAAAACGTCAAAGTATAGTAAGGCGTTTTTTTTTGGGCAAAAAAAGTCAAAATTTTTTTCGACCTCCAAAAGTCATAAAAAACGTCATAGTATAGTAAGGCGTTTTTTTCGGCCAAAAAAAGTCAAAAATTTTTTCGACCTCCAAAAGTCATAAAAAACGTCATAGTATAGTAAGGCGTTTTTTTCGGGCAAAAAAAGTCAAAATTTTTTTCGACCTCAAAATGTCATAAAAAACGTCATAGTATAGTAAGGCGTCAAAATTGGACAAAAAAAGTCAAAATTTTTTTCGACCTCCAAAAGTCATAAAAAACGTCATAGTATAGTAAGGCATCAAAATCCGATAAAAAAAAGTCAAAATTTTTTTCGACCTCAAAATGTCATAAAAAACGTCATACTATAGTAAGGCGTCAAAATCGGACAAAAAAAGTCAAAATTTTTTTGGAACTCCAAAAGTCATAAAAAACGTCATAGTATAGTAAGGCGTTTTTTTTGGGCAAAAAAAGTCAAAAATTTTTTCGACCTCAAAATGTCATAAAAAACGTCATAGTATAGTAAGGCGTCAAAATCGGACAAAAAAAGTCAAAATTTTTTTTGACTTCCAAAAGTCATAAAAAACGTCATAGTATAGTAAGGCGTTTTTTTCGAGCAAAAAAAGTCAAAGTTTTTTTCGACCTCAAAATGTCATAAAAAACGTCATAGTATAGTAAGGCGTCAAAATTGGACAAAAAAAGTCAAAATTTTTTTCGACCTCCAAAAGTCATAAAAAACGTCATAGTATAGTAAGGCATCAAAATCCGATAAAAAAAAGTCAAAAATTTTTTCGACCTCAAAATGTCATAAAAAACGTCATACTATAGTAAGGCGTCAAAATCGGACAAAAAAAGTCAAAATTTTTTTGGAACTCCAAAAGTCATAAAAAACGTCATAGTATAGTAAGGCGTTTTTTTCGGGCAAAAAAAGTCAAAATTTTTTTCGACCTCAAAAAGTCATAAAAAACGTCATAGTATAGTAAGGCATTTTTTTTCGGGCAAAAAAAGTCAAAATTTTTTTCGACCTCCAAAAGTCATAAAAAACGTCATAGTATAGTAAGGCATCAAAATCCGATAAAAAAAAGTCAAAAATTTTTTCGACCTCAAAATGTCATAAAAAACGTCATACTATAGTAAGGCGTCAAAATCGGACAAAAAAAGTCAAAATGTTTTTGGAACTCCAAAAGTCATAAAAAACGTCATAGTATAGTAAGGCGTTTTTTTTCGGGCAAAAAAAGTCAAAATTTTTTTCGACCTCCAAAAGTCATAAAAAACGTCATAGTATAGTAAGGCGTCAAAATCGGACAAAAAAAGTCAAAATTTTTTTCGACCTCCAAAAGTCATAAAAAACGTCATAGTATAGTAAGGCGTTTTTTTCGGCCAAAAAAAGTCAAAATTTTTTTCGACCTCCAAAAGTCATAAAAAACGTCATAGTATAGTAAGGCGTTTTTTTTCGGGCAAAAAAAGTCAAAATTTTTTTCGACCTCAAAATGTCATAAAAAACGTCATAGTATAGTAAGGCGTCAAAATCGGACAAAAAAAGTCAAAATTTTTTTCGACCTCCAAAAGTCATAAAAAACGTCATAGTATAGTAAGGCGTTTTTTTCGGGCAAAAAAAGTCAAAAAATTTTTCGACCTCAAAATGTCATAAAAAACGTCATAGTATAGTAAGGCGTCAAAATCGGACAAAAAAAGTCAAAAATTTTTTCGACCTCCAAAAGTCATAAAAAACGTCATAGTATAGTAAGGCGTTTTTTTCGGGCAAAAAAAGTCAAAATTTTTTTCGACCTCAAAAAGTCATAAAAAACGTCATAGTATAGTAAGGCGTCAAAATTGGACAAAAAAAGTCAAAATTTTTTTCGACCTCCAAAAGTCATAAAAAACGTCATAGTATAGTAAGGCATCAAAATCCGATAAAAAAAAGTCAAAATTTTTTTCGACCTCAAAATGTCATAAAAAACGTCATAGTATAGTAAGGCGTCAAAATCGGACAAAAAAAGTCAAAAATTTTTTGGAACTCCAAAAGTCATAAAAAACGTCATAGTATAGTAAGGCGTTTTTTTTCGGGCAAAAAAAGTCAAGATTTTTTTCGACCTCAAAATGTCATAAAAAACGTCAAAGTATAGTAAGGCGTCAAAATTGGACAAAAAAAGTCAAAAATTTTTTGGAACTCCAAAAGTCATAAAAAACGCCATAGTATAGTAAGGCGTTTTTTTCAGGCAAAAAAAGTCAAAATTTTTTTCGACCTCAAAAAGTCATAAAAAACGTCATAGTATAGTAAGGCGTTTTTTTCGGGCAAAAAAAGTCAAAATTTTTTTCGACCTCCAAAAGTCATAAAAAACGTCATAGTATAGTAAGGAGTTTTTTTCGGGCAAAAAAAGTCAAAATTTTTTTCGACCTCAAAATGTCATAAAAAACGTCATAGTATAGTAAGGCGTCAAAATCGGACAAAAAAAGTCAAAATTTTTTTCGACCTCCAAAAGTCATAAAAAACGTCATAGTATAGTAAGGCGTTTTTTTCGAGCAAAAAAAGTCAAAATTTTTTTCGACCTCAAAATGTCATAAAAAACGTCATAGTATAGTAAGGCGTCAAAATTGGACAAAAAAAGTCAAAATTTTTTTCGACCTCCAAAAGTCATAAAAAACGTCATAGTATAGTAAGGCATCAAAATCCGATAAAAAAAAAAGTCAAAAATTTTTTCGACCTCAAAATGTCATAAAAAACGTCATAGTATAGTAAGGCGTTTTTTTCGGCCAAAAAAAGTCAAAAAATTTTTCGACCTCAAAATGTCATAAAAAACGTCATAGTATAGTAAGGCGTCAAAATCGGACAAAAAAAGTCAAAATTTTTTTCGACCTCCAAAAGTCATAAAAAACGTCATAGTATAGTAAGGCGTTTTTTTCGGGCAAAAAAAGTCAAAATTTTTTTCGACCTCAAAAAGTCATAAAAAACGTCATAGTATAGTAAGGCGTTTTTTTCGGGCAAAAAAAGTCAAAATTTTTTTCAACCTCAAAATGTCATAAAAAATGTCATAGTATAGTAAGGCGTTTTTTTCGGGCAAAAAAAGTCAAAAATTTTTTCGACCTCCAAAAGTCATAAAAAACGTCATAGTATAGTAAGGCTTCAAAATCCGATAAAAAAAAGTCAAAATTTTTTTCGACCTCAAAATGTCATAAAAAACGTCATAGTATAGTAAGGCGTCAAAATCGGACAAAAAAAGTCAAAAATTTTTTGGAACTCCAAAAGTCATAAAAAACGCCATAGTATAGTAAGGCGTTTTTTTCGGGCAAAAAAAGTCAAAATTTTTTTCGACCTCAAAAAGTCATAAAAAACGTCATAGTATAGTAAGGCGTTTTTTTCGGACAAAAAAAGTCAAAATTTTTTTCGACCTCCAAAAGTCATAAAAAACGTCATAGTATAGTAAGGCGTTTTTTTTCGGGCAAAAAAAGTCAAAATTTTTTTTGACCTCAAAATGTCATAAAAAAACGTCATAGTATAGTAAGGCGTCAAAATTGGACAAAAAAAGTCAAAAATTTTTTTGACCTCAAAATGTCATAAAAAACGTCATAGTATAGTAAGGCGTTTTTTTCGGGCAAAAAAAGTCAAAAAATTTTTCGACCTCAAAATGTCATAAAAAACGTCATAGTATAGTAAGCCGTTTTTTTCGGGCAAAAAAAGTCAAAATTTTTTTCGACCTCCAAAAGTCATAAAAAACGCCATAGTATAGTAAGGCGTTTTTTTCGGGCAAAAAAAGTCAAAATTTTTTTCGACCTCAAAAAGTCATAAAAAACGTCATAGTATAGTAAGGCGTTTTTTTCGGGCAAAAAAAGTCAAAAATTTTTTCGACCTCAAAATGTCATAAAAAACGTCATAGTATAGTAAGGCATCAAAATCCGATAAAAAAAAGTCAAAATTTTTTTCGACCTCAAAATTCATAAAAAACGTCATAGTATAGTAAGGCGTTTTTTTCGGGCAAAAAAAGTCAACATTTTTTTCGACCTCCAAAAGTCATTAAAAACGTCATAGTATAGTAAGGCGTTTTTTTCGGGCATAAAAAGTCAAAATTTTTTTCGACCTCCAAAAGTCATAAAAAACGTCATAGTATAGTAAGGCGTCAAAATTGGACAAAAAACGTCAAAAAATTTTTGGAACTCCAAAAGTCATAAAAAACGTCATAGTATAGTAAGGCGTTTTTTTCGGGCAAAAAAAGTCAAAATTTTTTTCGACCTCCAAAAGTCATAAAAAACGTCATAGTATAGTAAGGTGTTTTTTTCAGACAAAAAAAGTCAAAATTTTTTTGGAACTCCAAAAGTCATAAAAAACGTCATAGTATAGTAAGGCGTTTTTTTCGGGCAAAAAAAGTCAAAATTTTTTTCGACCTCCAAAAGTCATAAAAAACGTCATAGTATAGTAAGGCGTTTTTTTTTCGGCCAAAAAAAGTCAAAATTTTTTTCGACCTCAAAATGTCATAAAAAACGTCATAGTATAGTAAGGCGTCAAAATTGGACAAAAAAAGTCAAAATTTTTTTTGACCTCAAAATGTCATAAAAAACGTCATAGTATAGTAAGGCGTTTTTTTTCGGGCAAAAAAAGTCAAAATTTTTTTCGACCTCAAAATGTCATAAAAAACGTCATAGTATAGTAAGGCGTCAAAATTGGACAAAAAAAGTCAAAAATTTTTTTCGACCTCCAAAAGTCATAAAAAACGTCATAGTATAGTAAGGCGTTTTTTTCGGGCAAAAAAAGTCAACATTTTTTTCAACCTCAAAATGTCATAAAAAACGTCATAGTATAGTAAGGCGTTTTTTTTCGGGCAAAAAAAGTCAAAATTTTTTTCGACCTCAAAATGTCATAAAAAACGTCATAGTATAGTAAGGCGTCAAAATTGGACAAAAAAAGTCAAAAATTTTTTTGACCTCAAAATGTCATAAAAAACGTCATAGTATAGTAAGGCGTTTTTTTCGGGCAAAAAAAGTCAAAAAATTTTTCGACCTCAAAATGTCATAAAAAACGTCATAGTATAGTAAGGCGTCAAAATCGGACAAAAAAAGTCAAAATTTTTTTCGACCTCCAAAAGTCATAAAAAACGTCATAGTATAGTAAGGCGTTTTTTTCGGGCAAAAAAAGTCAAAAAATTTTTCGACCTCAAAATGTCATAAAAAACGTCATAGTATAGTAAGGCGTCAAAATCGGACAAAAAAAGTCAAAAATTTTTTCGACCTCCAAAAGTCATAAAAAACGTCATAGTATAGTAAGGCGTTGTTTTCGGGCAAAAAAAGTCAAAATTTTTTTCGACCTCAAAAAGTCATAAAAAACGTCATAGTATAGTAAGGCGTTTTTTTCGGGCAAAAAAAGTCAAAATTTTTTTCGACCTCAAAATGTCATAAAAAATGTCATAGTATAGTAAGGCGTTTTTTTCAGGCAAAAAAAGTCAAAATTTTTTTCGACCTCCAAAAGTCATAAAAAACGTCATAGTATAGTAAGGCGTTTTTTTTCGGGCAAAAAAAGTCAAAATTTTTTTCGACCTCAAAATGTCATAAAAAACGTCATAGTATAGTAAGGCGTCAAAATCGGACAAAAAAAGTCAAAATTTTTTTCGACCTCCAAAAGTCATAAAAAACGTCATAGTATAGTAAGGCGTTTTTTTCGGGCAAAAAAAGTCAAAAAATTTTTCGACCTCAAAATGTCATAAAAAACGTCATAGTATAGTAAGGCGTCAAAATCGGACAAAAAAAGTCAAAAATTTTTTCGACCTCCAAAAGTCATAAAAAACGTCATAGTATAGTAAGGCGTTTTTTTCGGGCAAAAAAAGTCAAAATTTTTTTCGACCTCAAAAAGTCATAAAAAACGTCATAGTATAGTAAGGCGTTTTTTTCGGGCAAAAAAAGTCAAAATTTTTTTCGACCTCAAAATGTCATAAAAAATGTCATAGTATAGTAAGGCGTTTTTTTCGGGCAAAAAAAGTCAAAATTTTTTTCGACCTCCAAAAGTCATAAAAAACGTCATAGTATAGTAAGGCATCAAAATCCGATAAAAAAAAGTCAAAATTTTTTTCGACCTCAAAATGTCATAAAAAACGTCATAGTATAGTAAGGCGTCAAAATCGGACAAAAAAAGTCAAAAATTTTTTGGAACTCCAAAAGTCATAAAAAACGTCATAGTATAGTAAGGCGTTTTTTTTCGGGCAAAAAAAGTCAAGATTTTTTTCGACCTCAAAATGTCATAAAAAACGTCAAAGTATAGTAAGGCGTCAAAATTGGACAAAAAAAGTCAAAAATTTTTTGGAACTCCAAAAGTCATAAAAAACGCCATAGTATAGTAAGGCGTTTTTTTCAGGCAAAAAAAGTCAACATTTTTTTCGACCTCAAAAAGTCATAAAAAACGTCATAGTATAGTAAGGCGTTTTTTTCGGGCAAAAAAAGTCAAAAAATTTTTCGACCTCAAAATATCATAAAAAACGTCATAGTATAGTAAGGCGTCAAAATCGGACAAAAAAAGTCAAAATTTTTTTCGACCTCCAAAAGTCATAAAAAACGTCATAGTATAGTAAGGCGTTTTTTTCGGGCAAAAAAAGTCAAAATTTTTTTCGACCTCAAAAAGTCATAAAAAACGTCATAGTATAGTAAGGCGTTTTTTTCGGGCAAAAAAAGTCAAAATTTTTTTCGACCTCAAAATGTCATAAAAAATGTCATAGTATAGTAAGGCGTTTTTTTCGGGCAAAAAAAGTCAAAAATTTTTTCGACCTCCAAAAGTCATAAAAAACGTCATAGTATAGTAAGGCGTTTTTTTCGGGCAAAAAAAGTCAAAATTTTTTTCGACCTCCAAAAGTCATAAAAAACGTCATAGTATAGTAAGGCATCAAAATCCGATAAAAAAAAGTCAAAATTTTTTTCGACCTCAAAATGTCATAAAAAACGTCATAGTATAGTAAGGCGTCAAAATCGGACAAAAAAAGTCAAAAATTTTTTGGAACTCCAAAAGTCATAAAAAACGTCATAGTATAGTAAGGCGTTTTTTTCGGGCAAAAAAAGTCAAAAAATTTTTCGGCCTCAAAATGTCATAAAAAACGTCAAAGTATAGTAAGGCGTCAAAATTGGACAAAAAAAGTCAAAAATTTTTTGGAACTCCAAAAGTCATAAAAAACGCCATAGTATAGTAAGGCGTTTTTTTCGGGCAAAAAAAGTCAAAATTTTTTTCGACCTCAAAAAGTCATAAAAAACGTCATAGTATAGTAAGGCGTTTTTTTCGGGCAAAAAAAGTCAAAAATTTTTTCGACCTCAAAATGTCATAAAAAACGTCATAGTATAGTAAGGCGTCATAATCGTACAAAAAAAGTCAAAATTTTTTTCGACCTCCAAAAGTCATAAAAAACGTCATAGTATAGTAAGGCGTCAAAATCGGACAAAAAAAGTCAAAATTTTTTTCGACCTCCAAAAGTCATAAAAAACGTCATAGTATAGTAAGGCGTTTTTTTCGGCCAAAAAAAGTCAATTTTTTTCGACCTCAAAAAGTCATAAAAAACGTCATAGTATAGTAAGGCGTTTTTTTCGGACAAAAAAAGTCAAATTTTTTTTCGACCTCTAAAAGTCATAAAAAACGTCATAGTATAGTAAGGCGTTTTTTTTTGGGCAAAAAAAGTCAAAATTTTTTTCGACCTCCAAAAGTCATAAAAAACGTCATAGTATAGTAAGGCGTTTTTTTCGGGCATAAAAAGTCAAAATTTTTTTCGACCTCCAAAAGTCATAAAAAACGTCATAGTATAGTAAGGCATCAAAATCCGATAAAAAAAGTCAAAAATTTTTTCGACCTCAAAATGTCATAAAAAACATCATAGTATAGTAAGGCGTCAAAATCGGACAAAAAAAGTCAAAAATTTTTTCGGCCTCAAAATGTCATAAAAAACGTCAAAGTATAGTAAGGCGTCAAAATTGGACAAAAAAAGTCAAAAATTTTTTGGAACTCCAAAAGTCATAAAAAACGCCATAGTATAGTAAGGCATTTTTTTCGGGCAAAAAAAGTCAAAATTTTTTTCGACCTCAAAAAGTCATAAAAAACGTCATAGTATAGTAAGGCGTTTTTTTCGGGCAAAAAAAGTCAAAATTTTTTTCGACCTCCAAAAGTCATAAAAAACGTCATAGTATAGTAAGGCGTCAAAATCGGACAAAAAAAGTCAAAAAATTTTTGGAACTCCAAAAGTCATAAAAAACGTCATAGTATAGTAAGGCGTTTTTTTCGGGCAAAAAAAGTCAAAATTTTTTTCGACCTCCAAAAGTCATAAAAAACGTCATAGTATAGTAAGGCGTTTTTTTCGGGCAAAAAAAGTCAAAAATTTTTTCGACCTCCAAAAGTCATAAAAAACTTCATAGTATAGTAAGGTGTTTTTTTCAGACAAAAAAAGTCAAAATTTTTTTGGAACTCCAAAAGTCATAAAAAACGTCATAGTATAGTAAGGCGTTTTTTTCGGACAAAAAAAGTCAAAATTTTTTTCGACCTCCAAAAGTCATAAAAAACGTCATAGTATAGTAAGGCGTTTTTTTTTCGGCCAAAAAAAGTCAAAATTTTTTTCGACCTCAAAATGTCATAAAAAACGTCATAGTATAGTAAGGCGTCAAAATTGGACAAAAAAAGTCAAAAATTTTTTCGACCTCAAAATGTCATAAAAAACGTCATAGTATAGTAAGGCGTTTTTTTCGGGCAAAAAAAGTCAAAAAATTTTTCGACCTCAAAATGTCATAAAAAACGTCATAGTATAGTAAGGCGTCAAAATCGGACAAAAAAAGTCAAAATTTTTTTCGACCTCCAAAAGTCATAAAAAACGTCATAGTATAGTAAGGCGTTTTTTTCGGGCAAAAAAAGTCAAAATTTTTTTCGACCTCCAAAAGTCATAAAAAACGTCATAGTATAGTAAGGCGTCAAAATCGGACAAAAAAAGTCAAAAAATTTTTGGAACTCCAAAAGTCATAAAAAACGTCATAGTATAGTAAGGCGTTTTTTTCGGGCAAAAAAAGTCAAAATTTTTTTCGACCTCCAAAAGTCATAAAAAACGTCATAGTATAGTAAGGCGTTTTTTTCGGGCAAAAAAAGTCAAAATTTTTTTCGACCTCCAAAAGTCATAAAAAACGTCATAGTATAGTAAGGTGTTTTTTTCAGACAAAAAAAGTCAAAATTTTTTTGGAACTCCAAAAGTCATAAAAAACGTCATAGTATAGTAAGGCGTTTTTTTCGGACAAAAAAAGTCAAAATTTTTTTCGACCTCCAAAAGTCATAAAAAACGTCATAGTATAGTAAGGCGTTTTTTTTTCGGCCAAAAAAAGTCAAAATTTTTTTCGACCTCAAAATGTCATAAAAAACGTCATAGTATAGTAAGGCGTCAAAATTGGACAAAAAAAGTCAAAAATTTTTGGAACTCCAAAAGTCATAAAAAACGTCATAGTATAGTAAGGCGTTTTTTTCGGGCAAAAAAAGTCAAAATTTTTTTCGACCTCCAAAAGTCATAAAAAACGTCATAGTATAGTAAGGCGTTTTTTTCAGACAAAAAAAGTCAAAAATTTTTTGGAACTCCAAAAGTCATAAAAAACGTCATAGTATAGTAAGGCGTTTTTTTCGGCCAAAAAAAGTCAAAATTTTTTTCGACCTCCAAAAGTCATAAAAAACGTCATAGTATAGTAAGGCGTTTTTTTTTCGGGCAAAAAAAGTCAAAATTTTTTTTGACCTCAAAATGTCATAAAAAAACGTCATAGTATAGTAAGGCGTCAAAATCGGACAAAAAAAGTCAAAAATTTTTTTGACCTCAAAATGTCATAAAAAACGTCATAGTATAGTAAGGCGTTTTTTTCGGGCAAAAAAAGTCAAAAAATTTTTCGACCTCAAAATATCATAAAAAACGTCATAGTATAGTAAGGCGTCAAAATCGGACAAAAAAAGTCAAAATTTTTTTCGACCTCCAAAAGTCATAAAAAACGTCATAGTATAGTAAGGCGTTTTTTTCGGGCAAAAAAAGTCAAAATTTTTTTCGACCTCAAAATGTCATAAAAAATGTCATAGTATAGTAAGGCGTTTTTTTCGGGCAAAAAAAGTCAAAAATTTTTTCGACCTCCAAAAGTCATAAAAAACGTCATAGTATAGTAAGGCGTTTTTTTCGGGCAAAAAAAGTCAAAATTTTTTTCGACCTCCAAAAGTCATAAAAAAACGTCATAGTATAGTAAGGCATCAAAATCCGATAAAAAAAAGTCAAAATTTTTTTCGACCTCAAAATGTCATAAAAAACGTCATAGTATAGTAAGGCGTCAAAATCGGACAAAAAAAGTCAAAAATTTTTTGGAACTCCAAAAGTCATAAAAAACGCCATAGTATAGTAAGGCGTTTTTTTCGGGCAAAAAAAGTCAAAATTTTTTTCGACCTCCAAAAGTCATAAAAAACGTCATAGTATAGTAAGGCGTTTTTTTCGGGCAAAAAAAGTCAAAAATTTTTTCGACCTCAAAATGTCATAAAAAACGTCATAGTATAGTAAGGCGTTTTTTTCGGGCAAAAAAAGTCAAAATTTTTTTCGACCTCCAAAAGTCATAAAAAACGTCATAGTATAGTAAGGCATCAAAATCCGATAAAAAAAAGTCAAAATTTTTTTTGACCTCAAAATGTCATAAAAAACGTCATAGTATAGTAAGGCGTCAAAATCGGACAAAAAAAGTCAAAAATTTTTTGGAACTCCAAAAGTCATAAAAAACGTCATAGTATAGTAAGGCGTTTTTTTCGGGCAAAAAAAGTCAAAAAATTTTTCGGCCTCAAAATGTCATAAAAAACGTCAAAGTATAGTAAGGCGTCAAAATTGGACAAAAAAAGTCAAAAATTTTTTGGAACTCCAAAAGTCATAAAAAACGCCATAGTATAGTAAGGCGTTTTTTTCGGGCAAAAAAAGTCAAAATTTTTTTCGACCTCAAAAAGTCATAAAAAACGTCATAGTATAGTAAGGCGTTTTTTTCGGGCAAAAAAAGTCAAAAATTTTTTCGACCTCAAAATGTCATAAAAAACGTCATAGTATAGTAAGGCGTCAAAATCGTACAAAAAAAGTCAAAAATTTTTTCGACCTCCAAAAGTCATAAAAAACGTCATAGTATAGTAAGGCGTTTTTTTCGGGCAAAAAAAGTCAAAATTTTTTTCGACCTCCAAAAGTCATAAAAAACGTCATAGTATAGTAAGGCGTCAAAATCGGACAAAAAAAGTCAAAATTTTTTTCGACCTCCAAAAGTCATAAAAAACGTCATAGTATAGTAAGGCGTTTTTTTCGGGCAAAAAAAGTCAAAATTTTTTTCGACCTCCAAAAGTCATAAAAAACGTCATAGTATAGTAAGGCGTTTTTTTCGGGCAAAAAAAGTCAAAATTTTTTTCGACCTCCAAAAGTCATAAAAAACGTCATAGTATAGTAAGGCGTCAAAATCGGACAAAAAAAGTCAAAATTTTTTTCGACCTCCAAAAGTCATAAAAAACGTCATAGTATAGTAAGGCGTCAAAATCGGACAAAAAAAGTCAAAAATTTTTTCGACCTCAAAATGTCATAAAAAACGTCATAGTATAGTAAGGCGTTTTTTTCGGGCAAAAAAAGTCAAAATTTTTTTCGACCTCAAAATGTCATAAAAAATGTCATAGTATAGTAAGGCGTTTTTTTCGGGCAAAAAAAGTCAAAATTTTTTTCGACCTCAAAATGTCATAAAAAACGTCATAGTATAGTAAGGCGTCAAAATCGGACAAAAAAAGTCAAAATTTTTTTCGACCTCCAAAAGTCATAAAAAACGTCATAGTATAGTAAGGCGTTTTTTTCGGCCAAAAAAAGTCAAAAAAATTTTCGACCTCCAAAAGTCATAAAAAACGTCATAGTATAGTAAGGCGTTTTTTTCGGGCAAAAAAAGTCAAAAATTTTTTCGACCTCCAAAAGTCATAAAAAACGTCATAGTATAGTAAGGCGTTTTTTTTTGGGCAAAAAAAGTCAAAATTTTTTTCGACCTCCAAAAGTCATAAAAAACGTCACAGTATAGTAAGGCGTTTTTTTCGGTCAAAAAAAGTCAAAATTTTTTTCGACCTCAAAATGTCATAAAAAACGTCATAGTATAGTAAGGCGTCAAAATCGGACAAAAAAAGTCAAAATTTTTTTGGAACTCCAAAAGTCATAAAAAACGTCATAGTATAGTAAGGCGTTTTTTTCGGACAAAAAAAGTCAAAAATTTTTTCGACCTCCAAAAGTCATAAAAAACGCCATAGCATAGTAAGGCGTTTTTTTCGGGCAAAAAAAGTCAAAATTTTTTTCGACCTCAAAATGTCATAAAAAACGTCATAGTATAGTAAGGCGTCAAAATTGGACAAAAAAAGTCAAAAATTTTTTCGACCTCCAAAAGTCATAAAAAACGTCATAGTATAGTAAGGCGTTTTTTTCGGACAAAAAAAAGTCAAAATTTTTTTCGACCTCCAAAAGTCATAAAAAACGTCATAGTATAGTAAGGCGTTTTTTTTGGGCCAAAAAAGTTAAAATTTTTGACCTCGAAATGTCTTAAAAAACGTCATAGTATAGTAAGGCGTTTTTTTCGGGCAAAAAAAGTCAAAATTTTTTTTGACCTCAAAATGTCATAAAAAAATGTCATAGTATAGTAAGGCGTCAAAATCGGACAAAAAAAGTCAAAAAATTTTTCTACCTCCAAATGTCATAAAAAACGTCATAGCATAGTAAGGCGTCAAAATCGGGCAAAATAAGTCAAAAAAAAAATTGACCTCAAAATGTCATAAAAAACGTCATAGTATAGTAAGGCGTCAAAGTCGGCCAAAAAAAGTCAAATTTTTTTTCGACCTCAAATTGTCATAAAAAACGTCATAGTATAGTAAGGCGTTTTTTTGGGGCAAAAAAAGTCAAAATTTTTTTCGACCTCAAAATCTCATAAAAAACGTCATAATATAGTAAGGCGTCAAAATCGGCCAAAAAAAGTCAAAAAAAATTTTTGATCTCAAAATGTCATAAAAAACGTCATAGTATAGTAAGGCGTCAAAATAGGCCAAAAAAAGTCATATTTTAGTAAGGCCTCAATTGTCATAAAAAACATTCTACGCCCGTAAGACGCCTTACTATACTATGACGTTTTTTATGACATTAGTATAGTAAGGCATACTAATATACTAGTAAGGCGTCAAAATGGGCCACAAAAAGTCATTTTTTAGTAAGAACTCAAAATGTCATAAAAAAATTTTTCCGGCTGTAAGGGGTTAAAATAGGCCAAAAAAAGTCATGTTTTAGTAAGACCTCAAAGCGCCATAAAAATTGTCATACAGCCGTAAGGCGTCAAAATAGGCCAAAAAAAGTCATATTTTAGTAAGATCTCAAAATTTAATAAAAAACGTCATGGTATATAAGGGGTTAAAATAGGCCAAAAAAAGTCATATTTTAGTAAGACCTCAAAATATGCCAAAAATATTCATACTTTAGTATTGCCTCAAAATGTCATTTAATTTAATCAAGAAAACAAGTAAGAAAACCGAAAGTACTTGCCCACACACTCAAGTTCTAACGTAATCGGTCGCCATATTTTTGAATTGATGCTACACACACTAGTGATGGGAATTCTGGCTCTTTTTAGTGCGTCGAGCCAAAAGAGCCGGTTCTCTAAAAAGAGCCAGAATTCCCATCACTAGTGTGTGTAGCATCAATTCTACAATATGGCGACCGCTGATGTTAGAACTTGAGTGTGTGGGCAAGTACTTCCGGTCAAGTACTTCTGTTAGAACTTGAAGTTCTAACATCAGCGGGCGCCCTATTGTGCAGGAATTAAAGGAAAAAATTTTTTTTCAACTAAAGATCAAAAGAAAACGTTCGAAATTTGAAAAAAGTTCAAATTTCTTTTGCTTAACCTGTTTAACACCATGTTTACAATTTATTGAAGTGGACAGATTAATAGACAATTTTAGAGATCTAAGAAATAATATGGTTCTTCCTTCACACAGACCAGAATTACTGGATCAGCTCAGGATGGCTCGATTGGAGAAGCGGAGGCTTCACCAAACACTCAGAGAGTTTGAGGACCATTTCTACGCACAGACTGGCAGGTAATGGTTACCCACACAAAAGAAACACACAGCACGTCCAAAATACTTGGCTTTTGAATTTTATTTTATCTTTTAATAAACTTGGAACGTGTGGTTTTCAACAATGCCTTGTGAAAAACAAAGAAAAAAACATCCACAAAAGAAATTCCATCGTAATGGTACGACAGTGTAATGCACACTCACATAACGTTAATACAGCACAGAGAGCTCAGGAAAGAGACGAAGAGATAGAAGAGGTTTGCTCTGAACTGTACACATCCTTTGTACTGTACATGTTAGTCCTCCAAATTAAATACAGTAAGTTTTTGATTACAATACACACTGTACAAAGCTATCCGAGTAAGGCAACATAGGGACTATCAATCAGTTATGGAAGCTGCTGCAGGTTGTTTGGACAAAAAAAAGTTTTGCCTTTTGTTTGCATCTTCTTTCCTCCGTGTATTTTTAACAGGGCTTGTCAGAAGGAGGACCGTGGACCAATGGCGGAGGAGTACTGTCAGTATAAGAACCTCAAAGCAAAGCTCCGTCTACTGGAGGCCCTGCTCAGTAAACAACAGGACTCAACCAAGACCAGTTGAGTTAACTCACAGTGGGACTTCTATCTAACTTAACAGGACTCTATCCTATCTGGAAAATCAGGTTGAGAAGCCAATGGGTCTGGTCTTTTTTCATGCCATGCTATTATGTTGATGCATACGAGGAAAACAGTAATGGAAACTGGATGACAGTCTGACTGAAATGCTGGGCAACTGTTTTTCTAGTCCCCAAAACACATCCCTTGTCATTGATGACGTATCTTATAAACCCGATGTAGCAAGTGTATGTTATGTAGCACTAATCTGTGTCAAAGACAAAGAGCTGTAACATCTTCTTGTTAGTTACATATTAGTAATTTTAAGATTACTGTACATATATTATGGCACTTTGCTTTTGGAAACTGCATTTTTAAGTGCTATCTTGGCAAAAAAAGGTGTAAGCTTAAATGCAATCAGTGAGACAATCTTGTAGTTTTTGTGCATGACAGTTTTTTTAGTCCTGCATTGTGCTATGATATGCATTAAGAATTTCATAGTTGATTTAAATTGTGACCATTCAGTTTACATGTTCACCTTGGAAAATATGTGAAAGTTTGTGAACCTTGTCATCGTAGTGCAAGTTATATCTGCTGTCAATTATCCACATTTTGCCTGTATTAAGATAATTCCCCCTAAATGCCATTGTTGACAATGATCAGAGCTTTCAACATTGTGCACTTCTGGTTTATATAATTTTCTATATATATATATATGAATGTATCAATAAAAATAAATATTTTTTCACATTTATTCTGCTAAACACAGTTTATGGTTCTACTTTCTTTCTTTCCACAGACTACAATAAAATAAGAGCAAATGTTGCAGAAAAGGTTGCTATGGTAGAGGTACTGACAGCTTTCATACTCATGCTGCACAGAAATGCATCATGCTTTTTTTTCCTTTTTCTTTTTTTTTTTTAAAGGTTAACAAGTGAATGAGTAGTCCCCACCTGGTCAATAGAGACTTAGTGAGTACAGATTTTAGAGGTTGTTGCATTAGTACTGTTAAGATTCTACAGCGGTTTCATGTCTGCTTTTTAATACCTTTGGTATAAAGAAAGATGACTATTGATGCTGCAGCCCTAGAAAATTGTAGTACCAGTCCGTGCCACTAGGAGGAGGTAAAAAGAAGTCGGATTTTGTTGACTGTGGAATGAGAGACTATCAAAGTAATTGGAAACAACAAAATGCTTGTCCACACAGATAGTGTAAACTCAATCAACAGCATATCAATAATAAAAAGGCAAAGGGCATTAAAGTATGGAACAACAGATTAAAATAAACAACAGAAAATTGAATAGAAGCAGCCCATGTGGTTTAGTACAGTTTAAAGGGTTTGGTCAGTACGCCAGTGTTGATTTGCAGGGTGGATGGATGAATCTGTGTTGGTGGTGTCACAGGTTTAATTTTCTCACCTGGCAGTCCCTTATGTGGATATCTTTAGGTATGTTTTAATATATGTTTTCAACATTTAGGGTAACCCTTTTAAGATGAGGAAACAATGGTGCAGGTGTCAGAGTGGGTGTACCTTTCTCTATTTTTCTCCACTCTTCTTTGGGAACGATGGTCTCTTGAGAGTACAGAGCGGTGTCAGAGATATGTTGCTGCTTCATGCATGTGTTGGTCTGCTTCATCAGTACATGTGGACTTCCTGTGTGTACAGAGGTCAGTCACCTTTAGTCCTTCCCTTCCTCTCCTACTATCTGCTGTTTCTTAGCGTCCCACACTGATGTTGCAGGTCTTGCAGCTGGGGTCCTTCTTGGCATTTACTGTGGACAGACTCATCAGCTGGTGCCCGCTGATCTCAGCCACCATGCCCAACGCCAGGTCTACAGGCTCCGTGTAGATCACCTCCAGGATGACGTCCTGGGCATGATGAAACACCAGACCGCCATCACCCTCTTCATCCTGCTTGCAGGTAAGGAATCGGTTGTTGGTGATATCGAGTATAGGCAGCCGCTGCTTACAGAACTCGTCACCCCTGGAGCCCTTTGGTGCCAGGACCAGAATAACATAGTGGTAGGCCGTATACATGCAGTAGAAGTCTCCAAAGTACAGGTTGGTGTTGGGGTTGAAGAGTGCGTCAGCCTGAACCTCAAAGCGGTGGCGTCCGTAAGGGGAGTCCTGCGGAGGTTTGCCTGTGTTGAACTCCGTGTTGCAGCTGAAGAAAATGCCCTCCAGCTTGCCACTGATGGGTGAGCCATGGCTGCCACTGTTGTCCTTCACTGACGGCAGCATTCGGTTCCCCTGCACCTCCCTGGAGTTTGGATAAAAGAGAAAGAAATGGGCCGTGAACAAATGGCAAACATGTTATCGGTTTCCCTTTAGGGCTAATCAGAAACGAAGCTGCACAATGTTTTAATCTGCAGTTTTCATCTTCCCCCTCAGCCAATCAAAGTAGATTTGGAATTGCCGGAAAGCAGTGGCATCACTTTTATCAAGTTTGTCTCTGACAGCGTCTGAGACAGTGTGACACATGGGAAAAGATGTAACCTGAGACTCATAACACAATAAACAGAGTGAACTCTCTGAATGGAATACAGATATAGTTTCACTATTTCTGGAGCTGTAATCACATTAGCCAGTGCAGTTTGTCTCTCGTGAGAGAAAACTGCTGAAAAACAACACATTTCTTTATCATAATGACAAACTGCCAGAAAACAAAAGCAAATTAACAGATGGACATTCAAAACAATGAATGGTTCTGTGGCAGCTGCATATCATCCCCAGAGTAAATCTGAGCTCCAAAGCTCCAATTATGAATTGTAATTAAACTGCTATCACTCCAGAGGTTGTCATTATATCAATAACTGGTGCTTTGTTGTGGGTATTATGGAATTAATTCAGCTCCCGCCCCAGGTCACAAGATCAGAGGCCTCATCCAGTGGTAATGTCAGTACTTTTACTCCCCACATGATGGTGCAGTTTAACAGAAGCACGTTCAGTACACTGTAGCAGCTGCAACTCAGCAAAAGGGAGAAGAGTATCCAGATGACGTCATGCTGTAAAGCTCCAACAAAAGAGTGCTCACAAGCTGCGGCTTTAGGACAGAAACTGTGCTCTTTGTTAGGTGGTGAGCGGTGAGAGGATGGAGAAAAGACAACACAATTACAGAAGGAGGACTAGACAGGAAGTTTGAGAAATTGCACGAACACCAACACAGACAAAAAAACTGTATACACTTTTACTGCACAATATTTCAGGAAACAACTAAAATAAGCTACTCCAGCGATTTTCTGTCCTCCGTCTGTCACACTCTACTCCAACATCAAAACAGACTTGTTCAATTTTTGCTGCCACATGCATGTTTTCTTTTCCTCTTTTCTTTCCTCTGCATCCTCTAACAACTGTCTGCTATTGTCTAACAGAGTTACACAAGGCACTAGCCCTTTTCAAATTTTATTTTATGTATTTCTATGTATTTTCTGTTGAACTAAGACGTACAGTATGTATGCAGAGGAAATTACTGGAAGAACCAACCTGTGAGTATTAAGATTAATATTAGTCAGGGCTTGCTGCTGCAGTAGTTTACTGTTCAGATGAATCTCCATTTCTGCATGACTACAATCGGCTTTCTCTAGAGTGGAGTACTTTAACCTAAAACCATGGAGCCTTCTCATTCCTACCTGGCATGGTCAAAATACTCTTTATTCTGGTTCCTGTAGAAGACAGAGAAACGCAGCATTCGGCCAGCGATGACCTCTGCCTTCTCCATTAGCTGGTTTAGATGCACTGTGGAATAATCTGCAAAGAGACATGACACAAATCATCATGAAAATTAATCTGCTGCCATCAGGATAATCGGAAATGTACAAATGTCATTAAGTAGAAATTAAATTCTTTAATCACAAAGAACAGTATCCCGAGATTCTTCAGGATATTCAGTAACTTCTCCATATTTATAGGTTGAAATGACTCAGCATTTAGACGGAAAACATTTTCAGTCAGTCCTGTAATATAATCTGCTTTCACTCACCACCATGTAAGCAGCTCTGCCAAATGGGTGTGGAGTTTATCCAAAGCATATTAAAAAAAAATCATAACGATGAAGGCATTTTCCCCCATCCCACTTTTGCCACAAGCACTTGAACACACCAGTAAGGATGATTTGGGTAAAAGAGGAACATTCCCTGCTCTCTCATGCAACAATAAAGTTGGAATGAAGAGAAATGAAAGAAGACATACAACACTTGAAAGCTATTTGACATTACAGTAATAATCTACCAAAATAAACTGAATGTCTTCTTTCATTTCTCTTCATTCCAACTTTATTGGCAGTGTAGCTGTGTAGCTGTCAAAACACTTTTTTTTTTTTAGATCTTTAGCTTATTTTTTCATTATAATGGAAGGCAGCAGTCTTGGCAGCATCTTTTAAGCATTTTCCTTCATCAGTTAATTCCGTTTACTACGCCTTCACCACACACGTTTTTTTTTCCTCAGCATTTTTACATCAACTATTACAACAACTATTGGGTGGATTGCTATGAAATTTTGTACAGATATTCATGGTCCCCAGATAATGAATAGTAATGATTTTGGTGCTCTCCTGACTTTTCCTCTTGACATCTGGCGGATAGATTTCCATGAAATTTGGTACAGATGTTCAAACCTGGCAACCCTGAGGGGGACCTGATGAACTGTAATACCTCTGATAACCAAGTGATGTGAGTGTATGTTAGCATGCTTACCGTAGCTCAAAGCACTGCTGTGCCTCTATAGCCTCACAGAGCTGCTAGCGTGGCTGCAGACTCTTTTATCATCTGACCATTCACAGTGAAAACAGACAAAGAGAGGGGGAACATGCAACAAAGGTCCTATGCTGGAACTGAACCAGAGATGTTGTGATTATGTGGTGAGTGTCTTAGACCACAACAAGCCTCCCAGCCCTTTCTAATAAATTCTACCCTCCAGTCTCCATGCCATCATCCCTTTCCCCTTATCCCCTCCCCCACTGTAAGCCTCTAGCCAGCAATATTGAACTTAATGACCTCTGTGTCAGAAAATATACAGCGCAGCTACTTCCTTTAATCCCTCTCTTTTCTTACCATCCCCTCCTCCCCTCCCTATCTCCATCCATCTTTCCCTCCACTCAGTATAAATTAGCTTCCCTTTAATATTCACCTTCTAACTGTATTGTGCTCTATCCTTTACTCCATTGTAGCCCTCTCTCCTCTCCTCTCTTCCTCTCCTGTGCTACTGTCCTCTGTGGTTCAGTTGGCCACAAAATCAAAAGCAGCACTGATGTCACAAATCCTAAAAATGTATGTACTCATGGCACTGTAAGCTGTATTACTCACCCGCAGTGCAGAACTCGATGATCTCGCTCCATTCGGAGACGGCGTAGTCACCATCAGTCTGTTTTGATGCGGTCTGGACGGCCACAGTGTATTCTGTGCGTGGGCTCAGAAACCAGTGGCCCCGAACAGTCATGGGCAGGGGCACTGCCTTGGCCACCAGCTTGGTAGGAACATCCTGAAGGGAAGGAGGGAGGGAGGAGAGGGGGTAAGGAAAAAGGAGGTGAATGAGGACAGGAAGGAATGAGTCAGAAAGACTCACTGTGGAGTCTTTGAACAAAACCACCTTGACATGAGTCTTTTTGCCTTGAGCATGAAAAGAAAGGTTATCGTTTCAGCTTCAAATCAGTTATTTTAGGTTTCAAACATCAAAGAAGATCATAGATGTTTGTAGCTCTGCAATAACTGTCTTTATTATGAATATAACATTTCAGAGTGGTTATGGTTTAAAGTGGAGATTGTATATCGAGAACAAGACACCCTTTTCTTTCAATAAAAAAACCTGGTTTCCATTATTTAAAAATGCACATTGCTTACAAATACCTCAATTACTGCAAAATCCAATTTCTTACCAAAATATTATATTAAAATCAGACTACATGGTTGACTATATTAAAAAAAAACACACACATTTTACAATAGAATACATTTGAAAATTTTTTGGGAGACTTAAAGGTAGTATAGGTGTGGTTTAGCTCTGTTTGATCTGTGTGTGTAGACACACACACACACACACAAATATATGTGCTGCTTGTATTTATTGTGGAAACTTTTTTTTTAATTTGCTGCCATGTTGGCTGTGTATCATACTGAAAAAGAGAACTTAAGGACACTTTTACCTGGTTAAACAAATAAATGAAAAACATGTTTTGGGTATGAATGATTATTCAGAGAATTTTGCTGGCATATTGCCCAGTTTGTGCTCTCAAGGCTCATTGTGATTTTTCAATTTTCTCACACACTCAATCACATAATTATGAAACCTCTTATTATTGACACACTCCTTTTTATGAAATGCAGCAAAATTCAGTTCGGTGAGACTTCAACGAGAGGTCTTTTGTTGAGTCATCTCTCTGTAGTGTTAGCTGTTTATCTGTGCTGATTCAAGCGTTACCTTGTGCTTGAACTTGTTTGAGTTTTTATTCTCCTTCTTGTTCAGGTCAATGAAGTAGTGTGTGATGCGCTCCTTGCTGCGCGGCTCCATGTCCCAGCAGATCTTGAAAGAGTCGCAGGTGATGTTGCTAATCTTGATGTTCTGAGGAACAGGTAGCTCCTCCATCTCAGAGATGCTGCCGTCCTGGGATTTACTCCCTGTGTGGTTAAAAAAACAATGAGCAGTGTTGATATAACAGCTGACATCAATGTCAAATAGAGCAACAAGATATACCAAAATGAAATTACATGGTTCGTATTACTGTAGCAGTTCTAGGGAACATAGATCAGTGTTATAGCCAGTAAAGCTTACTTAAATCTAATATAGTATCATTTTCAAATCTTTGCTCATAATACTTCTTTTTCTTAATGACCATGAATTTCCCGTACTACAGTTTCTCTGTAATTATTCCAGAGAAAATGCTCACAGTAGTTTATCCACAATATCACACATGCGCAAAGAACCGCCTGTGCCTCTGACTACCATATATGTTGCCATGGAAACACATCAGCCCCTCAACACACACATCCACCTTCTCAGAACATACGTGGCATTAAATATTTCAAATGCTGCTGATTGAATCTCCTCTCCTCTCAGCAGAGATGGATTCATTTTATAATCAGCAACAAGAAAAAAAACAGGATGTACACATGAGCCTGCAACAATAAACTTTAAAGGACTGGTGAAAGTCACAGAACTTCAGCCATTTGTTTAAGTTGGGTAAAATTTCAGTTTCACGGGTTTTTTTGTCTTGTCACTCCTAGCCCATTTGGCCAGGACAGAAAGGTCATTGCGACATTGTTTTCCCTCAGCCATTAGTCAGGTTCCTGTAAGAGACACAACATGCAGAAAAGGAGTAACGACCCAAAGTGCACACCGAGGCCGATGAAAATGTCACCGGTTGAATGAGAGCTTTGTAGTGTTAGGATGAATATAGACTTTGCATCACACTCGGAGACGCCCACTTGGCATGGCAACAATGTGTTTTCTGTACACGCTCTGGGGTCTAAACACGAGAGTGAGTAAAATACAAGAATGCAGAATTTGGGAGTAAAGAGCAACGCGACTTAGCTCTATAGAGAATAAACAATGGCAGAAGCAGCGGAGCATGGAACATCCATCTCCTCTCATCAGCTGAGAGAGGGAGAGATAAAAGAGTAATCCCATAATTGGGCTATGTGGACTCTCCTGTCTCGCCTCCACACAGCAGCAGAGCATTTGTAGATTGATTCATTTCAGGAAATAGCCAAACAGAAGGCAATTCCTACACCCAGTCCCACTGTGGAACTTACCCTTGAGAGTTGCCTCACAGTTTTATCCTGGTTTGGCTCTTTTTCAGATCATGACTTACAACTGTCTTAAAATAACATCAAAAAGAGACAAATGTATGGTCTTTACCACCAGATCAGACCCCCCACTTACTTTTGTCCTTCTTCCTAATCACCACTAGCTGATTACTGCAAATAATCATCTTTATCCTTAAAAGAAAGACCTCCTGTTGTTACGTGCTTGGACAATACTGCTGCTCATGATGAAAGGAAAGATGACTTTCTAGTGATAAACACAACCAATCTTTGGGAAGATTTTTTTCTTTGGGAATGTTATAAATGCTATAAATCTTCACACTGCAGTAAGTCTGTGTATTTAAACATAGGAGTTATTATCTGGACTTACCGCACATGGTTTAAACTACATTTTAGGGGCACTGGGGGTAGGGGATTCTTGAGTATGTAAACAGTAGCAGTTATATCCTCAGCCTATCTGAACTATGCTTGGTACTCAGGCATCTCCTCCTGATTTGTGAAAACATCTCATCCTTCTGCTGGTCCACATTTAAAGACCATCTCATTATACTTAAACCCCACTGAGCTGATAAGTTTGGCTCAGACTGACTGAGAGGGTTAACATGGGGACATGACGGTGCAGACCTCTGTCAGAAAATGCTCCACCAAGTCTGCACTGTAACGTGCCACCTGAGACTTTCTGTTGCTGACCTCTAACAAAAACAAGGAAAAGACAAGGCCCTCCCCGTCATTCTCTGACACCCGTGTCAGGGAAAGATGAAATATACCCAAAGGAGGTGAAATATTACCAGGGACTTTTTTGTAACTTTTCAAAAATACCGAAGATCACATCTATCATAAAAATGCTGAGTAATACAGGCCTCAAAAAACAAACTGTTCAAGTTTATTTTAAATGTGACTATTTCATAGCCATTACTAATCACTCAGTGATTTTGTGGCGATTCATCACTCATTACTCACACTACCTGCAGTATGTGACTGTAAACGTTAACCTAAACCAAACACCAAAGATGAAGAACCTGCTAACTCACTTGCTGTGTTGTGCCTGAAGCAAAGTAAGTTCCTTGTCCTCTCCTCAAAATATTTATGTCAACACTGATGTTTCCCTTCAAACACTCTGAAACGAAACCCCATGCAGGTCTTTGCCCTCCCAGCTCCTTCTGACTCCACTATGCTGATTTAGTTCCTGTTTACTCTTAATGTGCTCCTGATTAACCTGCAAATGGAGGCACTGTATCGACACACTAATGCTTTCCAAATGCAGTCAAATAGTGCCTACATAACAGTCCTAAGGCAACTCAGTCAAGCTGAAAGTGATGCTATCAGGGAAAAGAAGCTCTGAAGGCTCCAGTTTACTGGGGAGAAAGGAAGAGAAATGCTCATGAGACAGACAGATATCTGCAGATTTGTTCACAGTGCTTTTTTTTTAAGGCAAACAATATAAAAACATGAATTTCACAATATACAGATTAAAGAATCAAATTATGAATTAAGTATGCAAACATGCTAACAAATTCTTTATCAAAATTACTAAATAAATTGAACTACAACTTTGGCGACACAGAATCTGAAAATAATATATATCAGGTAACGTTGCCTGCAGGTAAACACACTGGCTTTGTGAGATCCAGTGGCTAAGCTCTGCTCTGAATCCTCTGGGAACTCAGAAAGCACAGGATGAAAGATGGAGGAGAGAAAGTCAAGCAGGATGAAGGTCAGGCATTAAGGGAGCGAGTAAAACCTTTTACAGTCTCACACGGGAGGCCTAAACCCTGAGTGTTACTTAAATTTATATGCTAGACGGTAGCCAATACTAATTTTGTTGAGTCATAATTTGACCATGGAATCCATTATACTGTGAGGTTTTACTAATTATTACACTGTATTAAAATGCTAAACATGAGGCGAAGGGTTTTTGCCTAATCATGATCAAGCAAAATGAGAGTCAGTTTTTGAAACTCTTGGTTAGGAGCTTGGGAGCACGTGTTACTCATGTTCAAAATGACAGTGCTCTTATATCAAGTTGAAACAAGAGCACTGTTCATGCTTGACAAGTGAAACAAAATGCAGGACAGAAATAAATGCGCTACTGCAAAAGCACTGCTTTTCAAAAGATGGAAAGCCTACTCTGTTGATTCTGCTAAACCCTATCAAATGGACCTTATTGTGTACTGCCCTTTTACTCAGCATGCAGTCAAATGCCATTGCGGAATTGCAATAGATACAGGGGGATCAATAAAAATCTTGTTAACATGCATACATAGGGCCATCCTAATGGTTCTCTGCGGTAGAATCTGTTCCAGTCACACCTGACTTGATGCTGCGAATTACTTGTTGGCGCTCTTTACTGAGAGGAAAGTGATATGATTTCCACTTGGAATATCTGCACATTGGAAATGTATTCACCAGACGTGAGTGAAACTATAGTGCTCCATTTGAATGTCCATGCTTCTTAATTTTAAAACCATTCAACTTTCGGTCAAGGTTAATGCTGAAAAAACAACTTGGAACTTTTGGCAGGTATATGATGTGAAAAAAGAATTGGCAGATGATACCAGCGCTGGCTGTCTCTGACTGTACAAGTGGGCACTCACTTCAGACAGACAAGCCTCCTACTTTTTAAGTTGCAGTGTTAGGTCTGAAATTGTACTGTAGACATGAGCAGCGCAACAGACACTCACAAGGCACTGATGTTCGCAGGCCTTTGAGAATCACGCCTTTGTTCCTCTCAATGCACAGGCTAGACCGAGACAGAGACCATGCTGGGAGTGAGAGAAGCTGCCAACAGAAAAGCATCTTTCTCTCAGAGTGAGATAAACAATGCCCTGCTCATCAGGGTTACACAGTCTGTGTTCCACCTTTTACAAATCAATAAGCTCCTGAACAAAGACCTAGTAAAGACACTTTAACAACACAAACTTCAGTGGAAAAGAGGGCTAGTTGGGTCAGAATTGACCCACAAATTAATTAAATAGAAGACCCTCAGGGAGGACAGATCTGTTTTTTAAAACTTGTCCAAAACCGGAATGAGTCACCATTTCTCATTTGCATAGAATTTGAATTCACAAACAACAGGCTGCTCTAAAATCCTTCAACTTTTTTTTTTGCAGTCTTTATTTTCAGTATGGAAGGATTTTATGTAACAGCAGTCAGGCATTGAATAAAAAAGAAATTAGCCTGAATGTTTGAAGCTGATTTTCATGGTCAGACTGCAACTGCAATCAATCTTAAATTATGTTCTTAACTATTTAATACAGTGAAGTCAGTTGCAAATGAATATATTATGCTGTTGATAAGTGGCTGCATAATGTGTACCTGTACCTCTTGCCAGCACAGTCATGGCACACAACTGCTCACACTGAACAGTGGCCAAACTAAAATGCCAGCTTACTCAGACGAAGCTGTATGTCATAAGGCCAGCCTGCTGTTGTTCCATGTTTGAACATATTGGATAAGCTCTAGTCGAGTTCACTGAGTAACAGTTATCATCGGAGTTGCTATTCTATAGCACTAAGAGTCTACAGCCATGCTAGCAGCTCTGTGAGGCTGTGCTTTGAGCTAAATGCTAACATCAGAATGCTAACAGATTCACAATGACAATGTTAACATGCAGATATTTAGCAGGTAGTGTATAGCCTCCTAACATTGTCTAATTAGCAGAACACACACAGAAGTACTATTACATGGTAATGTCATTCATTTTACGGGTATTTGGACATGAACAAAAGCATTGGAAAAACCAAAAACTGATGACAGAGCCAGATGAAAAGTGATGCTCGGAGATGTTTCATCAAAAAAAAAAAAAAAAAGAAAACCCACAAACGTCAACCTCATGGTGGCGCTAGAGGAAATATCAGGGGCTTACTAAAGACAGCAGACTTCATCTTCAGAGGACCTTAGATATTTTAGCACCAAAGTGGTGGACTGACTGTCAGAACCAACACTGCCATCAGCAAAGGATGGCATGGTGACAAAAAAATAATCTGACAATGTCTGAAATACAGCACATTTGGAACAGTGAAATATAATAAAACAAAACAAAATAAAAACACAGCCCCTGCATAATCGCTTCTCCCACTGCCTATTTAATCTTGCACAACTTCTTTTCATGGTGTTTCTCAGCTCCACTGTGGTTTTGCAGGGATTGAAAAGTAAGCCTTTTGTTTAAGAGTTGTGTCACTGCATTTGAGGAAACAATGCCACTGTCGATTAGTAATTGGCAGGCTCAGTGTTGTGGGAGCTTTTCCTCAGTTTGACACAGTTACTTGGTGATGCTAAGGCACCTTTAGTAGAATGGTTCTCTCTCTCTCTCTCTCTACCGATCTATCTGTCTTTCATGGACACAGACACACTGCCAGACTGAGGGTGTCACAGCTGGAGCAGCAGTATTTTGGGCAGAGAGATTTCACGGAGTGCAGACACAGTACTTGGTTGCTTAAATGGCAGTCATCCATCAAGGCAACATAATTACGTCAGCGGCCACGGCACAAAGGTCTTGCGAGACATGTAGTGTGTATTTCATTAGCCCCTGTAAATACGCAGTAACTGTGGATATAAAATCAAAATGGTGGTCCATGTCAGCCTTGCAGAGGCTGGTGACAAATTTGTATCCAGTCCAACATAATGGAAGCAATTCCCTGTGTCCCCAGACCTCTGCAGACCAGCAGCAGAGAGACTTCTTATTCATAAGTGCATATTCTGTAATTTCCCCACTACTCATCGCTCTTAGCACAACATTCCCTACCCCCCTACTTATTCATGTCACAACCCCATCACTAAACTGAACCATTAAGGCTGTAAAAACCCCCTCTAACACAGGGTACACACAGAAACAACTTGTATCTCACTCTTTCTTTTATGCATTGAGATGCTCAAACAGTCCTCAGTGTGTGACAGAGAGCGCTTTCCCACAGAATACTGAAGCTGCATGCATTTCCATTTGCTGGGTCAGCATAGGCTCATAAGCCTCTCATGCTGGCAATTAAATATTAATGGATTTGGGAGATAAATTTAGAAAGCTATGTGAAAGTGGAATGAATATGGTCCTTGGAAGAATGTACGTATTGATCAGATAATAAAACAATCCATTTACAAGAAAGCTGAAAGTGACCTAGCAGACTTCTGCATGGGGTGTGGCAGGGAACTTGTAAGGTCATATAAATGAGAAACCGCGACGTGAAAATTCGGGAGGTGGTCAAAATAACAGGAACATTTACATAACCCAAGCACTACAAACCATTCTCCACAGAACTTAACATCTCAAGCTTCACTTGCTGTTTACTGAAGGAGTTCTCTACTCAGTTATATTTTACATTTACGGTATACCAGAATGTTATTGTGTCCATTATGTGTCTGTCAAAACCGAATCTTAGTCATCAGACTGAGTAGAGCAGGTCACCTGCGTAGTAAGACTACACATTAATTGTTTCTCACTCCTCATCATGAAGCACGAGTATGTCGTCCACATTAATGGGTGAATTTTTGCATTTATAAGAGGCGATATGGGCAGATTACAATGGCACTCTCGTGCATTGTGCAGTGATGATGCTTAAACTGTACAGATGATGAGTGTTTTAAGCAAACCATTTACAGAACACGAATTACTGTATCTGAACCAACATTTATAGAAACTACTCAGCTATATGACAACCACCAATTGTTCTACAGAATGTGCACAGAAGGTAGACATTGTGACTGTGTTGCTCCATAAACAGAGAGTATGTGGGTGTCTCAAGGAAACAGAGACACTATTTACACTGGGTAATCTACTTGACAAACAGCAATGCTGCAAAGACCAGGCTTATCAAAAAAAGAAAGCCCCCCCGTAAACCTGCAGCATAGGAAACCCAGTGCTGGCACAGGGTTCCATTAGAGAAGTCCAGCCCCATCCTATATACCATTATCAAAATAACAGCTTTAGAATGAGGCCAGCAAAGCACTAAAGACATAAACTACATCCTGCTGTATTGCATTATGAGGAGCAGCTCTGGCAGACGAGAAAATGAGGCACTGTGTAACAATGACTGCACTGTGATCAGATGCTGGGGGTCCTTTGAAGGCTCAGTGAAAACACACCATTGACTCCATGGGTGCCCTAACCAGCCAATCCAGATACAGATAAAGAAAATCTGGTATAGCTGAGAAAAATAACTCCATTAAATCCATTCAACTATGAAAAGGTGTGAGCTCATTTTGTTGCCAGGGATGTGAATTCATCCACAATCTTAATTAAAAAGGGATCTCTGTGACCATGTGTCTTGTCTGAGATGTGGAATCAATGCTTTGTAATTGCACTGATGGGTGTGTAGGGCTGCACCGCCTGTGCACACACACATGTGGGTGCAGCCATGTTTGAGCCTCTCATTCTCTCCTGATGATGACTTGCTTTTTTCCCCCCTCACCATCCGCATAAGGGTTAAGCCTGTTCAGGGAAAAAAAAGCTTTTCCATTTTGACATAATAAAAATTGGCTAATAGATGCATTCTCATCTGTGATCAGAATTATTTCTACTCTTTATTTGAAGGTAAATATCCAGAAAACTTTTGAATTTCAGAGGAGTCAGCCACAGACCATCCAGCATAGATGCAGGTGGATGACTTGATGAATCACAAATTCAAACCCAGGGTGAGAGTTATTGTGAATTGAGGAGGGGATATAAGATTAAAAACAAAGTAATTTGTTAAAATTAAAATGCGTAGGCCGTTATGCATTAACAAAATGATTAAGGCTGCTCCCTTAGGAGAAGACAAGAGGCAGCGGTTATAGGCGGGGTGGCTGCCGGCCTCTGTCCATGTCTGTGGTGCTGAAATAAAGACATTCATCACTTTACATTGTTTCCTCGCCTGTGCATGTTCAGTTTGCTGGGATATGCATTTCTTTTGAGCAGAGATTCTACTCTTGTGAATGAACAATATCTTGCTGTCTCCGTAAAGACACTCAGCTATTCCACACACGCACAAGCGCACCATCCATCCAACGAACCGGTGGAGCCACTATTCCCTTCAAACACACAATAAGGGTACAGCATGCAGCTAAAGCCAATGAGAGTCTGTGTGCGCTGCAGCGACTCTGAAATTAAAAAAAGAAAAGAAAAAGGGCCTAATGCACTGTTGTTATGCGCGAATGTCTCAACACCCCGGTGAAAAGCAGACAAACCTCCCCTTACCATCTCGTTCGCATAACTGTATGGCGTCTAAGCTCAGGTCCTTGATCATCCCCTCGCAGGGACTTAATGGACTGGTGATGTTGTGCGCCAAGCCTGGTACCTCCATCTCTGCAGAAGAGCCTGGATGATGCTACCGGTGAATTGCTGTCGCTAGTTGAATATCGTCTACGGGACTTGCACAACAGCAGGCTGCGGTCCACGGTCGTCAAGGAGGGAGAAAGGAAAGCGAAAGAGAGAAAGGTTTCCAGTCAGTCCCCTGCTCGTTCCGTCGCTCGCAGCTCTCCCCTCCGTCTCCTGGGTGGTGCGGCTAATGGCGCGTCAGCGGAATCGTCACGGGCGCGAACAGCACAAGCCGCCAGGTCGGGTTTTCAACGTGAAGCATAGCAGCTTCTGCAGAGACGCGTTTAAATGTAGAAACCTCAGAGATGCCAGCCTGTGCGTTTATCTTATTTCATGCGCTCCTCGTGCATGCAGCGCCTCTGTGCCTTCAGAGCCACAAGTGTGGGCGCGCGCGCGTGCGCGCGTGTGTGTCCTGTGTGTGTTACTCCGCCGCGGGACAGTTGAACACAAATAGTTCAGTGGATTAGTGCAGAGACGTTCCGCAAATTCAGTGGCTTCTTATGTAACCAGATTAGCCCGGTGTTCCCCCTCCGGTTTAGGTCTCCATCTAGACCCGTTCACACACACTCCTGTTCTTTCCTATTTCACGTTCAACGTCATCCCAGCAAAGGGTCTCTCACATGTCCTTATTTGGTAAGATGTAGCCGTCGCTCGCAGGAGCGCAGGTGCAAGTGGACCAGACAATAATGAGCAGGGGATGACCGTGACATATTGAACGACATAATGAATGAAGAGCCTTACCTCTGCTTTTCTGTCTTGGGGGCGATCCTTCCTGCATTGTAGACATAATGGCACATAAAAAGGAAAACCGTGTCAGTTTATAGCCTGAAAAACCATACTTTCTGCTGAGCTGTGTGCATGTGCGTTTCTAATTATCTCCCTTATACTACTACACCCTCTTTATCAGTGGCCCTCAGAGACAGGATTGCCAAGGCATGAAAGGTCAAGTGCGTGGATCAACTGCGGCTAAACACACACATGAGGCTGCAGGCGCCTCTTGGCCATGCAGAATTAGCCTGAATTCTGATCATCATTGAGTCGTTTTCATTTTTTTATTTCCTAAAGCACTCTTGTCTCCTCTCCATACTCCACAGGGGAGCATCAGAGTGAGGCGGTGTCACTTTCTATTTGTTTTTGTCTCTCTCGGTGTTACACAAGGCGCCCTGAGGAGAGGCGACAGAGTGTTTATCTATTCAGCGGACAACGGATTCTGCAGCTGCGCCTATGGGACCCCTGAGTCATGCTGTTCAAAACGGCAGAGGGGGAAGTGCCGCACTAGTCAATGCTGAATTACGAATTATAGGATGGCAACCACCTTAACTCATCTCTGTGTGAGGCAGACTGACACAGCATCATCATCACCATCTCTGAATTTGGAACAGAGGAGGAGGAGGGGGGGGGGGGTAAACTATAGTTGGTGAGCATTTTCATGCACGTTGCAGGATTAGAAAATTGGGTTATGGCGGGCAGGCGAATTAAACTCTTAGTAAGCTCATAATCACCGTGGCATTCAGATTCAGTAGGAAACATATTGGACGCACCACTGAAGGCCTGAATATATATTTTCACGCTCAGATTTCATGAGGGCAACGCTGCATCTGGCTCAAATTTCCTGCCTGGGAAATACAACTCATTAAAAGTGAAGGTCAGCATGCTGATCACTCCCTGCAAACACAGAGCCATCTGTGTCTGAGGAGAGGATGCTGCTCCATTCAGTATCAACAGATGAAATGATGTCTAATTTGAAAGCAGTTATTTTTGGTATGCATTTCCAGTATAGGAAAGTGAAATGCAGCATTATGCTTTTTACGTGTTTACTATATGACTGTGACTTACTCTGCTGTCTAAGACAGTTTTACTACTAAAGGGCGTTGCAGTGACATCCACAGATTAACACAGCATCTGCTCAAATGACACTGCTTCCACTATAATTCCATAAACCAGTGAGTAAGCTCATCAAACATCTATGAACAGTGATTAGAAATATAAACAAAAAGAACTAGAGCTCAGCAAATGGCCCAAAGTACACAATATAAAAAAAAAAAATCTCATTGTTATGTATGCCATCATCTGTTTCTTTTTGTTGTCCTCCACCTTCCCATTTCCCCCACCCTGCCTGTTGTGCTTATCTAGTAAGGGAGAGCAGAAAGAGGAGGAGATGGAGGATGAGGCCGACCGATTCTAGAGGGTTCCTTCTCATCCTACCTCCATCCGTCCTCCTTACCATCCCTCTCTCCACCCACCCGTATCCCCTCCAGCGAGAGTCACCCTGTGTTAGCGTCAGTGTTTCCAGTAGAGCTGAAGGAGGGCGAGGGAAAGCGACACTGTGTCCCATGAAACACACACCCAGCCAAGTTCACCCCCTCCCCCCTTCTCCTTTACCCACATCCTTCCATTTTTTCCTCCTCACCTCTCCTACCTTCCCCCCCTTCATATTCAGTCACTTCTACCTTCTTGTCTCTCTTCCTTTCTTTGCCTGTCACTTTTCCTACATTCTCTCTGCTGTTACTCTAGATCTCTGAAGTGCATATTTCTCTGCAGTGTCAGTATGTGTTGGTGTGTGTGTGTGCACTATATGTCATAGTGTGCCCTGTATTGGCAGTCCAGTCTCATTTGCTCACTCTGCTGTGATTAGAGCTCAGAGACCATGTGAACACAGTGACAGATGGAGAAATAGCAGGGAGTGAGGTGTAGTGAGAGTAAGACAAAACAGGCCAAATAGGTTGGGAAATTATAGAAGGATGAAGAAAAAGAAGTGATCGAAAATCCAAATACTGCTCTTATTATGTTTACTCCTAGCTTTCTAGGTCTCTCTCCGTCTCTCACACACCCACATACACACACCCTGCAGTCACTACACATCACTTCTCATCCATGAGGTCAGTTATGAGCCAGTATATGGAGTACAGGCCACAGCATTTTACATTAGCAGAAAACAATACCAAGTCTCCAGGGTTCAATACGTGGGTGTGTATGCGTGTCACTGTATACCACAAAACACATTTGTCTGAGGGAAGCAAATGAAGCGTGTCATTGATTTGCAGTGTGAGCTCTGCCCTTAGCTCAGCTGCAGTGTGATTGATAACGGCCATGTGTGTCTCTGGGTGTCCAAATGAAATCCCAGTTTATCTGAGCTTTTCAAGAATGAAATGCCCTCACCGTCCTTTCTGTTGTCACGGTAAAATCGGATGAATAACCAAGTTCATTGTTAGCCACCATTCAACAGTAAGCCCACACATTTTAATCAGCAAATATTAATTAAAAGCAGGGCTGATAGATTTATTAATAAAACAAGTTTAACTGATAAATGGTGATAAACGGTGCACAACAACAACAGGAACAGAATGACATTTTGGGCTTAATTATTTACTTTGTTGCAGAAATTTAGAAGATCAATACTCTAATAATAATTAATATTAATCAATATCAATATTGCTCTAGTGTCTGTGTGATAAATATGTAGCTAGAACCAGCACTCAGCTTATTTAGCTAAACATTATAACTGGAAACTGGGGGAAACAGCTTGCCTGGCAAGGAAACAAAACCCACCCACCAGCACCTCTAATATCGTCTCATAACTCCCTTGTTTTTATTTTTATTTTTTCACCCATTAAACAAACAAGATATAATGTGTTAATTAGTTTAGTGAGTTTTACAGATGCTTGGGTTTGTAACCTTGGGACAGAGGAAGGTTAGCTATGTCCCCTTTGCAGTCTTCATATTTAGTGATATCAATCTTCTTGTCTATCTCTCAGCAACAAAGCAAATACGTGTATTTCTCAAAATGTCAATCTGTTCCTCTCATGCATATGAAAAGCATTTGCCAGTTATACCTCATTGTGAAATTGTTGTCTTTGTCATGAGCTCCGTAGGACCATCCCCTGATGGAGTTGAGACAGTTGTGGATGGCTGAGACCTGAACGGGGAAACCTAGGGATCTCATGGATCTCTGGCTCTAATGAAGACTGGAGGAGGAGGTTGGTGGCATCAGACAGACACTGAAATGACAGGAGCCCAAAGAGGTTAAGGTTTACACTGTGACAGCAACGAGATGATTGGGACATAATTTGACTGCCTGAAATTCATAGATTAAATGCCCTGAGCTGGAAGTGGAAAAATAAAAATATTAAACAAGAGAGAGAATAAGGTTACGAAAAGTAGTCTTTCTGACTGAACTGAGCTTCACTTGGGGCTGGACCAACATTTTCCCTTCTAAGAAAACATGCCTGTAAGACTGAAACCAAAATAGCTGTCATATTTTAAATGCTCTGGCTTACGCTGAAAAGAAAATGTTATGCAAAAAATGGCAAGTAAATGAAAGCAATACAAAAAGATAGTTTGGGGTCTGACACTGAAAGGGCTTTGTGGTTTTATTTCTTAGAAAGAAATAGTAATGAAGTCTCGATATTAACGGTGTTAAACTGTTAAGAGAACTGCAATAAATCAGTGACAGTCAGTTTTCATCATCAGTTGTATTACTACTGCACAACATCATCCTGTTACTGAGTGCACTGTAGAGCTGCAGATATGAAAACAGAAGGAATATTTTCTGTCTTAGGGAGCTTTGTATCATTTTGCATGAGAAGGAAAAAAAAGGTAGACAGACACAATGAGCAAGACTTATCAGACACTATGAGCATATTGTCCACTGGATAAGAGCCAGGTATTGTGAGGTAGAAAGCAAGTCACAGCTCTTCTCATTTACACCTTTCCCGCAGAGGCAAGCTGCCCATGAGAACAATATGTGATGCTGGTCTTAAAGTGGGGAGGCCGCCAGGATGCTGAATAAATGCATAGTTGGTTAGTGATAAAAAGCCCATCACTTCTTTTCACCGCAATTTAGCCATCTTTCACTATCTCTGTCTCTCACAATAGAACATGAAATTGAAATTAGTCATGCTGGGCACTGAGAATGATTGCCAGCTGTGCCGTGCGCATAATTGCCCTAAGTGAGACAAAGAGAGACTTTGATATTTGTGATTTAATAGCTTTTCTCTAGAACTATTATGCTTGATGCATGTGAGACTAGGATAAAATATAAGTGAATTTGTTCCTGTGGAAGCTAAATTTAAGATCAAACTATGTCCTGACTAAGGTAAAACTGAAACTTTATTTTACTGTAGCTCTGATCTATTTATCCTACGAGGGCTTGGCAGCACACACCATAATGAGTGTTTTCTTAACATCCTTCCTACACATTACCCCCGAACTCCTCAGGATGACATACCAGTATTTACATCCTATTCAGTGTTCTGGTGTTATGTCAACATGAAGGCGTTCTATGTTCTTTACCTCGTGAAGCTCCTGTGGAAAATAATGACAGAGGGGGAGAGAGTGAGTGAGTCACAAGCTGCCATAGTTCAGTGGCACCACCTGTTTCTGTTAAGGGCTCATTTGCGTTGGATGAGAGCTTCTCTCCTTCTTTCTCTCCCTCTCTCTCTGTGCCATCTGAACATTAATTTGCTGCCACAAGCAGAGACGCCTGTGGATGAGGTTTGGAGCAGTTAATATGAACATAAATTAAATGGAAAATTGAATCATCTTCCTTACCTCCAATTGAACACACACCAAATTTCCTCTACAGTCTCTGCCTTTCAAAACCTACATTTTGAGACTCACATCTATAAAGTAAAATATATATTAGTGGTGATACCTGCTGTATGTTCTGTAAGTTTTTTCTTTTTGAAACATGTTCGCTAAATCCCACAAATAAAGCACAAGTAATTTTGTAATGTCATTTAATAATTTGTAAAAATGCAATGATGTGTTGCTGAGTAACCATTGTCCATTTTTTACTGGAGAGTCATTGTAAGTGGCAACACTGCCCCCCAGAGGTTTTCAATAAAACTGCCTGTGTTTTTACAATGCAGACTACAGTACTACACAATGCATTAAGCCGAGCGGGTGTCTGTTCTTTAGAATCAGTGCTCTCATTCCCTAATTTTGCTGAGCGGCTCAGATTAAATAAGAAACACTGTCCATGGCTTAATGTAAATGTGCTTGGTGACACAGTGCAGAGTGTGTGTGACCCTGACCTCACTCAAACAGATGACTGCAAAATCTGAACTCTTCACCCAACAATTCATCCTGGACGAACTGGATTGTACGACCCGGATAATGCCTGAAAAATCTGTGAAGACAAAAAGAGAAAAATAGGGACCAAACCAAATACAACAAATTATGCAAAATATTCAAAATTCAAGATCATTGATACTTCTCTGATGGTGCGGCATCCAAGATAGATGGGCTGTAAATTTAAGAGCCTCAGACTTGAGACCAAGCTTAACATGAACCTGTTCTTTTGCATTACATATATATTGTCTCTGTCGGTTGCAGCAGATGCATTCAGTTGGATTACGCAGATCCTGATTGTGCGGATTAGGCCTCTTGTAGGCATGCATGGCACTGTAACCACATGGCAGGGGACTGGGTTGCTTCTCAACATGCAGTGTGTCTTTCAATGTGGTCAGCTGTGAGGCTTTCAAACAGGGAAACCAAGCTAAAATTAATGAAACAAACAAAATTAACCAAACAATCAGCTCATACTTTATAAGCTTCAGTCTTGAAGGTTCCTAAATTTGTCAGCTGTGTTTTATTGCATATACATTTAATATTTAAATGTACTTAAAATACCATAAAAAAACAAACAAACAAACAAAAATAAATAAATAAATAATAATAATAAAAAAACAACACTGGCTACAGCCATTTTTTTTTTTGCTACTTCCAGAACATTCTTGAGGTAGCAAGGTTACAGCGCCTTACAGATAGTGTAATCCTGGATTTCTTGATAGCTTAAAGCTAATAACATCTTCTCTCCACTCTGAGACAATGGAGAAGGGACTTAAGATGATTACAGACATCGATGCCTTGCCAGTATTAACATTTCTGTGATATGCAGAAAACAAAACCGAAAAAGAGATTTTGTTTGCATACATTTATTACCTTCATAATACCATTTGAATGTTTGAACAAACATTTTTTTTTTGCCTGCTTGACAGTTTCTCCAAAAAGTCTTCTGTTTATGTCTGTACTACAATACAGTTAGAATAACAATAGCATCAACAGTGAACAGAGCTTTGGCCACATGGCAATGTTTTTACACAAATTCTTCTCTGGAACTTTGTGGAGAATTGTACCTTTCTCACACAAAGACAATGGTTGTATAAGATGAAAAAGTTGTACAAAAGTTATGTAATACATCATTTCCTTAGTGGTTTACATTTATTATAAATGTACCATTTGATTGCAGTACAAAGACTCCTTCAAATAAATCCCTTTGGGAACAACAATAATATGACTAACACAACAAATCAAAGACATAATTGTAAAACTTTCCTATCAAGGGCAAAGACTAGACAAGCTGGCAGTAAACTTTTTTGACTTAATGAGTCCCTTCACTGATCCGTAATAAATCTGCAATAACATGCATCAATATTTTTTTTTTTAAACAACATTCACTTGATAAGACAAGAACCTCTACTGCCCTCCGAGCAAACACATCCGAACAAGGAGAGGGATGAAAACAAATGTCTGCTAGGCAGGAACACGAGTCACAGCACTGGGAGAATCAGTGCTCAACAGTTTCAATGTAGTACCATGATGAGTGGGGGCGAACTGGCCCCGGGTGTCCTCTCAGGATAAAGGGAATTCCACCACCCTCTTTTATTATTATTATTTTTAAAATTTTTACATTTACTTTTTATTTACTTTTTGGCATGTTTTATTTTTTTTGCCTGTATAGGGCAGTCAAGAGCGAAGATGCAGGGGGCATGACATGCATTGCAGGTCCCTTAAGACTTCAAAGGAAAAAAAACAAGAGGAAAAAAAGAGAAAAAAAAAAAGACAATTACCTGGTTGGCGTCAGCAACCGTGTCAGAATATTATTAAGTATAGTGTTATTAACTTGACAACCACATTGAGAATGGCTCAAATCAGATGCGAGAGAAGGTGGAAAGAGGTTAAAAGTAAACATGAAACAAAAAAAATCAACTTAAAGGGAATCACTGCGAAATTGAAGAGAGGCGACAAACAACTGACTTCTGTCTGAGATTTTTATGAGGACTGCTGGTACTTTTTGTCATGGTTACATTTATCTAGATAAATGTTCATGCACTCGACAGTGATAATTTCTCAGAAGCGTCCTCTACTTAATAGATTTTATACACTGCACTCTCATTTAAACCAAGATAAGAAATTCTTCAGTCTGAGCTTTTATACTTGTATTGCAAATATAAACAAATTTTCCCAGAAAAGAAAAAAAAAATCTACAAAGAAACACTTAATTGCACTTGATACGAAATGCTCAGGACCTTGGACAATGGATCGGCTTGTAGGCTAAATCCTAAGATAAATCTTTCAAACGGCGCACAAAAAAACACTAGAGTTATCCAAAGTTAATGAACTGCTGGAAAAGGATGTTTTCCTTTTCAAAATACATGACTGAACATAATACAGGAGCCCAGAACAAACACAAACTTTAATGGCAAACACTACTGCTGCATGCATAATCCTGTTACTTCATTAAACACTGCTTAACCAAGTTTTGTGGATATTAGATTGCAAGACTGATACTAGAAAATTCCAGATTTTTATTTGTTTTCATCTTAAATCTCACAGTCTTTTTGATGACTCTGGTTGCTTATTGTTGTCTCGCAGAAATTCTCATATGAAACTAACTTGGCTGTGAATATATTGGTTCTTTGTGTGATGCACCTCCTATCTGGAGAGCAAGGTCAGACCAAAATATTAGTGTTCTTAACAAAATATCTCCCTGCTGAAAAACTAGTTATGTACATTGGCACCTTTCACTACAAAGGCATGGCCTTGCTCTGCTACGAGGTCTTTCCTTGCTCTGAACGGGACAGCCAGTAAAAAAAAAAAAAAAAAGGCACACAGTTCTAGCATAACAACTCCTTTTCCGGATATATGGAGGAGTGCATTGAGATTTTTAGGCACACAGAATGGGCCGCAGGGAGGCCAACACTGACAAATAACAGATGAGACAAAAGACCATGCACTATAAACAAACAGAGACGGGAAAACCACAGAAAGATGCCTGTTGACACAATCAGAGAGAGGCCTATGAAGCTTAGCATAACTGCCTCATGTCTCTGCTGCTGTCTAATGGCACAGCCATGTTACGGCTCCACAGATTAAGGGGCAGGAAAAAAAAAGTAAAAGACACTAATAATCTAATTACAAAATCATAGAAACTCACTCATGAACGTATAAAAAAATACATATGTAAACTGATTACCGTTAAACATCCCACCCATTCCCCTAAAATGGTAATAAAAACTAAAAATAAAATCATAATGCATAATGAGTACAAAATATTTGATTTTTTTTGTTTTGTCTTGAAATACACAGACAGACAAACAGACTGTGGCTGGACACAAACACTGACCTTGGAGGAATGTCCACCAATCAAAACACTAAAGGTATCCAAAGGTCAAAGGCCACAATGATACTTTCCTTTGGTAGATGTTTTTAAAGTTGATGAAGTCACCACTTTGGTGTGCTGACCCATTTTGTACTTCATTTGGTGGCGCCCTAATCTCACTGGCTAAGTGCTTATTACATTTGGTTTGGTACAAAATGCATCTGTGCTTTTAGTCAATAAAAAATGCATAGTTATCATTATTTCAGTCTAAGGAATTAGGCTCTCACAGGCAAAAGTCTAGTATTGTTAAAGTGCATGTCACTGATACAACAGCATAATACAAATGCAGGTCGTATCAATGTGTAAAATGATTGTACTAATCATTCTGCCTGTTCCCTTCAACAAAAAGTGGACAGAAATATTGGACAGTACCCTTCCTTCAGAACCATTACAACAACCTTCATATATAAATGCTCCAGATAGACTGAATGGCTCCATAAGGAGTGAACACTTGAACCTCATGTGTCTGAGAAATCCCTTTTTTTTTTCCTTGTTGGCACTTCAGGTAAAACTATGGCTTTTTTAATACATATAAATTTATACTATATGGCAACAACAACATTCTGAACAGTCTTAATTCAGCTAAAGCTGAAAAAAGGTAAACAACCACTGAAACCTGGGCTGCTGAGGCACAGAAAGAGACTGGAGGCTGATCTCCATCATGGACGGTTCTGAGATGGACTGGAGGTCTGGAGGCGCCTACCATCGCCCGCTGACGCTCGCCATGTCTGCGTGAAACTGGCGGGAGAGGCGGCCGCTCGCTCCTCCTTCCAGAAAGGAGGACCTGATGGGTGGCTCAAATAGCTTCCTCCGGTTCTTGTTTAGTTCTGTGCAGGTGAAAAAAAGAAAAAAAAAAAAGAAAGAAACACAAAACAAAAAAAGTAACACAAAACAAAACATCAGCAGTAGCAACTTCTGGGCAATGGGAGTATTGCTATGAGAAGCCACAGTAAATCACAGTAAAGAAATAAATACACCCAAGGAATATGTTAACATTTCTTTTTGGCCTCCACTGATCAACAGTGACACAAAAATTGGATTCAAATCACTATATAGGATTGCTCACATCAACAAAAGTCCTCTTTGTGTCCATCTGGTTTTACACATTAGCTTGGACAAAATGCTTTCATAAAAAATGTCAGAAGCATACCCTGGCATCTCTGGGTTATTCATATGATAGCTGCGTTTGGTCGTTGCCAGCATAAACCCTCAGTTAGATTACTGGAGACAGGCAGCTCGCTCCAGCTCTTTTTACTGGCAAACCAGCAGGAAGTTAAAACCTGGATTGCCTGACTGGCATTCTGTCTCTTTATAATGAGAGGCAAAAACATAGAAAGACAAAGAGACGGACAGAGACGTGCGTGTTCCTCTTTTGGAGCCGTAGAGTCCATCAGCGGAGATTAAAGTTGACCTGCACTTGGCTGAGGCGTCAGGCAGCAAAACCTATTCTAGCCTTGGATCACTCTGCTTCCTTAATAATCAGAGCACTGGCCTCTCCATTTCCCCTTGTTGCTCTCACTGTCGACCCTGGCTCTGGCCTGAGGTTTGCGAACTGAACATTTACAGAATATTCAGGAAGCTCATCATCCCAACACGAGCATGATTAACTTACGCAGCCTAACAACTGCAGCCATTACAACATTCACTTTAGATCCAATGCAACGACAGGACAGGCTCTACATCAGCATCAGTGAGGCAGCTGGAACAGTTGGAGAAACACCAACATACTCATGTGAGAAGAATGTGCATGAATGCCATTTACTCCTGCTGGAGCAAATTACTGCAACATGTTTTCTCGTATCTTTACAAGATAAATTAGTTGGAAAAGCACTGTCTTGAACTTCTCTTCTAGACTCTGCCAGTAACAATGGCCACATACTGTATAGGTTTCAAAGCCAGTGGTTGGCAGCGGGGATGCAAGTTGGAGTACACATTTTGTCTTCTGCACAGCTGGACTCCACTCAGGCTTGTTGCAGCGACAGACAAAACAGGAAACATTAATGAAACACATAAACCAATTTGTGTGCACTGCCTTCAGCAGGAGAGATCTGGCAGGGCAAAGCTCCAGCTGGCATCAGTGATTGTTGGCACAGAAAATAGTGACACAGAGGCAGTTGTATGTGAGTATCTCTGTACCATATCTAACCTGTTGTTTATGTTTTTAGTCAGTTCTGGCTTATCTGGACACATGATTAGCAAAGACGGGGACGAGGGGCGAGCTGAAAAATAAACAGTATCGAACACATGCTCTTCTTCGTTTGTACCTGAGATGGCGAGCAGCATTTTCCTGCGGGCTCCAAAGGTGGTGATGCCCAGTTCCTTCAGGTCCTGGTCTGTTAGAGTCAGGAATGTCTGGAGGTCAATCTGGAGGAAGTGATAAATACATTTAACTCTACTATTGCCACAATTCAGCGTCCTCTACAACAGCAACAGGAGACCTTCAACCATTAATGTCATAACTAAAACCAGTTACATCCTTAGTACAAGTGCTGCTGTATTAAAACTGCCATCCACTTCATAATAATTTTTTCCAATGCACAAGCTGCACACGCCATCCTCCAACACATATGATTGAAGAAACATCAAAGGATTCAGCCTCTGGAGACCACAAATTTCAATTGATAAAGTGTAAATTCTTAACTATTTTGGAAAAAGCTCGTGCTTCAGGTCAGTTGGTCCCTTACTTAAAATCATAACACTGAAAGAAGTGGGTTCACATTCTGTGTTACCTCTTGTTGCTGGAATACATCTGTGTACTTCCCCAAGCCCAGCTTGCTGAACAGCTCAGGCAGGTCTGAGCCTTTCAGAGATGAACTCAGGCTGCAGCCGTTGCTGCCAGTTACCGAAGGGATGCAATCCATGTAGTTGCTGCTGCTGAGGTAATGCTCCGCAGCTGTCCATAGGAGGATTAAGGCAAAAATGAAAAACACATAATGATAATTTAGAAGTAGGCAGAAAAAAGCTTTCACATCTGTGGGCCATCAGAAATGTGAAAGCCACACAAAAAAACAAACTATATTTAGCGTAAACTGATCACAGTGTTTTTGATTAGTAAACAAATTCAACTGATAAAAGTCAGATGACGAATTTAATGCGCTACAAATTTAGACTGATGAGACCAATACAATCCTGTTTTACAGACTAGTGTTAGATTGGTTTAGCGGGCAACTTCAGTGGAAGCTAGCTGCAGTGCCGTCTCTGAACCTTATAATGAGTAAAGGAGTGAGCACATGAATCAGCAAAACACACACAAGCATGAACACGCCAATCTCTGAGTGTGGAGATAAGAGCACTCACACCGAAATTTTAAAACAAGCTCTCTTCTGATGTTAGATGGTGTTTTCTCTGGAGTGTGCACTTCATCTGTTCACTTCAGTGTTTCGTAATTAACCGAGAGGTGTTTTTTGAAGCTCATTAAACACAGAATGAAATTGAAAACATGACCTTTTCTCCTTAATCTATTAAGTACTTCTGCGAAACTATTCCATTAGAGCCATAAATGTAATAACACGTTCTGTTAAACTTTGCTGAGGAACATCTCTAGTGACAAGTGATGTTTGCCAATG